>NC_046154.1:251705615-252050615 GCF_011064425.1 Rattus rattus
ACACTCACCTTTGATTCCAGCACTCGGCAGGCAGAGGGAAGTGGATCTCTGTGAGTTCAAGGACAGCCTGGTCTACAAGTTCCAAGACACCCAGGACTAGAGAGACCCTGTCCCAGAACAAAACCCAAAACAAATTTAAATGCCAAATTTTTGCTGGAGTTGTTGACACATTATCCATTTAACCCTGAGCTCTGGAAGCAAAGGCAGGAGGATTGCTCTAAGTCTGAGACAAGCATGGCCAGCAACGTCAGGTCAGTGAAGAGCTACTCAACTGTCAGTCCTGTCCTCTGAGGAACATTCTGTGTGACACAGAAGCTCATGCCCACCACATCAGACCTGTGATTGGCACGGCCAGACTGCTGTCTTTTCTTCTGGGCAGTCCGAGTGCCCCAAGAAGATCTGTAATTCAGTCTCTATTTTTTCACTTAAATTATAGATAAAACTTCACCTGCTAGGTAAATGAAAGAAGAGCCAGGAATAGCTGATTATTACACTGGCCCCTTCCTACAGGCAGTCCACCATGTTAGATGATTGGCTACATATTTTTTTTTTCCGGAGCTGGGGACCGAACCCAGGGCCTTGCGCTTACTAGGCAAGCGCTCTACTGCTGAGCTAAATCCCCAACCCTGACTGCGTATTTTCAGCCATTCTAGTGACAGCTTTGGGACATGTTAATAGACTCACCTTGCTGAAGGAAAGGAGGGGGATGTGTCTAGCACATAGCTTAGTGCCAGCAACAAGCCTACTGAGCTAAGGCTGAAGTAAACTCAATAACATGAGGGAGGGACCCACACCACGCACAAAACATAGGAGAGCATTGGAAGTTCAATAACCAGGATAAGACCACATTTAATTCAATGAAGTCAGTGGCTTATTTTGGATTTTTGAAACACAGTCTCAAGTAACCCAGGCTCTTTCCACTTAGCTGAGGATGGTGAGAACTCTTGATCTGCCTGCCTCTTCCAAGAGACAGGGTTACAGAACAGACCTGTGCCACCATACCCATCAAGACAGAGCAATATTCTAATAAAATAGGGGTATTAAATTACTGTCCATTAGTGACGCACTCAAAGAGTTTTACTTCTTAAAAAAAATAAGATTCAAGGATGTGAAATTTACATAATACAATTCTTGCTTTAAATAAATTCCTTAATCAGTGAAAAATTTGAATTCAATGACCAGACATGGCATAGCCTGTGGTTCTGAAAGAACCTAGCTCGAGTCTCAGGATGGCGCGCCCCAGGAAACACCGATCCTGGACGAGCCCCCAAATGAAAGATCCCTGAAGAGAGACCCTTATTCAAGTCTTAGGAAATCGCGGACCCCAGACACAGAGAGACCATTTTGGATGTAATAAGCAAAGGTGAGGTTTTTTTTTTTTGTTTTTTGTTTTTTAAAGATTTTATTTATTGTATATGAGTACACTGTAGCTGCCTTCAGACACACCAGAATAGGGCATCAGATCTCATTACAGATGGCTGTGAGCCACCGTGTGGTTGCTGGGATTTGAACTCAGGACCTCAGGAAGAGCAGTCGGTGCTCTTAACCGCTGAGCCATCTCTCCAGCCCAAAGGTGAGGTTTATTACAGACATCTATTACAGAGATCTCCGGGCCGACACGTATCCCGTGCAGGAGACAGAGGTGTTGACCCCGAAGCTCAAAAGTCAGGGGTTTATATAGGGAAGGCTAGGGGGTTTGGCGCGGTTACACACGATTGGCTGTTTCAAACAGTGGCAGCTAATTTTTGGCGAGGCTGTAAGTGATTGGTTCATTTAAACATAGCAGTGAGATCACAACACAGCAGAAGAGTATGTGCTGACTGGGGCGTTCAGGATTTTAGAAGCCAGGGGCTTCTCGATAGCTTGGGCTGGTTCCTGCATTCCTTTTCTTTATCTTTATGGTCTGTTAGTCCGGGCGGGACTGCCTGGACTTGCTTTTTACAGTGTTTAGCCCTGAGTCTGTGAATTTTGAAACTTACTCTTTTAGTTTTATAGTTTTAAGCCTTAAATCTGTATAATTTTCCTTTCAGTTCCAAGTTCAGCTTCCTCCCGTCATTCAGGCACTTGTGCACGCCAGGCTGGAAAGGTTGTAGCAAAGCCCAGAACGGGTGGTGTGGGCAGGATCCCAGTGGGACTGGGCATGTGGGAAGGGGAGACCTTCTCCAGGTATTTTAGCCTTACAACTCTTTTTGACAGAATTCAGCAGAACAGTTCTCTTAGGTGATGTTCAGTGAAAGATCTTGCGTGCACACACTTTGTCCGGGGTGAACGAGGGATGGGCGAACCTTGGAGAGTGGGAAGGGGTATTCAGGGTGCAGGTTAATCACTGGCTGGAGTTGTTTTTTTTTTTTTTTAAGATTTATTCATTTATTATATATAAGTACACTGTAGTTGTCTTCAGACACACCAGAAGAGGGCACCGGATCTCTTTACAGATGGTTGTGAGCCACCATGTGGTTGCTGGGAATTGAACTCATGACCTCTGGAAGAGCAGTCGGGTGCTCTTAACCGCTGAGCCACCTCTCCAGCCCCCTGGCTGGAGTTTAATTACTGGGAATGCCTCGTTTGCATGGAGAGGCATTCCAGGAATCCCAGGTGCTTGCTGAGCAGGGCCTTACCTGGAGAGAGGAAGTTGAACCTGTAATTTGGCTAAAATCTAGTGACATTTCTCAGGTAGAATGTGTGGGGATTGGGCTCCCCAGAGCTGGCAAAGAAGAGGGAGCCATACTCAGAAAAGGGAGTCCTCAATTTTGTGCCAAGCTCAGGAAAGCTGTCTGGACATGGCAGACTACAACCTTAGTAGTGAGGTCCAACAATAGCCAGCAACTAGAATCCTCACATTCACCAGTCGAAGACACAGGGATTCAAAAATACCAAGGCCAATCTGGTCTCCACAGTGAGTTTCAGGCCAGCCTGAACTACAGTAGTAAGGCTCTGCCTAGACACAATAAAAACGGATTAATACAAAACTGGGCATGGACTGAGGGTAAGAAGCAGACAGTGCCAGCAGGCACACGGTCAGCAGAGTATCCCGGTCTCTCCCAAGAGATGGTGACAGTGTATGACATCCCGCACCTGTCTGTGCACTTACCTCACAAGGGCTCACTTACCCGATGCAGGAAAATCCAGCCCCAGTCGGCCCATCCCTCACTGTGGCCAGCACCCAGTCAACACCACTGCGTCTCTTTCATACGTTCTGTACGACACCCCAAGGAAAGATAGAGAACTGGGGATTACCAGGGAATATAGTGGTATTAACACCCAGGACGAATCTTAATGATTGGAAATTGTGCTGGCAGTGGACCCATGACAGCTAGGAGGAAACCACTTTCCTGCTCTTCCAGACCAGAGAACAACTGTTACCTGTCCCTGACCCCCTAACCCATGTCCTCCATCCTGTAAGGATTTTCCTTTTAAAACAAAATGGAGCTAGAGGAAGACCCTTGTTTGTGGCCTAACCCAAGGCTCCAACAGACCATCCTTGGGTTAGACATGGGCCGGAGCATGTTGTGGGGTATCTAACAGAGAAAACTGCTCAGACATGGGTTTGAGACAATAGAAAGTCTTATCTTAGCCAGCCAATAACCACACTGGACGTTTGGGATCCCAGTGTATCCCTGAGCCTTCCTCAGGGTCAGCTTTTTTTTTTTTTTTTTTTAATCCAATTGGTAAGATATAATTGCCTACCTAAACATTCAGGGTCAGCTTTTAAGCACACCAAGTCACCAAATATTTCAAGTTTATAATTTATAAAAAGAACCAACAAACTGTCTACAGAAAATAATCAACACACACACACACACACAAAGAAGTAAGGAAGATGGGAAAGCTTCTGAACTGACAACTCAAGAGCTCGTTCTTTGACAAACAAACAAACAAACAAACAAACAAAAACAAACGTTCAATTCTAGGGTTAACCAGATGGCTCACTGGGCAAAGGCTCTCCCTGCCAGGCCTGATAACCTGCATTTGATCCCTAGATCCCATAAGAGGAAGGAGAGATTTGACTCTGCCAGTTGTCCTCTGACTACTGATCATGCAACAATTCATGTTTGTGCACGAACAAGCACTGTAAGACTCAAACATAATGACTGTGTCCACCTTAAGGAAAACACCAGGTGGCTGGGACTTTCCATTATCAGAACCAAAGAGTTTCCAAAGAATTTAAAATAACACCCCGTTCAAAGAATTTAGAATAACATTCTGCTCCAGGAAATAAACTAACCACGAAGAGGGCAGGGCCCTTTTCAGTCCCCTATCCGCATGCCAAAGATATCTCTCCACTGAGGAATGTAAGGGTCAAGTGTGTCATCAAGGACCAACTCATGCTGCTGCCAGAGGCTGTCCTCCACAAATGTATAAAAAGCTTGTGTTTTCACTACTCAGGGTTGCCTCTGTCCTGATTATAGGGCAACCCCAGCGCGCTGGATCATTAAGCTTCTTGCTTGATTGCATTGGTCTCCATCTCTGTGTTTTTGTGAGTGGGACCTCCTGGATGTAGGGCTCATCGGGTCCTACATCACCAACAGTGCAATAAATGAATGAAAAAACTTGAAGCCCATCAAGTCCAAACAGGAAAGGAACAAAACAAAAGATCCCCCAAAACTCAGAACCAGAAATGACAGTACATATTTGGAATCACTTAAGAGACATGGCTCTCTCTACTCATGACTTCTAGGTCTCCACAAAATGCTCAATTCGACGCTAAAAATAAAAGTCACCAAAAGTATTTCCACAACAAGCAAAAGTTGTAAGTGGGAGGCTACTGTGTCTAGGAAGCTCTGAGCCATCTTTCACAATCTGTACTGTAGACATCAAGTCCACGTCCACCCACCCCGTACCCTCCCTCCTCTCCTGCCTCAGCTTCTCCTTGGCTCATCATGTCCAACCAGGCAAAGGATTAATGTCCGGACTTTCTATGAAACTCAAAATGCCTAGGAACAAAAACTAAGCAATTCATCTTTGAGATGGCTAAATGATTTGAATAAACATCCCCCAAAAGAAGACACGTAATGTAGAGAGCCTTTTGGGGCTACTTCTAGATAGACACTTGTTGGAATCTGACATTATTAGGGCAAAAGAAATAAACCCAGGGCAGGAATCTGACTTTGGGCCTGGGCTCAGGAAATGGACCCTGATTAAGAACATTTGCTATTGAGTTAATGCAAAGCTCAGAGTGGGCTCAGGGGAAGCATGTGTAGCTGACATTTTGTCTTGGTCATCCTGACCAGCCCCTAGAAAGGTGTTAACAGGATTTTGCTTATTGTCTTGCTTGTTCCTTGACCCAGGACTGATCTTATTATTCTGCATGTAATTAAAGTGGTATAAAAGCAAATTGGAAAAATAATAAATCTGCTTCAGCCTCAGAACTGGCTGGAGTTAAATGTTAAATGTTGTCTAATTGTCTTTTTTTTCTTTTTCCGGAGCTGAGGACCGAACCCAGGGCCTTGCGCTTACGAGGCAAGCGCTCTACCACTGAGCTAAATCCCCAACGTCTTTTTTTCTTTTTAATCCTCATTCCTGCCCTGGAGAAACTATTGACTGACTGAGCTGGCTTGGTCAACATAAAAAGTCAAGAAGCTCACAAGAAAATACTCACCATCACAGTTAGGGAACTGCAAGTCAAAACCATAGAAAGGTACCAATCAGAATGGCTAATGTGGACACACACACACACACACACACACACACACACACACACACACCAGCTAATTTTGATATGCCTTGACTAGCTCAATGATGGGAATGTCTAAACCTCCCTGCAGCTAGTGCACATTTCACTCTGGTATTTATCTTTGCTGCCCAGATACTTTCTGGGCAGGACCCCCCCCCCCCAATTAGGGCCACACTCCCTTTCCACCTACACTGTTGGATGCTTTCTCTCCTGCAGCTCTTAAATCTGATCTCTCTCCCTTTGAGTCATGGTGATTCTCTTTTTTTTCTCTCCCCTGGTCCCTTGCCCACAAAATCTAAAAAGTCCCGAATCCATCTCCTTGTCCAGCCATTGGCTGCACAGCAGTTCTTTATTACCAATCAAAGCCAGCTGGGGACAGGGACCTTCTGGTCTGAAATTGACACTTTTGGGGAGCTGAATTAACACAAAGTATTAGAACTGATTCCCAACACCCTTCTGCCACACTGAAGGAGGAGACAGGGCCTGAGCTTTCACTAATCCTAGTGAATGGTGAGCTGGCATGTGCAGTGTGTCCAGCAGTGCCCAACACACAGGCACCATTTGTTAGAAGACTCAGGAGTCGTCTTTCTGTTTTCCTCATGGCTGCCCAGCCTGACCACAGGCCTCTGGCATGAGGAGGAAACTGCCTTACCTATCTCCATGTGGAAGACTGCTGCCAGGAGAGATTGGCCCACCAAGAAAGAAAGGGTGAGTAAGAGACGAAGGCCAGCATGCAACAAGAACCTTGTCTAGGGTAGGGCAGCCATGGCACATGCCTTTAATCCCAGCACTCAGCACTTGGGAGGCAGAGGCAGGCAGATCTCTGTGAGTTTGTGGCCAGCCTGGTCTACAGAGCAAGTGCCAGGACAGCCAGGGCTACACAGAGAAACCCTGTCTCAAAAGACCAAGAACAGAGAAAAGTAAAGAAGTGAAAGGTAGAAGTTTTAAGGTTGCCCCCCTAGACAAAAGTTTAGAGCAGAAGAAAGAAACTGGTTGGGCCCTGGAACTGCATGTTCCAGGAACTAGCTGACCACAGAATAAGTAATTACACCAGCCAGTTCAGCAACTCTGTCCCAGGAACTAGCTGATCATAAAGTTAGATTAAAATCTTAAAGAACAATCTTGAGAAACAGGAAGCTTATCCTTGTGATTTTTCACTGGTATTCTCGATATTTTCAAATGACACCATCCCTACCCCCTTGGGTTGTGGTTTCTTCCTTTAAATACCCCTTCTCCCAGCCTCTCGGGGTCGAACTCCTCTACCCCTGCGTGGGATATGAGTCTCAACCCCAGTGCACCGGTTCCTATCAATAAACCTTGTGTAATTACAGCAAAGACAGTGTCTTGTGAGTTCTTGGGGGGTCGAGTCATCCCGAGACTTGAGTGAGGGTCTCCCCACTCCGGGGGTCTTTCAGAAGAAAGTGATCCAAGCTATGGGCTTCAAGGACTCTCAACAGTTGTTGACAGTTCCTCAACTTTCTCAGATATGACCCAAGATGCTTCCAGGTTCAAGTTCAGCCTTCCTGATCCACTCAGCAGCCTCAGACCAGAACACAAGACTCCAGGGGCTGCAGCTGTCCAACCCCCCCACCCCCGCCTCTCACTCTCACCAGCTATTGAAGTGTATTCCTTGTGACAGACAAGTGGTGTGACCTGCTGTATCAGTCAGCCCTTTATGTCTTGCCAATCAACCCCCTGATCTCAGCTCTTCTTCTAGTCAGAGGCAATGTCCTCAATCCCCTCAGACCACTCTCTGCATTACGTCATCAGTTTACTGACTTTCCTACACGTCGTGATCATGCACCTTGGAGCAGTTCAGTGGACATCTACCCACCATGCTCACGGTGTCCCACACCCAACAGAAGCACAGTGTGCACAGCTCCTTTGGAACTCAACTCCCAGATCCTGATGCCCACCCTTTGGCCTCCAACACACTCCGAGTAAGCACCTGGGAAGGGTAGAACCCTCTGAAGATGATCTTCCTTGCTTGTTCTGGCTCTTCTACACCCTCCCTCTAACTGAAGAGTAACACAACTTAGCCCAAGGCAGAGGACACAGGGTGAACTCGCCTCTTTTATAAGAGCCCAAGTGCTCAGCTATGTGGTAAGAGTGTGTTTCCTTGGGGTTGGGGATTTAGCTCAGTGGTAGAGCGCTTGCCTAGGGAAGCGCAAGGCCCTGGGTTCGGTCCCCAGCTCCGAAAAAAGAACCAAAAAAAAAAAAAAGTTAAAGAGTGTGTTTCCTTATCCCGGGTGGCTTGTGTGAGGACCATGATTTTTTTTCCCCAAGAAGCCAGAGAAGCCGCGAGGCAGCTGTGGAGGCCATATTGGCAGCCATTTTCCCGTTCTTGGTGGACTACCCACTACCCACCAGGACCCCGAGCCCATGCCCCGCAACCTGCGGCAGGTGGACTTCCCGAATATGCCATACAGCTTGTATAAGGTGAGGGGGTACACCACTGGAGAGCGGCAGAGGCTCGATGCTCGTGGTAGTGCATGGTGTTGCTGAAGAGGAAGGATTGAATTTGCTGGGCTGGCCAGGGAGGGAGCACACTGCACGCCTGTGGATGTTCAACTTTCCAAGGGCAAAGACATGGCAGCGCAGTGGCCAGGATGTGGGGTCAGGATGTGACAGCAGGTTTGGGATTAGTTGGATAGAGCAGAAGTCGCACAGCCCCAAGTCCCTTGTGATCCTGTGAACGAAGAATCAGGGATGTGGGAGAGGGATCAGGGTCTAGTAGAGCATGTCAGTCAAGAGACCAACAAGAGAGAGGTGCTGTGTGTTGGCATTCTGTCTAAGCTCCACCCCCACAGCTACCTGGGAACAGCCAGGTATGCTCCGCCCCACGGTTGCCTGGCAACAGCCAGCTGTGCTTGACACTATAAAAGGGGCTGCTTGCCCCCTCTTCTTCTTGCTCATTGTTCTTCTCTGCTCTTCCCCTCTGTCCCTGTCCCTTCTCTCCCCATCACCTCCCTCCTTTCCCACCTCATCTCCATGGCTGGCCTCCTTTCCTCTCCTCTCCTCTTCTTCTGTCATGACCCTCTCCACGTGGAACCATGTTGGCTTGGTGTGCTTTGTCCAGACGCAGGCAGAGATTTAAACTCTAACATTATGGGCAATGTGCAGCCTCGGGTCTCACTGCTGACCTCAAGGAACATGAGACGCCATATGTAAGGTGGGGTACTATGGGGCCCTGGGCCAGTTTCCAGGCTCTGCCAAGGTCACACTGAAAGAATAAAAAATGCAGCTAAGAAGTCAGACGTTTAGAAATGCTATCTCACCCCTATGAAGTCCTAAATACCTCAAATTCCAGACCCTGCCCTCTACTTATAAGTAGGTAAAAGGTCACAATTCTTGAGCCTGCTCTCCCAGGAACTAGATAAAAGGACTTAAGATAAGCCCCTTAGATATGCGATTCCCAACCTAGTAAAGATAACAGAAGCTTCTCCCAGGAACTAGCTGACCAGAAAGTTAAATTAAAATCTTACAGAACAGGGGTTGGGGATTTAGCTCAGTGGTAGAGCGCTTGCCTAGGAAGCGCAAGGCCCTGGGTTCGGTCCCCAGCTCCGGAAAAAAAAAGAACAACAAAAAAAAAAATCTTACAGAACAACCTTGAGAAGCAGGAAGCTTCTCTCAGGAACTAGTGGACCATAAAGTTAAGCAATCTTGAGAAACAGGAAGCTCCTCCTTGTGATTTTTCTCGACACTTTCCAATGACACCATCCCTGCCCCCTCAGGTTGTGGTTTCTCCCTTTAAATACCTCTTCTCCCAGCCTCTTGGGGTCGAACTCCTGTGCCCCTGCATGGGATACGAGTCTCGCACTGGTTCCTATCGATAAACCTCATGTGATTACAGCAAGGACGGTCTTGTGTGAGTTCTTGGGGGGTCGCGTCATCCGGAGACTTGAGTGACGGTCTCCCCACTCTGGGGGTCTTTCAACACAGCAGGGTGATCTCTTAGGTGCTGTGAGTTCTTTGCCGAACCTAGAGGAGACACCTCAGTCACAAAGGGACAGCTCTCAGGCTGGGGATGGAGCTCAGTCGTAGAGTATTTACCCAGGATATGTACGTTCTGAGCTAAAGTGCGCACGTACACACACACACACACACACACACACACACACACACACACACACACACACACACACACACACAAACATGCCCTGTCTGGTTGAAGCCCCTCTGCTTCTGTCCTGAACATTTCCTGGATGCCCAGGGCCCCTTTGTGAAGCAGGAGGCCTTCATGCCATTCTCAGCAGGTGCCTGCCGGATGCCTGGCTTTCCTTCCCCTTCCCAGAATGCCTTGATTTGTGAAGCCAGGCCTGTGGCTCACTGAGCCCCTCTCCCACCCATAGGCCGCATGCCTGGGGGAGCCCCTGACCTGCATGGAGCTCTTCCTCTTCTTCACCTGCCTCCTGAAGAGTTTTAGCTTCTCGGTGAAAGCTGGACAGCCCAGGCCCAGCGACCATGGCATCTTTGAAATGCCAATTTCCCCCTCCTCCTACCAGCTCTGTGCTGTGGTTTGGGATCAAGGACACTACTTCCAGTCCTTGTCTGCAGGGCAGGCTGAGCCACGCTCAATAAACCAGTCTTGTGGCTGCAGCTGTTTCCTGCTTCAATCCCATCCCTGTCTCTGCTCAGTCCTCTGAGGAAGGGGTGTCTGGGAGTGGCAAAAACAAACTCCAAGTCAAATCGTCTCTCTCTCTCTCTCTCTCTCTCTCTCTCTCTCTCTCTCTGACAGCTATTTTTTGCTCTAGACAGCTATTTTTTGCTATTCTAAAAACTGTCTGAACTGTCTGGATGAGACAGCTCTCTCTGCTAGCAAAAATTGTAAAAGCTCTCTGGACAGCTCATGGGTTTTCTGACCAAAGTCAGACAGACAAGCTGCTATAAAAATTTGTGACTCTTCCAACCAAGTCAGAAATCCTCTTAGAAAAAAAAAGTCTTTCTTTTTTGCCTATCTTTTTTTTTTTTTTTTTTTCAGAGCTGGGGACCAACCCAGGGCCTTGAGCTTGCTAGGCAAGCGCTCTACCACTGAGCCAAATCCCCAACCAAGTCTTTCTTTTTTAAGCATTTATTTATTTCATGTATATGTGTACACTGTGGCTGCCCTCAGACACACCAGAAGAGGGCATCAGATCCCATTACAGATGGTTGTGAGCCACCATGTGGTTGCTGGGAATTGAACTCAGGACCTCTGGAAGAGCAGTCAGTGCTCTTAACCTCTGAGCCATCTCTCCAGTCCTAGAAAAGAATTCTTGAAGAGCTGCTTTTGCTCTCTAGAGATCTCCGGACAACTCTGCTCTCAGAGCCAGCTCTCTGCTGGCTCACCTCACCCAGGTTTTTTGTTTGTTTGTTTGTTTGTTTTTATGTATCAGTCTTGTCTTTTACTCCAGGATTCCTTCGATTGTCCTATGAATCAGCATCCCATGACCCCAGCACCTTACCTCTTAAGAGGCAGCAAGCACACATTTTCTTTTAACATTGCAGAACAATTTAGGGATCTGCCTGCCTCTAGGAAGCACAGACAGTAAGCTAGCTGGGTGGGACCCCATCCTGAAATTACCATTTCTACCACACTGGGCCTGGACTGGCTGTGTCCTAGGCTGATCTTGGAGTTAGGAATCTCCTGCCTTTGCTATCTTTCTGACAAGCTGGCTCACAGTGTAGCTACCTCTGTTCCTTTAGCTTCTTCCTGAAGGTCCTTATAACAATTCACATTGCATCTTTAGTTTTTGCATAGTTGAGAAATTATATATTCTTGAACTCATATTTTTACGGTTCTTTTCCTCAGCCTTAAGGGCTGTCCTGAAGGTCCCAGTGTTTACCTTTGGCCACACCTTTGCCTCCTGGATTTGTGTTGTCCGATTATCATGGAGTCATTAATGTTAACAGGAAGGCCATACCTTAAAGGAGAAATGTAAAATATGTACATCATTATACAATCAAGCCTTCTGTCCAGGACAGCCATGACACTCTTGTTCGCTGGCCCTGTCCCAGGGGTGGGAACCGTCTCTACCTGTTCCCACCAAGCTGTGCTGGACCCAGGAAACTTCCCCTTCCCCCTGCCTCATCCCTCTCCTGGAGACAACCTGAGTGCTGTGATTAAAGTGTGTGCTGATCCTGGACCATTGGTAGAGGGCTACAGTTTCTGCACTTGGATTGCAAGTGCAAGGTTACCCTGCCCTACCCAGGAAAGTCAACCTGGACTACAAAATGAGAAGTTGTACCATAAACTAAAAAGAAGAGAGGGAGAGTTGTGCTGACCTTCAGGAGTGACTGTAAAAGTAATTTTTAATTCTCCTGTAGTAATTGTTGTTTTGAAGACTTACTTCTGTCTGCTAACCTAGGCCTAATCCTGGAAGCTTCTAGCCGCCGCACAGTCTTATCTAGGCCTGCAGTGTTTTCAGCCTCTGAGACTGACTGCTGAGTAAGCTCACCCCTTCCTAGTTCTTTCTGAGCTCTGGCTGGCTCGACTCAGGTGCTCTGGCTCAAACTCCTCTGCAAGCTGACTGATTCAAGCTGGCTTCTCCCTGCCTCCCACTTTCTGCTCTGATTGGCCTCAAATTTATCTGTTTTTATTCCGGCTCTCTCTCGTTCTGCCTTCACCTGTGTTTATCTTGTTCTCTCTTCAATCTGTCTCTGTGTAACTCTCCCTTTTCTGTCTATACGGCTCTCTTAAGTAGCTTCCCTTTCCTCTCTCCTCATGGGAGTTGGGCATATCCTATTCTGTCAAATCTCTGATTCCTCACTTTGCCTGCCACCCAATTGGCCATCACTTTCTTTCTTTTTTTTTTTTTTTTTTTTTTTTTCTTTTTTTTCGGAGCTTGGGACCGAACCCAGGGCCTTGTGCCAGCTAGGCAAGCGCTCTACCACTGAGCTAAATCCCCAACCCCCATCACTTTCAAACATGGGTGTTTCCTTCTACAAACTGACTTCATTGCCTGGGATTAAAAGTGTGTACTAAGTGTGTGTCCATATTCCATCCAAAGGGATTAAAGTTATGTGCTAAGGGCTGAGTCACACCATAGCTAGAACCTGTTTCTTTTTTCAATAAATAACACAATCTCAGGGTTCACAGTGTGATCAAATAACAAGTGAGAGGTGACCCCTGTATCACCCATAAAGGGCTATCAATGGTGACTCGGTTTCTGACAAACTGCTGGTATATGTCAGAACTCCATGGGTCTTGGGGACAGATGTAATTTGTTTTCTGCTAAGAGTCAACACTGTTCCTGTTTGGGTGACAGAAGATGGCAGTGGTCTACCAAGATGCCATGAGGTGCTAAAACATATCCAGAACCAAAGGCTGCTGCCCTCCTGGTTTAGGCTGACCACAGAGAGGAGGGACATAGGAATCAGAGCAGCAGTTTATGGAGATGGGTAGACCCCAGGTTTTCACACACACACACACACCACACACACACACACACACACACACACACCACACACACACACACACCACACACACACACACACACACACACACACACACACACACACACACACACACACACACACACACACACACACACACACACACACACACACACACACACACACACACACACACACACACACACACACACACACACACACACACACACACCACACACACACACACACCACACACACCACACACACCCACCACACACAACACACACCCACACCAACCACACACACCACACCCACAACACACACCCACCTCCCACACACCACACACCCCCACACCACCACCCCCCCACACACCACTCACACCCCCACCACCCACACACACACACACCCACACACACACACCCCACTCCAGCCGCGCCCCCCACACATCACACCCACCCACCCACCCACCTGCCCCCACACCCACAAACAACCACCCACACACCCCCCCCCCCACCCACACGCACGCACACACTCCCCCCCCCGAACCACACACACACACACACCACACACACACACCACACACACACACACCACACACACACACCACACACACACACACACACACACACACACACACACACACACACACACACACACACACACACACACACACACACACGTGTCAAAGATCTGTTCAGAAGTCAGGACTTCCATCCACCAAGTGTGACTCAGGCTGAGGACACGTCCCACAGGGGACCTCAGTGAGCCTCACTGTCCAGGGGCTTGGTGGGTGCCACAGAGATGGAGCACCCCATGGCTCCCCCGTCTCCACAAGCTCCAAGTCACACTCAGGGAACCAGGGATCCACTTGCCCAAACCCCTGTTGCAGGTGTAAATGGTGCCACACGGCCCTCAGCCCCAGCTGTGCAGAGACACTGCTGTCAGCCTGTCCCGGCTCTCAGGCAAGGTCTCCCTCAGCCTGACAGGACTCAGGCCCTTGTCCTGGAATGTGCAGACAGAGCTCCCCCAGCTGAGGTTGCTCTACGGCCCTGGCCACACTCCCTGCCACACCAGGCAGCTTGATGCGTTCGTCTGAGCGTCGTTTTGTTTTATTTCAGTCAGGCATCACTAATATTCACCAGCGTTACCATTGGATTTCCTGTGGTGTTGGTGATCAACCCCAAGGCCTTCCGCTCCAGCAGCAAGCACCAGTGAGCCACCCTCAGCTCATTCTCCTTACAGCTCGGTGCTGCAAGTCATGCCTGGTGTGCAGCCACTACCGCAACCCCTCCACAGATCACTGCATCTGCTAAAATGTCACTCTGAACCCCAGGAGAGTAGCTCCTCCTTCTGTCTTCTGCACCACCCCAGCACAGCTCATTCTGCTTCTGTTTCTGTGACTTGACAGAGGGCAATCGCACCCTATCTTCCTGTGACGGACTTTAGACTTCAAGGTTCCCGCATGTTCAGCAGATGTCACACTAACTCTTTACAGACAAACGGTAGGAGTGAGCGCTGCTCACCCAGAACTCACTGGTAACTCTCTGGTTTCAATTACAGTAGATAATCACGGTCCAAAAACTTTATATGGAAAATTCCAGAAATGAGCAGTTTGCAGCTTTTGAACGCTTCTATTCAGAGGACTCTCACTAAAATCTCTTGTATTCTTCCCTATCTGGCTCATGTTGGGGACAATAAGGGGGTGCCCTGTCCCACATGTTCATTATTACAGACATTCTAAGGATCTCTGATGGGACTGGAGAGATGGCTCAGCGGTTAAGAGCACTGACTGCTCTTCCAGAGGTCCCGAGCACAAATCCCAGCAGCCACATGGTGGCTCACAAGCATCTGTAATGGGATCTGATTCCCTCATCTGGTCCTTGTGCCCAAGAAGAAGGTGATGGTGTCCTATGTCCCAATACCCACTTTCTTCCCCTCAATCCAGACCCTCTTTCGGCTTGCATTATCCCGTGGCATCACACGTGGCATTATGGGATACAATGAGAATCTGAGAGGATTCCACATTTCGAGAACTTTCAGGGAAGTATGTTATAATTGTTATTAGCTATTAACCTTTTATGGCGCTTGATTTATAAAGTAAACATCCTAGGTGCTGGGAAGATGGCTCAGAGGTTAAGCACGCTTACTGCTCTTCCAGAGGATCCAAGATCCATCTCTTATCTATACTGGTTGACTGTCGGCGTTAGAAGGTGCGTCATTTAATGTGCAGTTCGAACTGCTACCATAGTCTTTGATGTCAGTGTTCTGTTGATATTAGGAAAAACTATTCTCCATACACCACCTGCAATACATCCCTCCTCCCCCGCTCCTATACCCCCCTCCCGCAGGAACGGAAGCTGACTTAGGCCAACCGTTTTTTTTTTTTTTCCCCGCCTCTGGGCCCCGCCCATCTCACCCCAACCTCTGCAGCTGTCATGGCGGCCTGGCGGTTAAGTTTGTGCGCTCGCAGTCTTTTCGCGATTCGAGGGCTGCAGGCTGCCCCACTTCGCTGGAAATCCAGCTCCTCCAGGGCTGTTATCGCCCGGTCCGCTGTGCCCAGTAAGAAGCAGCGGGAAGAACCGACCATAGAGTGGATGGAGGACCCAGAGCCCGAGGATGAAAACGTGTACTTGAAGAACCCAAACTTCCACGGTTACGACGACGACCCCAACATGGATGTCTGGAATATGCAGGCCGTCTTCTTCTTTGGTTTTTCCATCGCCCTGGTCCTTGGCACTACCTTTGTGGCTTATGTGCCCGACTACAGGATGCTCGAGTGGGCCCACCGGGAAGCTATGATGCTGGTGAAATACCGAGAAGCCAATGGGCTCCCCCTCATGGAATCCAACCGGTTTGACCCCAGCAAGATCAACCTGCTGGACAATAACTGAGCCAGGCTAAAGCAGCGCTACCCGCCCACTCCCTGCCTGTTTTCCTGCTCACTCCCCAGAGAATCTACCAAACATGTTGAAAGAGTGTTACTCCAGCTAGGCCTGTCAGTTATTTGGCTAAGGGACCACACCTCAGGAAGACTGATTCACCTAAAACTATGCTGAAGAGATGAGAGGAACAATTATTTCCTTTACGAGATAATGCATTTCCCTTTGCAGAAACTCTGTCCTGGATCTAGTCACCTGTGGGGCCTCCACCTTGTAGTCTGCTCACTACACGGAGGCCTAAGTTACAAAACATAGCAGTTTCATTTTCCCTTCTTTTGAATACTTGCAAATGTCTGGACTTTTTTTTTTTTTTTTAATTTCTCTTGATGTTCTGGGCACCTGGCTTCCTTTGTATCCCCCTCTTCTGCTTCTGCCGTGGGGCTGCTTGGACAACCTCCATTACTAACTTCATGCCTAACCCAAAAAGGCGTGGCTTTCTCTTCTCCGTATTTCTTCTGGGTTTTCAGGTTGCTTGGCCCCACTATGTTTCTTTTAAACTCTAATTAAATGATTCTTAAGCTTCCCTCTGAATTATATTTTTGTAAGGGTTGTATATGTACATACATGCGTCTGTGTGTGGGTATATGTGAGTGCAGATGGGAACGGGGTGGGGGTGGGGCGGGTGGATGCAGAGGCCTCAGATCGTCTGCAGCTGGAGTTGGGAACAGAACTTGGGTCTTCTACATGAGCTGAATGCCCTTCCATTGAGCCACCTCTCCAGCTATGCTCTTTTAATGAACTCAAAGAGGGGCCCCTAGTTTCCCTGGTAACAGAATTACCACTTAGGGAGAAGTCATCGGGCAGCCATTTTAGATGCAACAAGTTTGGCTAGACTCCTAGGCATTGTTAGTCCTGAGAAAGACAGCTCCACAATTGTGAGCCATGTGTGAAGCGAGTCATAATACTGACCAGGATGGACTTTGGTCCCTCTGGATACCCGGGAGGGGCTTGGATTCATGTTTGCCTTAAATAGGCAAACCCTACAATTTTGCATTTCTCTCCAAGTCCAATCAGGAATAACCGTACATCCTGAGGTATTTCCTGCCTGTGAACCTCCCGCCCACATATGGTTAAACACAACTGCTGCAGATGGGTCAAACAAACTTGTTTACCGGAGTCATAAGCATGTGGCTTGTTATTTTCCATGAACTACCACTCCCAGCATCCCAGGGAGTTTGTCCTTGGGCAGGTGGGGCTTACAGGTTGACTTTGGTGCTTAGAGTGAGAAAGAAATTTATCTATCTATCTATCTATCTATCTATCTATCTATCTATCTATCTATCTATCTATCTGTATAGATATATATTTTACTAGCAAAGTTAAACATGACTCCAATCTTGTAAAACTTTATGTAAATATTTTAACCTCTCCACCTGGTAAGACTTATTTCTCCTAATTACCTCCCCCATTCCACTGTGGCCTGCCCCAGCATTCACAGTGCTTGCCGGTCTAGACCAACCACTCTCAGTCTGGGAGAGGCATATCAGATAACCTGCAAATCAGGTATTTACCACTCATAACAGTAGCGAAATGAGTTATGAAGCAGCAACGAAATACTTCTGTGGTTGGAGGTCACCACAACATGAGGAACTGAATTAAAGGGCCACAGCATTTAGAAGATTGAGAACTACTGGCCTAGACATACATAACTCTTCCCCGTTTCTTCATTTCCATTGAACGGATTATTTTTAAGTTAGCCAATCAAGAAAGACTATGGATGCCATTAACACAGCCACTGGTGATAAGATAGTCTCCTCTTTCCTATACAATAAAGATTGACTAAAGCCAAGGCCCTGAAGTACTAGCCGGCCCAGACTGGTTCTGGAGTGTCCTCTTTACAAAAAGAAAATGGTTTGCCAAATGACTTTCATTTTATTCCTGTGGGTTTTTTGACTTTGGGTTTATTTTTAATATTAATTTAATGCACATGAATACACTGTAGCTATCTTCAGACACACCAGAAGAGGGCATCAGATCTCATTACAGATGGTTGTGAGCCACCATGTGGTTGCTGGGAATTGAACTCAGGACCTCTGGAAGAGCAGTCAGTGCTCTTAACCGCTGAGCCATCTCTCCAGCCATTTGTTTGTTTGTTTGTTGTTGTTTGCTTTTTTTGGACATGGAGATTATTGTGTTTTTCCAACATAGGGAATAGGTTGAGTGCAAATACCTAGGTCCTGAAATCAGAACTGTGGGATGAGTTTTGCCTTCCTTGAACTAGGTATGGATAACTGTGAGACCCAAAGTTAGCCTGTAAGGACCACCTGCCCAAAGACCAGGTACCTTCCTGGAATGCTGGGAGCTGTAGTTCTTGAAGAATAAAGCCACATGGGAAAGTAGGGTGGCCATGTGGTTTTGTCCTTAAAAGCCCCTACAAACCATGTTTTGTTGCCACTTAGCTGGAAATTCCAGAGCGTGAGTCTCACCAAACTCCATCCTGGTCAGTATTTAAAGCTTGCTTCAAATTTGACCCAAAATTCTGGATTATAGAACTGGTTTTTCATTTACAAACCTCAGGATTAATATTTGGCAGCCCCAGCAAGATAGAAAGATCATCCTAACCCCAAATTCTGGAGGCCTCCTTTTTGGTAAGTCATAGAATCCCTTTTCTCTTCTTTTTCCCCCTCTTCCTTCTTCCTTTCCTCCCTTCCTTCCTTCCTTCTTTCTCTGGCACTTTCTGTCTGGTTTCTGGATTCTGGTTTCTGGGGTACCTTATCTGGGAATGGGAAGGACTGATGAGTTTATATTCAGAGCAATGTCCCTTGGCCCACTGGTTCACTGGTTGTTACTGGGGAGTTCAGCCAGAGTCACAACTTTTTTTTTTCCTCTGACCTACCACAAAAAACACTCTAGTGACCCCAGGGGCCAATACACTCAGCATACCAAAGAGGCACTCCACAGTTGTGTTCTTAGGCCGTGCTTCAACGCCTAACCTGCATTTCATAACACTGGGGCAAGCTGAGTGTTTGGACAGGCCCTGCAGGGGTTCGGGAGCTGAGCAAACTTGAAAAGGCCCAGGCGTTGATGGGTTCCTAGCATTTGGGTTCTGAGGAGAGGATTTTTAAAATATTGGGCTCCAGGGACTGGAGAGATGGCTCAGTGGTTAGGAGCACTGACTGCTCTTCCAGAGGTCCTGAGTTCAAATCCTAGCAATCACATGGTGGCTCACAACCATCTGTAATGGGGTCCGATGCTCGATTCTGGTGTGTCTGAAGACAGCTACAGGGTACTCATATACATAAATTAATAATCCTTCAAAGAAAATAATAAAACAAAACATTGGGCTCCTATTTTGTTATGGAAGTTTCTCTTGGTCATACTGGTGGGTCTCTGAAGCAGAGGACCATGACGGTTAGGTATGGTCTCCTGTGTTCTGTTGTGCTTTGGCTCTCTGTTTACCCACTGTCACTCTGACTCTGTCTTGTCCCTGGCAACAGGACTAATATACTCCTCCAGAGCTCACTCCTGAAAGTCATGGAGCTTTTGGGATTCAATGGCAGTATGGGTTGGGTGCAGAATGCAATTCTTGGGACCAGTGGGCAGCTTGGAAAAACCCAGGGTCCTTATAGGGAAGCTGGCAGGCAGCCTGCTACAGCCCACACAAATTAATTTCTGTAACTGGCTACCAAGGCATCGCTCCCCCTTGAATCTGGAGTATTGGAGGAGGTAAGGGAAATTGTGTCTGCTGTTGGGAATGTATGAATGTGGCCGCTTCATGTTTGGTTTTGACTCATCTTGAATGTGTGAGCTTACTGTGTCGTTTCTTTTTCTGCCAGCCGTGAGGGCTCAGAATTTATCTCTGGGCCTTCCGCCCACTGGATCTATGTATAATGGATTCAAATCGCATCTGGGTAGAGACAATACTCGTTTTATGCTCTTCTCTTTTATTTAAAAATGGCTCTGAAATATCGTGGTGGGTTTTTGTTTCCCAGACCCAGACATGCTTTTAAAGCCTCTGTGTCTGGAGTCAAGAGGATTGGGGGGCGAGGGGGAGCAGAACAGCTAAAGGGATTGTTAACCTCTAAGTTTTTTGGGTCTGGTTAAAACTTTGCAATATCGGGGCTAGAGAGATGGTTCAGTGGTTAAGAGCACCGACTGCTCTTCCAGAGGTTCTGAGTTCAATTCCCAGCAACCACATGGTGGCTCACAACCATCTGTAATGAGATCTGGTGCCCTCTTCTGGTGTGTCTGAAGACAGCTGCAGTGTACTCATAAAAATAAAATTAAAAAAAAAAACAAAAAACAATGCTCGTTTAATGAGGTATTAAAGCCATGCCTCCATGCACGGATGTTCAATGATGACCCTTGCTGGCAGCCACTTTGTAACGTTAGTGTCACCCAGGTCGTATTCTGTTTTAGAGACATTAAATGTTGGGACTTGGTTTTGCCTCATACGGACTATGGTGGTGCCCTGTGTCTTCACTCTTAAAATGAAAAAAGGTTCTTTGTTTCAGATCTTGTAGGAACACACAGTTGAGAGGTTCTTTAAGAGGAAACTTCTTTAAGAGGAAATTTTAGAGTTTTACCAAAAACTTAAATAAAAAAAGAAAAACCTAGATATTTTTAAGGAACAAAATTTTTAAATATTTAGGTTTATAAGGCCAAGGGACATTTTATAAGATATTTATGCTAATAGGTGATCTCAATAAGTCCACAAGTAGAAGGCTAAGCATTAGGGCTACAGCTATAAGCACCAAACATTAAACACCAGAGACCATGGCATTCCTGTCTTATGACACAGCAAAACAATGACATAATCTGGCAAAGGGTTGGGAAGAGCGGTTCTCAGCCTATGGGTTGCAACCCTTTGGGGTCAAAAAACCCTTTCAGAGGGGTACCCTAGGGTTGCCTGCATGTTGGATGTTTGCATTACAATTCATAGCAGTGGGAAAAGTGCAGCTGAAGTGTTGCAAGGAGAGCTATGTTACGGTTTAGGTCACATCGTTGGATAAGTGGAGAATTGGCCAAGAGAATGTCTCTCCTTACCCAAGGTCTATTCAGGCTTAAAATGTATGGCTAACCACCTTGCTTTTTTTTTTTTTTTTCTTCTTTTTTTTTTCGGAGCTGGGGACCGAACCCAGGGCCTTGTGCTTGCTAGGCAAGCGCTCTACCGCTGAGCTAAATCCCCAACCCCACCACCTTGCTTTAACAAAAGTAAGCTGTAGCTATTTTGGTAAACTGAGTCATACAAGAAACTGTTATATTCTATAATGGTACATTATGTGAGGACCAGGAAAATAAAGCTACTGCATTCATGAAACGATTTCTGTTAAACTGTTAACGATGATTGAGCTTTAGTAGGTTCAGGACTATACTTGGAGCCATGCAGAGTGCTTAACGTAATTAATTACAGAAGGAAAGCTTTATTTACCCTCATGTATATGATTTCAAGGTATAGTCTAAAGCAAGTAACTAGAAGAGAAAAAGGAAAAAAAAAAACAAGCAAGTGTTGTTTCGCTCAGATATGCTTAGCAGATAATAGTCTTCAAACCTGGTAACACTAACCACTGGGCAAGACTGCCCCAATGCCTCACCTGCTGCCAGGATTCAGCCCAAACTGTGGACAAGCAGGACACTGGGGAGTTGGTTGCCTCACGTTGCCTAGACAAAGTAAGGTCAACCTCCCCCCAACCCTCATGTTCCTCTTCCACAAGAGCCTCTCCTTGGTGGCTGAGGACTGATGCTGTCCTAGGACTGATGTCCCCAATGCCACGGAGAACACAAGAGCCTGGGATGATTGTATAGGTAACAACTATGTACTAGTCTCTGTCAGTGACACATAGGCCATTCGGATTGTACTCCTTGCTATGACTTATCCTTCTCAGGTCTCTGATGGTGTTGACAACCAGGCCACTGAAGCTTTGTCAGCTCGGCAGCACAGGCAACCAGCTCTTCCCCCAGGGCTGCAGCTGACGTGTTAATTCATTCAAAACTACTAGGTCTCTTGTTAAGAAAAGGCAGGCAGGTGTGCTTTGCTAAGGTGCTTCAAGTCACAGCAAAGCAGGTTTCAGGTGTGACTTTCCACTGAGGAAACATGTTTCCATAATGTCTCAGCAGTGACTACTTGCTTCTCTGTCTGGTAAATGATTAGATGGAAAGAAAAAGGTTTAGAGTCCATGCGAGCTCTGCGGGTCTAAGAAACTGTCCTATGGCATTTAAAGGTCTGAAAATCTAAAAGTCTAAGATCCCAAGGGCCCTCAGAAAATAATTTAAGATGTATAAATACAAGTTGTAAAGGTATAAACAATTGGTTGGGGATTTAGCTCAGTGGTAGAGCGCTTGCCTAGCAAACGCAAGGCCCTGGGTTCGGTCCCCAGGTCCGAAAAAAAGAAAAAAGAAAAAAAAAAGGTATAAACAATTATTTAAAGTTTATAAAAATGGGGGTTGGGGATTTAGCTCAGTGGTAGAGGGCTTGCCTAGGAAGCGCAAGGCCCTGGGTTCGATCCCCAGCTCCGAAAAAAAAAGAACCAAAAAAAAAAAAAGTTTATAAAAATGGGGGGGGGGATTTCAGATTTCTTTCCTGTCTATGCCACTGTAATACTAAGATTTCAAAAGTTCCAAGTTTTAACACCGACCAGTGGAATCCTGCTAGGCTGGTAGAGCGCAGACTACTTACTATTCAATCGCAAGCTCGAGATTTTAAGTTTCCTCTGGTCATCTTCTAAATATAGACTTAAAGATGCTTCTCATTGGACTAAAAACATATATCCACCTCTCTGGACAAAGGAATACATCGTTCAAACTTTTTAACCCAAAGGGTTTTTTTGTTTTGTTTTTGTTTGTTGTTTGTTTGTTTTTTGGCTAGGAATCAGAGGCATGAGTCTACTCCAGCTAGGTTACAATGTGGGTATCTTCGTTTGGGTTTCCATTGTTGTAAACTGACACCATGACCAAGGCAACTCTTTTTTTTTTTTTTTTTTTGGTTCTTTTTTTTGTTCTTTTTTTCGGAGCTGGGGACCGAACCCAGGGCCTTGCGCTTCCTAGGTAAGCGCTCTACCGCTGAGCTAAATCCCCAGCCCTCCAAGGCAACTCTTAATAAGGACAACATTTAATTGGGGCTGGGTTACAGGTTCAGAGGTTCAGTCCATTATCACCAAGGCGGGAGCATGGCAGAATTCAGGCAGGCATGGTGCAGGAGTTGCTGAGAGTTCTACATCTTCATCTGAAGGCAGCCAGAAGACTAACTAGGAGGCAGCTCTCTCAAAGCCCACCCCACAGTGGCACGCGTCCCTCGGCGAGGCCACACCTACTCCGAAAAGGCCACACCCATTAATAGTGCCACCCTCTGGCCCATGCATATTGAAACTACCACAAGTGGTAATGCTAATATAGCTAGAAACTTTAATCTCTTTTTGTAAAAATTCATGTAAGCTTCAGGGAGTCATAAGACCTGGATCTACCTGTCACAGGTCAAATGGACTCCAGATAAGTGCAGCCTCAGTTTCCCCACCTGTCTAGTCCCGAAAGGATGGAATCTCTCCCCTGTCCCCTGGCCTTGAGACTCCTCCCCTTTGTCAATTACTAGAACTATGGGCCTGAAAGTTCCAAATGTAGAGTTTTCTTTTAAGTTCCTAAGTTTTAACTTTACCCTAGTCTATATTATCTCAGTAGATTTCCACTTGGCTGAGAGAAATCATTCAGGGATCACCTGTGGACTGCAAACTGCTGCGCTCTGGGCTTGGCTGAAAGTCTCTGGAAACCATCTAGCCTATGTGGTTGGCCCCTGTCTCTTCAGCTGGATCAGCTAACCAGATTCTTCTGGAGAATGCCCCATTGTCTGAAACCCTTCCCAGCCTTTCACTAGCTTCCAGCCTTCCCAAGTCCTGAAAACTATGCCCTAGTTTCAGCTGGAAGCAGTTACAAAGGAGAGAATGCCTTGCACACCCTCCCTCCCACCCCCACACTCCAGCAGGCTGAAAAGCTAAGTCAAAGGGAAACGCCCTGGCAGAGGGGACAAAATGGCCCACAATGTAAATCGACACACCAGGAAAGCAGGCCCAGACCTATCAACTGATAGATTCATTGACTGAAACAGTTCTACACTAGGATTCGGCACTTGGCCTGGTTTATGCAGAATGAAGAGGTGGTATGTGGCTTTAAGTGAAAATTGTTATTTCTGTATGAGCCTGTAGTAGGTTGTACAGGGTTATTCCTGATTGGTTGAATAAAGATGCCTACAGCCGATAGCTGGGCAGAATTGAGATAGGCGGGGTTTAGGGTTTGGGGGCTTGGGGTCTGGGGATAACCACAAGGAGGAGAGAGAGGGTTGGAGAGAGGAGAAGATACCATGGGTAAGAATCTTGAAATTAGGGCAACGAAGGCTGGCCAATTGGAGCTAAGAGCAGCCCAGACGGTGGAACGTGACAAGTCCTGTTGTGGAGTTATGGCAGGGAAATAGACATAATAGATGGAAGATAGATATCTAGTGCTGACTAAGGCTTACGAAGGTTGTATGTGTCTTTTATCTGGGAACTGAATGGCTGAGGCAGGGTAGAAACCCCAGATTGAGACTAAGTATTTTCTACAACACAATCCATTTGGAATTTTAATAAGAGACTTGAGATGACTGGTGCCCCATTTATTTCCAGGCTCCTTCTGGGTAGTAACTCTGATGTCAGCCATCATAGATTCCTTGGCCATTCTGCTCCTGCTGGTTACTGTTGGCTCTCACATCACTGATACTAATAACCAAATGGTAGTTCATGTCTGGACACCATGAAAATGATGGTTATTAGATTCCATATGAATAAGTACTTATCATACAGTCAAGGATTTGACCCAGGATACAACTTACGGAGGGAATTTAAGTTAACCTGTGAGCTGCACTGGCCCAAGCACCAAATAACTCCCTGGAATGCTGGGAGATGTAGTTCTTGAAAAACAAAGCCACATGGGAAAATACAATGGCCATATGATTTTGCCCTAAAATGCCATACAGCATTGTTTCCACTTAGCTGGGAATTCTAGAGGGTGGTCTTAACCAAAGTCCACCCTAATAACTATTTAATTAAAGCTTGCTTCGAATTTGGTTCAAAATTATGGTTTTTCTCTTGTGAATTTCAAGATTAACACAATTTTCTACAAAGATAAAGTCTCTTTCCCTAAACAGCGTGCATATCCCTCCGGTTTAGATCTTTGGTGAACTGTACCTTTTGGACTTGAGTAGAGGGCTCTGGAAATCCTCTCCTTTCCTACGCAGCAAGGATGACTTTGAACTCCTGATTATCATGCCTTCTGGGCCAAAAGCTGAGATTATAAACTCTCGCCACCAACCTAACCTTTTGTTTTTCTTTTCTTTTTCCACAGGATCTTGCTATACACTCTTGGCTGGCCTACACTCCTCCTTCCCTTGCCTCTGAAGCAATGTGATTATTGGTCGGTCACTGTGGCCATCAATAAGTTCGTTTTATTAATGTTTTTCCCATTGCAGTTCACCATAACCCTTCAGGAATCAAGCCATTGAAACCCAGATGCGGAATGACTTGTCCCGAGGCACAAACCTGTGTTCGAGCAATCCCTGAGACTTCCAGTATGTCCCTTTAAGAGGAAGGTTTGTCCTTGGCAACTGGTACTCAGATAGGGCTCTGGGGAAACCCTAGGGGAAAAAAAAGGAACAAGACTGGGGGAGGGGAAGACTGGCCAGTGGGTGACTTTGATAACCAGAGCAAGGCAGGACTATAGGCCAAGGATCTGTAACTTCAGCTTGACGAGATGGGATCTTTTGGGTCAAGATACAAGACTTAGGGTCCATGGTAAGTGCTGTCCATGTATGGTCTGTGTGGCATGGCTCCTACAAGGAGGGTTTCTCTCATGCATTCCTGTTCCTTTAAATGTCCTGCTTTCTCCTGGCTGCTGGCTGTTATTTCAAGGCAATACATTAACAAGTGCAAAGGATTTGGAGGCTAGGCATGGTTGTAAATGCCTTAGGTCCCAGCACTTTGGAGACTGAGGCAATTAAATGAGTTCAAAGGCAGCCTAATCTACAGAGAGTGTTCTAGGACAGCCAAAGCTTACAGAGTGAGACCCTGTCTGAAAAAACCCACAAAGATAAAACTAGTTTAAAATCTTTTTTATGTACAAATGGTTTGCTTGATTGAATATATATGTGTATCATGTGTGTGCCTAGTGCCTGTAGAAGTCAGGTGGTGGCTTCGGGTCCCCTAGAACTAGAAGTTGTTGTAAGCCTCCATATAAATGTTTGATCCTGGGTCCTCTGCAAAAGCAACGAGTGCTCTTAACCACGGAGCCACCTCTCTAGCCCTAAGATAATATATTTTTTTTAAGTAATAATTTAGGGGCCACCAACCTTCTTTTTGAGACCTGGAGTATGACTTTTTAAGGGTGGACACTCAAGCCTGAAGGGGCTGAGACTGTTCATGACTCTTCTTGGTGACCTTGAACAGGTGGATGTTTTCAGTCACTTCCTCTTATTAGAAGCTGTTAACAGGGTTAGCAGGGTTCCCAGAGTTAGCCTAGGAAGAGTGCAGAGCAGGGAAGCCATGGACTTGCAAAGGCTCTTTGCAAGACCAGCTGCCAATCAGTGGAGTGGGTGGGTCTTTTGGGTTATTTTTTTCTTTTACAATGCACGGTGTTTGCATGGTCTCCCAATCGGGCAGTCTACTGAAGTTAAACAAGGGCTTAGTGCGCATGCTTAGATGGTGTTTGCTGGAGTGGAGGCTGTTGCTGGGTTGTCTCTGGTCCCCTTGGGACATCTTCAGCCAGTGGGGACAAAATAGATCTCTATGGATCAAAACGCAGCCTTGCAGTACTGGATGGAACATGTGACCAAGCACTGCTCAGACTGGGTCTGGACAGATCTTAGAGACAACAGATACATTTGTCTGCCACAGATGAACATGAGGCCTAGGGAGGCCTTAACCAAGGTCTCAGTGTCAAATGTTCAATCTAAATCCAAAGGAATTCCAGTCCAGAGGGGTTTTGTTTCTGCATTTACTTATGTATTTATTATTGTTGTATATGCTAATGTAAGGTGGTGCATGTGTGATAGGGCACATGTATGGAGGTCTGAGGACAACTTTGTGGAATTAGAATCGTCCGTCATTCCAGTTTTAAAGTTGGTTCCGGGGATGAACTCTGGTCTCAGGGTTATAAGCAAGAACCGTGCAGAAGGGCCCCGACCTGGTAAGCATCTCAGTGACCACAGAGGGTGTTCGTTTACATGACCTACCCAATTCAACCTTAGTCCTTGTTGATACCCAGGGAGGTACTGGTGGAACTGTAGGGGGAAAAATGTACCCTTAGCAGGTGCTGAGCTTCCCTGGGGAGAGGAGGAAGGGGATCCGGCCTGGACTAGATGTGAGCTGAGGAACAGTGGTTGCCAAATGGCTGAGTAACAGAGTGACAGACAGGGTCCAGCTCTTGCATCAAGGCTTGGAGGTTGGGACAAGTTTCAGTTGGGCATTGCTAAAATGGGGCCAAAGAGCTTGGCTGTTATCCACTGAGGCTCTTCAAAGTCAGCAGCGGGGCTCACAGGATCCCAGCAAGCCTTGGGATTTGGCTGAGGACTGGGGTGCCATGCGCGTCCATAGCGCCGCCTGGTGGGCATGTTCTCCCTGCAGTACAAACATCTCACTAGAAAGAGGGCGGCATTGTCCACCAGGACTTGTTCCTAGGCTCACCAGGGCATTCCCTTCAGCAGTGTGACAGGTCTCTGCTGGGTTCTTGGTCTATTCTATCCAGTGTGTTTACATTCTCTCTCTCTCTTCTCTCTCTCTCTCTCTCTCTCTCTCTCTCTCTCTCTCTCTCTCTCTCAAGCGTTACTGCCATTATAACCTATTATGGTCTAAATGGCCTTGTTCTGTAGATCAGGCTGGTCCATACTTTGTGACAATTTTTCTGCCTCAGCCTCCCAAGTGTTGGGATTGTGAGCAAGGCATGTGCCCTACAGGACAGGTTCCATGTGAAGAGCAACCTGGCACAAATTTTGTTTTGAAAGAAAACAAAACCCTGAGAAGTCGAAGCATACCTCTTAAATCAAACTTAGGCTTAGCGAAGCTGATAGAGGCAGCACGACTGGCCCTGTGGTCCCTGAGGACCACCATTGTTGTTTGATTAGATTTATTTTATATATGAATACACTGTCGCTGTCTTCACACACACCAGAAGAGGGCATCAGATCCCATTACAGATGGTTGTGAGCCACCATGTAGTTCCTGGGAACTGACCTCAGGTCCTCTGGAAGAGCAGTCAGTGCTCTTAGCCGCTGAGCCATCTCTCCCTCCTCTGGTCATTGTTCTAAAGAGGCTCCTACGTGCCTCGCCCCTGTGCGGCTCCACCCCCACACAGCTGCTCACTCCCGGCTCGGCAGCTGTGCTCTCCTCCTCAGCTCCTTCAGTATTTTTTCTGGTTCAGCTGCCTGGAATGAGCTCCCTGCTCCGTCTAAGCTCTGCACCATGTAGGTCTCAAGTAGGTACCCCATCCTCAGAGAAGCCTCTTCAAATCTCTTCCCATCCTGGCCCCCTCACACACCGTGTTGTCATCCGGCATTATCATTTAAGGTTCTCCTGGTGCCCGTGTTTGTCCCCCAGTTTTCCCCACAGTATGAGTCCTGACTGGACAGGGTCTCACCTTCCCTACCGGGTGCTGTTCTTGAGCACAGAGCCCAGTCCTGCTTTGCAGTGGTCCTCAGGGAAATGGCTAGGGGATGAAGGGTCCCCAGTCTAGAGTTCAAAGGGGACACTAAGGTTGAATGAATTTACCCCAGATCTGACTGGCCATTTGTCTCAAACCCTAAGGGTGTAAACCTGTTTTCTGTCATTTTTTCCTCCAGAAGCTGGTGGCTCTACTCAGCACAGGACTGGCCTGTGCATGGTTCTGGTTTAAGGAAAGCCACAGCCAATGGCTGTGGAAGGCTTATCTTAGTAACCTGAAGTTTACTGAGCATGCAATCTGTGCTAAGCACTGTGTACCCTACAAGGTGGGTAGCCTGGGCGGTTGGTTATCTGAGTAGGGATCTCCAAAACTCCTGCCTAGTGTGTTCTTAGGAAGCAGGTGTGTCAGGCAAAACCATATGTCCTCTGCCTCGTAGAAACCAGCACACTGGAAAGACTCCACACCTCAGCGATGACATCTGAGAATATGGCCCAGATTCAAAGGCGGCTTTGCCACCTACCACCTGGATGTTTCTCTGCCTTTGTTTCCTCTTGTGTAATGGGTCCAATCCCCACCCTTGGGCTGTTGGGAAAGAACTGCCACAGGTCTGGCCTACTGGATTTTGCATACAGCCAGCTAGGTTGCACAGCTGGGAATACCAGGGAAGTCTCCAGAAAGTTGACCAGCAACCACAGTGCTTGTTCAGCACCAGAGATGAAACTAGAGGCAAACACTTGCTGCTTCATGAGGTCAGATGCCCCTCACAGGAGTACTGTCCCTGGAGTCCAGCTGTGGCTTGTTGACTGTCGCACTCCCTCACAGGAGGGTTGGGGAGGGGCCACTGGACACTCTGCAGAGCACTCACTCTTCCCGGCTAGCTGAGTGGAATTCTGCTCATTGTGACCTTGGGGTCGGAGTATGTAGGCTTTGAAGGACTAAAAGGGGGGGGGCTCCCCATCTATGCCGTGATGGGAAAGCCAGCGAGCATGCTGGGGGTGTGTGTGGCTGCTTAGGGCCATTACACTGCTCTCTGTAACACCTATGGCTCTATGAACAGCCTGATAATAAACTCAATCTCCAGGGTGACCTTTGGTAGAATAGAATTTTGGTTTGTCACTGGGACCTTATAAGGAGAGGTCTAGACATTGCTTGGTCTCCCTTCAAGGTGAAAATTCTTGCAACTGTACTAATGCTCCTGGGGGAACATCTTAGAATATGAAGCTATTCTATTACCAGTCGCAAGCCAAACTGGGGCAACTCACACACCCCTAAAGGTAGCTTCAACCTCATGGCGCTCCTCTGCCTTCTGCCCAGTTATAGTCCCTTGGGCCCTTTCTCTACCTTCGTAGACCGATGGTGAGAACCACACACCTTTCTTCACTGCCCTCCTCATCCACAAGCCTTTCAACTAAGCAAAGGCAGACGGTTAATCTCAGAGGGAGACAAATGGAGAAGCCTGGGGTTGCTTCCTGCCAGGATTCAAGCAACTCACCAGAGCAGCAGGCAGAAATGAGTTTATTGCATTAGAAAAAACACCAATGAAAACCAGCAACACCTCCGTGTTAGACATAATTAGTCAGACTTCAAGGAAGTCTCGAAAGAATCTCAGAGAAACACTTCAGTCTGGGAAAGTATGATGGGCTCATGCCTCCACTTCCCTTGTCCCTTGACTAACTGACCAACAGACAGGAGTGTCCAACATGTGACACGAACCACACGACTCCTTTTCCTCTCAGCTTCATGGTGCATGCCCAGGTGGAGTCCCTCCTGAGAGTCTGGCAGGGAAATGTACAGGTGGGATCTGGGGTTCCTGGCCTGGGGCTCTGGTGACAATGGACTTGCACAGGGGAGGACAGCTTGCCTTTTCTGCTGAGGCCAGAGACTGTCCAGTCTTCCTATCTCTCCTAGCCATGGCCACAGACTCTGGCATGGATGGCTGCTAGACGTGACAGGAGAGAAGTCAAGCAATTAAGTGACTAAAGTCCTCAGACAAACTTCTCAGAATATCATGGTTATTGTACTGCTATGAGGAGAAAACCAGAGAATAGCCATGTGACCGCACCCTTAGGACAGAGGTGAGAGCTCTGGGCAGAGATGCTACCAGCTAGGGCCAGGCAAGTGAAAAAGTGATGGCTTCCAGCAACCTCTACCTTCCCGGATGCCAAGCTTTGAACACTCATCCTTCTGAGCCCCACTGTGGCAACTGGGTCAACACTGAACAATCCCTGTTGGTTTCTGCTTTCCTTTGTAATAGCCACACATGCCTGCACACTGTTGAGTCTCGAGACCCATTTGACTGTGACCTTTCAGTTCCAAAACATCACTTGACATCCTAGGTGGACAAAGCCCTGGCCAGGCAAAAGGTCAGCTTTGAGGCAGAGCTCTCCACGATGCCTACTGCTATGGCTAGTGGCAAAGACTGCAGGATATGGGCAAGTGTGAGCCAACAGGAGCTCTTAGGGAGGAAAGGCCTGCCCCAGAAGGAACAACTGAGCTCAAGTTTCAGAAGTGGCAGGGAACCATGGTGGGGGGCTCCCCATGGATGTGGAGTCTCAGGTGCCTGCTCTGAGCTCCCTTCTCCTTATCCAGTTCCCCACATTAGCCAGTAGAAAGCTGACACCAAGGAAGGGAACCTTGAGGTTTCTCTGGAATCGAGAGTCTAGATCGTAGACTTCTAGGCTATTCCTGCCTATGAAATCCTAGCAGCATATCATTAGGGAAACACCCACTCACACCCCAACCACACCCCAAAAGGTCAGAATGACAATGGAGATAGCGTCTGTTCAAGACACATTAAGGATAATGTGAAGTCCCTATTGGAGACAACTCTAAATTTTCTTCCCACCATGAATCTACATCATTACAGTATTCTTTCTACATCAGAGACATGTTTTAGGAGAACAATTGAGTCCCCTCAACCTAGCTGACAAATCCATACTGGGTTGAGTGGCTGGCTCTACTGACTATAAATAACTGACGTAATTATTCTCAGACAGAAGGCCTGGGTCTCTGCTGCTGCAGCCTAGACCTTTATTAAAGGTGACAGGTCAAACTATGCTGAGGAAGAGCAGCTTAGGGGTGGGCATCGAGGATTGGCACTCACAGGAGGATGAATGGCTTTCTCCTGTTTTCTCTGGCCTCACCCCTGCTGCCAGTCTCCTTTGATCCTGTTGCTCTGGCTGCTCCGGCTGTGACGGGTGGCCTTGTCTCAGGAGGAGGGTAAACTTGTGGTTAAAGAGTTCACTTAGGTTGAGTTAGGAGCCTACAGCTGGCCCCACGTACTCCAAGTCCTTTGGTTCGTTTACGGCTAGAGGGTGACAGCTCCAGGAGAATAGACAGTACAGAACTCACCTGGGTCCCACAGGCGTGGCGACCTGGGTGGAATGTCGGTGTTCTCTGGAAAGAGGGTCCAAGGTCGGGTTCTCCCAGACTGTGACTCTTGCTTCTCTTTTAAAAAGCACCCTCTCTCTCCAGTGTGGAGGACGCGTAGGCAACAGCGTCAAAAGTGAACTCACAGACAAGACAGCCTTAATAAATTAGTGTAATACTATTAGAAGGGATGGCTTTGTTCTCTTTCTCAGGAGCATTGTTCTACATGCAGCCTGATGAGCTCCTTCCCTGGGAAATTTAAAAAGCCGTCCCCGTTAGCTCTGATGTAAAATTATAAAATAGAAATCTGGTAGGGTTTGTTTTGTTTAAAAAGGAAAAGCCGTGGAGAGGCGGGCGGTCCCGTGCAGTCCTGTTAGCTTTGGCCATTGGGTCTGCCTACAGAGTTCCCTCCTGGAGGCTGGATCTGGATGGAGTCCAAGAAGGGCCGAAGTGCTTGTCCAAAGGGCCTGTGGAGAAACAGACATGAGCTGGGGGGATCTGAAGTGCAGCCTACCTACGGATAGGATGGGACCTCGGACAGTGGTCTCAGCAGTGTCACCTACACTAGCTTTCTCCTTTTCTTCTGTCTTGCATGCTCTGAAACTTACTACGTAGACTAGGCTGGACTCAAATTCACAGAGATCTGCCTGCCTCTCTGCATTCCAAGTGCTGGAATTAAAGGCTTGTACCACCATTCCTCTATATATCAGTATAGATAATATACATTAGTGTATATTACCTTTGTGTGGCTTTCCACTGGAGCATGACAGGCATATTAGGAATCACACTCTTGGAGAAGACTGACCTTCCCTTCCCCAGCAGCTAACAGTTACCAACAGCTCCCTGCGGGTGGGGTGGGATCTCATGTCCAACTCCCCTCTCCACACTGGGCTTTGGTCTGTTGGGCTTGGATCTGCACAAGACTCATGCATGCAGTCACAACTGCCGTGAGTTCCTATGTTCTGCTGCCTTGCTCTATCTAAAGACACTGCTTCCTTGTAAGCCAGCCACTGCCTCTGGTTCTTAAACTCTTTCTATCCCCTCTTCTGCAGTGGCCCCTGTTCCATGTAGGGCTGAGGATTTGCTAGTTTCTCACTGGGCCTGTTGTGGGTCTCTTGTTAACCAGCATCAACTGCCACAGTTCAGATGGTTTTCCTAAGAGGGCTAGGGTTTGCTAAGTGCTCCCCAACCAAGGTCCATGTGTTAAATATTGGGTCTCCGCCTGTAAACATTTAAGAGGTGGGGCCTGTTGGGTCACTGGCGACATGCCCTTGAAGGGGACAGTGGAACCTTAGCCCCCTTTCCTCCTCTTTGCTTCCTGGCCACCACAAGGAAGCAGCTCGCTCTACCATGTGCTCCCACTCTGAGTTTCTTTATCACAAGTTCAAAGATAACAGTGTCAGGTGACCATGAACTGGCAGCACGCCAATGTAAACTCTCCTTCTTTATAAACCGAGTATCTCTAGCAGCAGAAAGCTCACTAACGATCTTCCAAATAGCTGGTCTTATGGATTTACTCCCAGGCCCCCTTCTCTGTGTGGCCCTAACATCTTATACTGACCCTGCAAGGCCTACTGAGCTGTTGTTGAACAGGCTGGCCTCCCAGAGGGGACTACAGCTTTCTGTACTGAACTGACGTACTTGTATCCTTTGTTGAAGGGACAGGGACAGTCTCATGTAGTCTAGGCTGGCCCTGAATTCCTTATCCTCCTGTCTCTGTTTCCCAAGTGCTGGGATTTCAGACATGTACCAAAATACCTAGCTTCTTTCTGTCAATTCTTTTGAAGAAAATACAAGCTGTGGAGAGAGGAGGAAGCTGAGGCAAAAGCAGAAGCAATCAGGATGACGAAGCTGGGAGTGAGCATATTTCAAAAGTAAGATTCTTCCAGAAAACAAACTGTTCTATTCAGGGTAACTGGTCATGCAAAGTTGCCAGGTACTGATGTTAATTTCTAGAGGGCACTTGGTCTGTTCTTGTAATAATAATTAGCTAGAAAATCACTTAGAAATGGAGCTGGAGAGTTCAAGATTCCTATAACCTTAAAGTGCTCTCATACTGGGCATGGTGGTTCAGATCTTTAATCCTGGCACTCAGGAGGCTGGGCATACAGGTCTGTCCAGCTACATAGAGAGATCTTGTCTCAAACAGTGCCCACAAAAGAGAAAATAAAGCTGCTCACAGCACACTACGGGCACAGGCTTTATCCTCAGAGGCTGCTGCCCACTCCAGCCCCCCTTTTCCTTACTGAATATGTAGCCCCAACCTAGCCTTAAACTCATGCTGCAGTTCAGACTAGTCTCAAATTCACTGTGATGCTGTTTGCCTCAGCCTCACAAGGGCTAGGATTCTAGGTGTACACCACTGTGCCTAACGGATACTGCCATATTTGAATCATCCCTAAGATGAAGGAAATAAAGTACTCGCAAACTGCTCCAAGTGTTAAACCAACTCCCACTCAGACAAGCCAGGGACCCCACCAACTGAGTTGTAACGGAAAAGGCCTTTGGCTGCTCCGTCATGCTCGGGGTCTCATGAATGGGAGGCAGGGCTGTGGGGTTTCGAACATCTATCAGGTAGGAGCCAGTCTGAGGCCTGGGTGACTGGACTCCTCTGCAGCCCTGTTTTCTATGTGGTTTTTTTGTTTCTGTTTTTTTGAACTGAGGAGTTGATCTGCCAGACCCCTACTGGTCAGGAGAAAACAGAGGTAACACAGGCAACCAGAGGCAGCTTGACAGAATCAGAATGAGTCCTTTCAGGAGACGTCATCTGGGGATGGCCCATAGGCCCTTCCCAAGGCTGGACCCCATCAGGGGCAGAGGAAGCCTCTGTTGAGGGCTTTCTGAGCACTGTGAATTCAAGGACAAGCGGAACCTAGCCTTTTGAGGGCGCCAGAGCTCAGGGTGTGGATGACAGAGACAAGCCAGTTTGGAACCGGGCTGTCCTGTCACTCCAGATTCTGCCACCTACTGAAGCCTGACTTATAGATAAGCACTTTTGGGAAATGGCTTTGTGTATCAGATACTGGGGTTTTATCAAAAGCCAGTGTCAGGTGGGTTTCTCAGTTCTGTGGTAGCTTCTGTGGTGGCACCTAAACCCAGCTCCGAAGAGGCTGCAGGGTAGACTAGTGCACACTGGCAGTTGGGAACAATGGTGGCCTTCTGTGTGGAACCTGCTACCAGGCAGGTCCTACTGGTTGGGAGGGAGGATTCGGCTGCCCTAGGGAAGGGGCACCAAGTTTGAGGGTTTCCTGTCTTTCCTTTTCTCTCTCAGACAGGACCTCACATGACCCAGGTTCTTCTCAGCAAGTCCATTGGGGAGCTGAGGCCAGTCTGGTCCTTCTGACCGCCTCAGATGGGGATTTTCAGTTTGCAGGGGTAGAAACAGAGTGGTCACACTCACGTGGAGAGAACTTCTGAGGGCAGGTCGGTGATGTAAGAAGGGATCTTCCGCCCAGTCAGGAACTGTGCCACTTCATTGCTAAAGGTGTTACAGTTGTGTTCAAAGAGGTTGTAGGCTTCTCCTCTGTACATGGAGAGAGGTTTGGAGAGCAGATGAAAAGGCCAGCAGTGTCTGTGTGGAGTGTCTGTGACTGTGGAGTGGGAAGGTGGGCAGAGCCTTATGTGAGGACTATGATCAGTCCTCTCAAACCTTCCAGAAGGACTACTGTCTGTAGAGCTGGACCTCAGAGCAGTGACTCACAAGGGAAAGATGAACCAGAAATACATGGTTTCTACACAGTTCAGAATCTTTACACTCACACAAGGATCAGAGGTGAACTCTTTTTTTTTTTCTTTCTTTTTTTCGGAGCTGGGGACCGAACCCAGGGCCTTGCGCTTGCTAGGCAAGCGCTCTACCACTGAGCTAAATCCCCAACCCCCAGAGGTGAACTCTTAATAAAACTGTCTAGTTTTTAAAAAAGATTTACTTTATATATATGAGCATGTGTATGAATGCATGTGTACCATGTTTTTTTTTTTTAATTGTATATGAGTACACTGTAGCTGCCTTCAGACACACCAGAAAAGGGCATCAGATCTCATTACAGATGGTTGTGAGCCATCATGTGGTTGCTGGGAATTGAACTCAGGACCTCAGGAAGAGCAGTCAGTGGTCTTAACCACTGAGCCATCTCTCTAGCCCCCATGTGTACCATGTTTATCCTACAGACTGTAAGGGCAGAAGAGTGTAACTTCTGTTAATGGAGTTATAGGCTGTTATGTGTCTCCATGTGGGTCCTGGGACTGAACCCCAGCCTTATCCTCTAAGGATCCCTGGACAAATGTTCTAGTCCTCTAAGCCACCCCTCCAGCCCCTTCTCCATCTTTTTTAGACATGTATTTTGTGTGTGTGTGTCTGTGTGGAGGGGGGACATGAATATAGTCAGGGACAATGTGCGAGAGCAGGTCCTCTCTTTCCATGGTGTGGGTTTTGGAGTGTGGGCTCACACTCAGACTGTCAAACCCTATGGCAAATGCCTGTACCCATGAGTCATCTTTCCAGGCTTTGACTCAAGTTTATTTTTTCTTTTGAGACAGAGTCTCTACAGCTCAGGTAGGCCTTTCATTTCAAATGTAGCCAGGGATGACCTCAACCTTCTAATGTTCCTGCCTCCGCTTCTGGAGTGCAGGGATTAAAAGCACATGCCAACATGCCAGTTTAGTTTCGGTGGCGTGGGGGGATTGAACCCAAGGCTTTGTGCATGATGGGAAAAGCACTCTACCAACTGAACTACATCCTCAGTCTGACTAAGCGTCTCAATCAATTAATTCAAGTTGGTATTTCATCTCCTTCCTACCACTAACCTGGTTCTCCATTAGGAAAAACACTTGGCCAGAGGCGGTGGAGGACACCACTCACTGATTCTTATATATTGGGTTGTGAGCCTAGCCTTTAACGGCTGAGCCATCTCTCCAGCCCCCACTCACTGATTCTAATCAGAAGGAATGACTACAGGATTCTCACTCTTTGAGGCTTCAGCAAAAAGCATGCTGGGATGCAATGCTGGCTGCTGAAGACACATGGGCTCATCCTGTAGCACAGTAACTTTCTCTTCATAAGGAGAGTAAAGACTGATCAGGCTGGAGCCGAGGGTCAGGGACGGCCAACCTGGCTCTGCCTTCCAGGGTTTGACTGTCTAGTGGAGCAGACAAACAGCCACCACCCTGTCCCTACTCACCGGAACAGAGACTCCCCTAGGGAGGACAGGTATTCCAGAAAGATTTCTTCTGTGACTTCTGTATTCCCCACATCAACCACAGAGTCTGGGGGCCCAAGCAATGTCCCTCCCTGAAAAAGTCAACCCAACAAAGTCACTAAGTCACCATCTCTACCGTGTTTTTTTTCTTTTTCTTGGCTGTTTTGGGGATTAAACCCAGGGCCTTAAGCATGCTAGGCAAGTGCGCTATTGCTGGGACCTCAACATCCTCTATTTAACATTTTAATTTTTTGCAAAGGGACCTTGTGAACTACAGGCTATGTTCCCATCTGTTAAATTATTTTTAGGCAGTTTTTTACTATGCAGCCCTGGCTAGCCTTGGACTCATAGGTCCACCTGCCAGTACATCCCAAGTGCTGGATTAGAGATATATACCACTGCCCAAGGCTTGAAAAAAATTTTTTTATTGTGACTTTCCTCATAAAATTACAAAAACTGTTCCGTCAGCTTCATCTTTAAGTGCTGGAACATTCTTGTCACAGGAAGAGAGCTATTTCCTGTTTGTATCAAGGTTATAGAGTGAAAAGTTGGGCTTCTGGTTGCTTGTGGGGTCTAGAAGCTGATTCCTGTGCAGGTCTCTGTGCTGTCCATTCACTCTTGTTAAAAAGCCAGAAACCTAGCTGAGTGTGGTGGCATAACCTTTAATCCCAGCACTCAGGAGACAGAGGCAGGCTGACCTCTGACTTTGAGGCCAGCCTTGTCTACTGTCTTACTTGTTGTAAGCTCCAGGGCAGTTAGGGCTACACAGAGAAACCTATCTCAAAAATACAAACAACAAAAAGACAGAAAGAAACCTAGAACCTTTGGTCTCCTTTGTTCCCAGTAGATGATCACAAGGGCAGAACATGCATCTGGGCTGCAACAGGAGAGTAGAGTAGTGGGAACAGGAGCCAGAGGGCAAGCAATAGGACATCGCAGAGGGTAGACCACTCCAGAACACAGCGTGCCTGGGAGAGCCACCGGCTGACAGCCTGAGCACTGCCCTTGAGGCTGACACTGTTCTAGGCACTGGGGAAGGGAGACCTGGTGAGCAGGAGCAGTCATGACAGTTACGATAGCCAGAGGACAATACCTAATGTTCTGATGAAAAAGAGGTCACTATGGCAATTCCTACTGCTCACCAATGACAGATACGTATTGAGAACTTACATGCTACATCTAAGCTAGACAATGGGAGCACAATGTATACAAAACACAAGAGTTCTGTCCTCATGAAACTTAAGTTTATTAGGGAAGGTAGGTAAAAATTGTATACTCCAGTCAATCATGACAAGCGGAGATAAGGGCCGTGCTGGAAAAAATTGCAGAATGTCGTTTGTTGGTCCTTGTGGCAGGGGAGGGCCAGGCTAAGATCTGCCTGAGGGAACTGATACCCACTCAGACCTGAAGGACAGAGAGGTGCATCTGGGTGAAGGATTAGAGAGCTATGCTGAGGCTGGAATCTTGTTTTAAATGGCCAAGCAGGAAGAGGGCAGAGGTCAGAAGACACAACCTGGGGTTGGGGATTTAGCTCAGTGGTAGAGCGTTTGCCTAGCAAGCGCAAGGCCCTGGGTTCAGTTCCCAGCTCCGAAAAAAAAAAAAAAAAAAAAAAAAAAAAAAAAAGCCACAACCTGAAGAGGATGGTTAGAGAGGAATCCAGAGGCAAGATCAGAGGGGTCACAGGAGACTCTGGCTGAACCTTCTGGATAAACTGGGAATACTCTGAAAACTGAAATTCCTTAAAAACAAAACAAAAAAACCCCAGCATCTAAAACTCACCACGTAGGGAACAGTGGTACACACCTATAGTCCCAGCACTCAGGAGACAGAGGCTGGTTTTGTGAGTTCAAAGCCAGTCTGGTCTATCTAGAGTTTCAGGACAGCCAGGGCTACACAGTCCCAGCACCATGGTGGTGAAGAGGGGGAGATCAGAAGCTCAGTCACTCATCTACATGGTGAGCTGGATGCAAGCGTGGTGGTGCATTTCTTTAATTGGGAGGCAGAGGCAGGAGGATCTCAGATTTCATCTTAAAAAAAAAAAAATTCTGTCTGCAACATGGAAGACACAGGGAAATCAAACTAACTTTCATAGGTCCAGCCCAGACAGGAAGTGCTAGCTCTTGGGAAATGGGACAAGAAGAGAGAGGTAGTCTGTCTTAAGAACTGACTGGGTGGGGTGCCATCACATCTGTGACCCTGAACTGGAGGTAAAGACAATGGGCATCAGGAGGCTCCAGGCTCTCCTCAACTGCACCGTGGTCTCCAAGCCAGCCTCAGCCATGAGACCTTTTCATTTTAAAAAGAGGACACAAAAAGGAGTGACCAGGCTTAACAAAAGACTTAGAGAGTGCTCAGTGAGAAAGTTAAGAATGACTTCCTACTTATGATAGCAAAATGAACGGCTGGTCTTTGCTCAAGGACATCCCATGACAATCCTGAGATGGCTGAGAGAAATGCTCTGAAAAGGACACAGGTATTAGAATCAGAAAGGTCACGTGAGAAAGGAGCAGGAGCAGGCTGACTGGAGGAGGGCAACTGAGTGGGTTAGCTGCTAAGGGTGCTATGAACAAGGACTCTTCTTTCTGTTTCTCTCCTGCTCTCCCTACCCCCAGTGCCGAGGAGGGAACACAGGGCTTTCATGCCAGGCCAAGTGTTCACTGAGACATACCTCCAACTACTGAAAGCATTTAAGGCCCCTTTTCTTTCTTTGGCTTAACACTTTTTAAATATTTATTTATTTGCACCTACATATGCACACATGCAAAGTGGTCAGAGAATAACTTATAAAAGTCACTAAGTGAATTGAAGGGATCAAATTCAGGTCATCAGACTTGGTCGATAGCAAGTACCTGCACCTGCTATCTATCTCATTTCATCAGCTCTGTTTTTCTTTTTTTTTTTTTGGTTCTTTTTTTCGGTGCTGGGGACCGACCCCAGGGCCTTGCGCTTCCTAGGCAAGCGCTCTACCACTGAGCTAAATCCCCAACCCCTCTGTTTTTCTTTAAAAAAAAAAAAAACAAATATATATATTTGTTTGTTTTGCTTTTTGAGGCAGAGTTTCTCTGTGTAGCCCAGGCTGTCCTGGAACTAGCTCTATAGACCAAGCTAGGCCTGAACTCACAGGGATCTCCTTGCCTCTGCCTCTGTGGAATTAAAGTGCTGGGATTAAAGGTGAGCTACAGAAGTTGTTAGCTGACACATGGATCCTGTGAACCACACCCAGGTCCTCTGGCAGTGTACCACCACAGCCGGCTTAAACGCCAACATGAGGAACTGCCACAGGCCAGAGGCACACGCTAGAAGCCAACTTCTCGGGCTATAGGAACCCCCTCCCCACACATCTGCAGGTAAGGGGAGACACTCACCGGGGTACAGCTGGAAATCCCGCTGCTGCCGAAGAAGAACTCATCCTTGTGTACAACTATAGAGGTATGCCTGCCACAGAGAGGACAGTGAGCCAGGAATTCAGTGTCTCCAGGTAAAGCAAGTACCACATTACAGTGACAACGATGTCTGCTCCAAGATGTCAGTCACCATGGGAGCCAATTTTATATTAGCCAGATGAAGACATGAATAAGATATTCTCAGTGTTCTTCTGAATCTGGGGTGACTGATCTGGGACTGTTCCTACCCTCAATACCCAAATTCACAGATGGCCAATGGAATAGGCCATACATGGAACTTAAACACACTTTTTTTTCCCCCCGGAGCTGGGGACCGAACCCAGGGCCTTGCGCCAAGCGCTCTACCACTGAGCTAAATCCCCAACCCCTTAAACACACTTTTAAGTATCATTTAAAGATGACATACAATATCTAACATGATGTAAATGCCATTAAGTCATCATGCTCTACCATTTAGGGACTAATGTATGCTTAGGACAAGTACTTTCCAGAATGTTTTCCTTCCTTTCCCCTTCCCCTTCCCTTCCTTTCTCAGTCTACATAGCCTTGGCAGGCCCAGAGCTCCCTGTGTAGAAAAGACTGGCCTCGGGGCTGGAGAGATGGCTCACAGTTAAGAGCCTGATCTTCCAGAGGACCTGGGTTCTTTTCCTGGCACCTACATGGTGGCTCACAACTCCCTGTAACTTAAGTGTGAGGGGATCTGACACCCTCTTCTGGCCTCCTGAGCACCAAGCACATACAGAGTACAAAGACAGCTATCTATCCTTACACATAAAAATAAAGATTAGGCCAGCTGAGAGTGGCATACACCTTTAATCTCAGAACTCAGTACTTGGGAGGTAGAGGCAAGCAGATCTCTGTGAGTTTGAGGCCAGACTGGGCCAACAGAGCAAGTTCCAGGATAGCCAGGGATATACAGAGAAACCCTGTTTGAAAACTAACAGCCCCCACTCCCCAAAAATTAAAAAAAAAAAAAAAAAAAAAAAAGGCTATGGGAAACTGAGAACCAAGAACTATGCTTTGAGCCTGGAGTGCAGAGACAGTGAACTGGGTGGTGACACAGAGCAGTCAATGAGGAGTCCCACCATACTTACCAGATTCCTTCCAGTTGTTTCCCTGTGGAGAAAAGGAGAGATTTAGCCATTTGGGACAAGACTGAGTGCCTTCTCAGGCTGAGTAGATTTAGAACTCACTCAAACCAGGAAACAACTGTGAGAAACCTCCTGGAGGACGTTCTAGACACTGCTCTCCTCTGTGGCAGTCAGAATTCTGGTTGTGATATATATTCAGGAAGCTCAGAAGCCATTTTGCTTTATCAGAGAGCATGTTTGCCTATCCTTGTTTCCCATCTGGGATTCAACTATGTCTTTCCAACCTCTCTGTGTCATCTACAGCAAACCCAGAGTAAATCTGGAAGATATTACCTACTTCTCCAGTAAGGTGTGATTCTTCAGAAAAGAATGGAGCCAAGCTACATGCTTTGTGTTTTTTTTTTTTTTTTTTTTTTTTTTTTTTTTTTTGGTTCTTTTTTTTTTGGAGCTGGGGACCTAACCCAGGGCCTTGCGCTTCCTAGGTAAGCGCTCTACCACTGAGCTAAATCCCAGCCCCATGCTTTGTGTTTTACAAAGGCAATGCCTGTGTATTTGGTGCCAGGGAAATGAATCCAGGCATACAAACATTGCTAACCACGTGCTCTCCCACTGACCTACACTTGGGGCCTATTTTCTTCCTCCACCTACCAACAATCTTAGGTGTCAAAATGCAAACACAGGCTATCCTACCTTTAGATGCTCAAAGTCAAGTGGAAAGAGACACACGCATAAATAATTAACTAAAACACCGTGATGATAGGCACTGAAACTGTGGTAAAAACAGGGTGCTATGTTAATAAAGATAAAGAACTACCTTCAAGAGCCTGAATTCAACCAATGAAGGAGCGAGCAGGGGCAAAGCTGGGCGTATCTGCCAGAGAGAACAGTCTGTGCAAACCGTGAAGACTGAGCTTCTGCAGGGCAGAGGGCAGGTGTGGTGATGGAACAGTGGGCAGCCAGCAGGCCTGTGGCGAGGCAGGGTGGCCTGGCCTGGGTAGGAGAGTACTCTGGTCAGACCCACGTCTTAAAAATTAAAAAAAAAATTATCTTTATTTTTTAATGTACATTGCTGTTCTACCTACACATACATCTGTGAGAGGGGATCAGATCCCCTGGAACTGGAATTATAGATGATTCTGAGCTGCCATGTGGTGCTAGAAATTGAACCTGGGTCCTTTGGAAAAATAACCACTGAGCCTCTTAACCACTGAGCCTCTCCCCAGCCCTTACTTGTAAGTTTTACATGTATTTATTTAAGAGAATGCACAATGCCACGGTGTACACAGTGTCCACATGGAGGTCAGAGGACAGTTTTCAGGAGTCAATTCTGCTTTCACCATTTCAGGTTACCATCAGGCATCTACACCCACCGAGCTGTCTTCTGGCCCAAACAAATGACTAGCAGTCTATTTTCATTTGATTGTAGTGCTGGAGATCAACTCTAGGGCCTTGTGCATGCTAGGCAAGCACTCTAGCACTGAGCCCTGCTTAGTTTTGCTTGAAGCAACATACTGTATAGCTCAGGCTGGCCTTAAACACAAAGCGATCTTAGCTCAAATTCTTGATGTTGAGATTATAACCATGTATCATCAAACCTAGACTCCCACACATGTGTGCCTGCGCGTGCCTGTGCGCTCACGTGTGTGGAGGCCAGGGACTGACATTAGGTATCTTTCTGAATCACTCTCCATCTTGTTTTTGGCACCACATCTCTTAATGAGCTGGGCATCCCCTGATTCAGGTAGCCTGGGAAGTCAGAAAGCCGCAGGAATCCTCCTGGCTGCACTTCTCCAGTGCCAGGGTTACAAGTGTGCACCGCCACACCTAGTACGTGCCGCTCTTCCACAGGACTCAAGTTGTTTCCCAGCACTGATATGGGGTGGGGGAGACTCAGAATCACCTGTGACTCTAGCTCAAGGATATCGAACGACCTTTTCTGATCCCCTGGGCGCTTGTACACATCCACAACAGACATACCACTTAGATATACATAAAATTACATCTTTAAAAAGGGTCAGCAGAGGGGTTGGGGATTTAGCTCAGTGGTAGAGCGCTTGCCTAGCAAGCGCAAGGCCCTGGGTTCAGTCCTCAGCTCCAAAAAAAAAAAAAAAAAAAAAAAAAAAAAAAAAAGGGCCAGCAGAATGACTCTGAGGATAAAAGGCACATGACACCATGCCTGATGACCTGGATGCAATTCCTGGATCCCACATGGCAGAAGAAACATTGAAAGTTGTCTTCTGACCTTCCACATGCATGTATAGTACTTACATACACACTAAACTTAAACTTAAAGAAGAAAAAAGATGTGTGGTAGTAATATGGGTATAGTGTAGTGACACTATGTTTATAATCCAGCATTTAGGAGGCAGAGGCAGGAGGATCAAAAGGTTAAAGCCATCGTCATCAACATAGTGACTTTAGGGCTAGCCTAGGCTATAAAATGCTGTGAGAGATGTGGAGAGGATGAAATGGAGAGAAGAGTTAAAGAACAGATTAGAGGTCAAGGATAAACCTACAGGAGACAACACACACAGCACACAGAAGGACAGACAAGGAGACAATACACAGCACACAGGACAGACAAGGAGACAACACACACAGCACATAGGACAGGCAAGGAGACAACACACACAGCACACAGAAGGACAGACAAGGTGACAACACACAGCACACAGGACAGGCAAGGAGACAACACACAGCACACAGAAGGACAGACAAGGTGACAACACACGCAGCACACAGGACAGGCAAGGTGACAACATACACAGCACACAGAAGGACAGATAAGGTGACAACACACACAGCACACAGAAGGACAGACAAGGTGACAACACACACAGCACACAGGACAGGCAAGGTGACAACACACACAGCACACAGAAGGACAGACAAGGCAATGAAGGACGTAGGAACATAGGTGACCTCACCCACTCACTGGAACTGTCAGCTCAAAGGCTTACAGATGGCTACGTGTCACCCTCATTCGCTCAAGGATGAAACTTGGCAGAAGAGTGGCTGCTTAAACCTCCTGTGTTATGTACCATTTCCTTCTCTAGGTAAATTAAGGATTCCAGGTCTCTCTCTCCCCCTCTCTATTTCTCTCTGATCTGGAACTCAAAGACCATTCTTTACATCTAAATGTTCTTGTTTGTCCTGGGGGGGATGAACATGGAGTCCTGTACATGCTAAGTGGGTACTCTACCACTGAACTATACTCAGAGGCCTAGATTTATTTTTTTCTTTTCTGAGACAAGGTCTTATATATTCTAAGCTGGCCTCTAACTTGCTATGTAGCTAAGGATGACCTTGAATTCTGATCTACTTGCCTCCCACCTCTACTTGCTGGAATTAATGACATCTATCACCATGCTTGGTTTAGGGGACACTAGGGATCAAGCTCAGGGTTTTGTGCATGCTAGATAAGCACTCTGCCAACGGAGCCACAGCCCGGACCCATTCTTACATATTTCAAATGTTACGTAGTGCATTTTATGAAGTCATTTTATGAAGATGACAAAGACCTGCATTTTGTCTAGTATAAAAAGACAAGGCAAGATGTGAAGACGGGTTCCTTGGAGATACCCAGGTAGAGAGGTGAGGCTTGCTGTGGTGGAGCCTACCCTTAGGGAGAAAAGAAGGGAGACTATGGCCTTGTCAAGATGAACGGCATGGGAGAGCAGGCTTACCTGAATCTGAAGTTTTGGGGCAAGAGTAGGATGGGAGGTGAGGTGGGGTAGTAACATGAAAGCAGGGCACAGAGCCATTTGGGGACGTGGATTAGACTCAGTGGATATTAGCACAGCATAGAGCGGATTATTTCCCACTGGGATTTCCTCAGCAAGCTGGAGGGAGAATGGGTAGTCATGTGGCTTCGTGTCTCTAAACCTATTGGCACAGCCAATGCACTCATTCTGAGGTCTATGGAATATGGATACAGAAAACAAACAGAAGGTGTGGATGGCAGCTCTATTATGGATGACAGGAAGTCTAGGGCAAGGTGTGCTACCATCAGCCTTCGCTGTACAGATTTAGGTCATAAAAGTCTTGGGAGAGCACCCCCTGCTCCTTATCCACAGAGCTAGATAAACATATAGACACATAGGCTCCATCAGCCCCAGTATACTGTTGCTGCTATGCAAATGCCTATTAATAAGAGTTAAGTGGACGGCAGTGATGGAACTCCAGAGACACGCACCTCTTTGCAGGTGGCATTTAGTTTCTGTTTGGCAGGGAAGGAAACACATTAGCTCTTTGGTATAGAACAAGTGCAGCCTGGTTCACTCTGCATAACCCTCCCCTAGCAACAAAGTGGTTTAACTGGCACTTCACCAACAGTAAGTGTTACCTGGAAACGTGTTTATTCTCTGGGAAAAAGTAAAAGAAACATTTGTATAATGTAAGTAGGTGTTGAAGTCAATATCATAAGATGCCTACCAGCAGAGGGGTTTACCCTTCTTGTCTGTGGGGAGAGAAGAGGTACCAGGAAATCACCATGTTAATGTTCACTGAATATGACTATGTCAGACCCTAGGGTTACAGCAGAGTTCTTGCCTCATGGAACCTCCAGTGCAGCTGGGGGGTGCACAAGATTGTGTGTGTACGGATGAGAAAACGTGCAATTATAAACAGGATAATAAACACTCCCAGGAGCGTATAGATGGTATTAGCACAGGAGAGCGGCCTGTGAGCAAGACCGGGAGGTGGGGTTTAGGAAAAGGTTTGTAGAGTTGACATCAGAACTGAGATAGCAGATAACTGGGCAGAGCTTAGGCAGGCCAAGAACTGGACAGAGAAGGTTCCTGGGGTGGTAATGGGGCCTACAGGCTGTGAAGAGAGACCTGAAGGTACTTTGTGTACCAGGCAGCCTTTCCACTCTGAGGCTCTGCGAGAGGAAAGCCCCAATGGTACCTGTGTTGGCGAGCTGTACGTCAACTCAACACAAGCAAGAGTATTGGAGCCTCAATTGAGAAAACGCCTCCATGAGGTCTGGTTGTAGGTAAACCTGTGGGGCACTTTCTCAATGAGTGATTGATGGGGGAGGGCACAGGCCATTGTGGGTGGGGACCCCCTGGGCTGGTGGTCCTCTGTTCCTTAATAAAGCAGGCTGAGCAAGCCATGTAGGGTAAGCCAGTAAGCAGCACCCCTCTATGTCCTTACAACAGCTCCCCCTCCAGGTTCCTGCTTAGTCTGAGTTCCTGCCTTGGCTTTCCTCACTGGACTGTGATTCAGGGTATATAAGCCATACAACTCCTTTCCTCCCCAAGTTGCCTTGGTCATGGTGTTTCACCACAGCAACAGTAAGTCTGACTAGAACAGGGTTTCTTCTTCTCTGTAATAACAAAAGCAGATTTCTGTTGTACTCTAATGTAGGAAAGCTGGTGTCAAGTGTGTTGTGTTAAACATGAGGGGGCAAAGTGAGGCTGCAGACGTTAAGCAGGAGAACACAGAGCCCTGCAAGCTGCGTTCATTTACATTTTGCAAAAAGATGCAGGATTACCATTCCCTCATTCCTTCAGTGGATATCAAATAGTTGAGCACACAATGAACAATAAAAACGAAAACAAAGAACAATAGATTGCATTAAACATAAAAAAAAAAAACCTCTCAGATTTGAATAAATCCTATTTTAATGTCCAAGTCTGAGTCATTCCTATGATCAATACTGGGAAGGCGGGTATAGTTTGGTGAGGGCCTGGTTCAGCCCCACATCACCCACGGGTGCTCATACCCCTTAAGGAGCACTGGCTCTCGACTGTCACCGGGGGTACTCTGAGGAGCGAGGTTCTCTGCCTCCAGGAGTTGCAGCCTCCTGCTGAAAAGACTCAAGTAGTTGCTGCATTTATCCTGGTATGCAGCTGCTATCTCTTTTATATGGCTATCTAATTTTATACATCCATACACAGTACTTTTCAAGAAATTAACACCTAAGAGTCAAGCGTCTCTGTTGCTACTATTGAAGGAGCTAAGTATAAAGTCCCAAATAGGGGGGTTAGAGAAATGGCCCAGTGGTTAAGAGCACTGATTGCTCTTCCCGAGTTCAATTCCCAGCACCCACATGGTGGCTCACAGTCATCTGCAATGGGATCTGATGCCCTCTTTTGGTGTGTCTGAAGACAACACCAGTGTACCCACATACATGAAATAAATCTTTAAAAAAAAAATAAAGCCTCAAGTTAGAAATGAAACATGAAACACTTGTTAGCCTAGTTCAAAAACCAATTCCTGGGCTGGGGAGTGGCTCAGTAGGAAAAGGTGCTTGCCCTGCAAGCCTGAGGACCTGAAGCAGCAGGACTGGGAGCTGGAATCCACTGTTAAGCTGCATCTTGAGCCCTACCTTATTCCCTTACCCCTCTCAAGCCTCTGCACTTATCTCTACACGCCTGTTCACAGAAAGAGGTCATGAAATTTAAAGAGTAGCTAAAATTATTAGGAGGAAGAGCTGAAGGACAATTTTAATAGCTAATTATATTAGCCAAGTAGTGACATGGGGAAAAAGGTGCAATTAAGCTGTCCACGCAATTAGAATGCCGAGGAGAACCGTGGTTGGTGAGGTACTGCAGAACAGTTTCATGGGAGGCACATGTCCTCAAAGTAGGACAGGATGGGGCTGGAGAGGTGGCTCAGTGCTTAGGAACATGGGTTCCCAGCCCATGTCCTGTGGTTAACAACTGCCTGTAACTCTCATTTCAGGGAATCCAGCGCCCTCTTCTGGCCTCCATGGGCGCCAGCAGACATGGCATACACTGAGACTCAGATTTTCATGTGGGTATAACTAGAGTCTTTATCCACTAGACTATCTCCCCAGCCCTGAAATGTGTGTTTTTTTAATTTTTATTTATCACTATAGTATACTCTCACATGTAGCATATAGGCACGCAAAAGTAAAGCTAAGTCATCAACCGGACAGGATAATTTGGTGAAATCTAACTGTGTTATTTAAGTCAATCATGAACCATAACAGAACTGGATAAGGTCTTTAAGTTATTATTTTAAAAAGTAACTTTATTATTATTTACTTATGTATACAAATGTGCACCTGTGGAGGTCAGAGGTCCCCGGGAGCTGGAGTTACAGGCACTTGAGTTAGCTGATGTAAGAACAGAGCCATCTCTCCAGCCCCAAGGTTAAGATCTTCTATTGGGAAATTTACATGACTAAAGGGACAGGAATTTACTTTGGGGAAAGGAGGGCAAAGGAGTATGGTCACTGTGCTAGAAGAGTAGCACAGACACCGAGCCTAGGGCATTTTCAGTAAATCTTGGGACATTTGTCAAAGGACACCGTTAGACTTTTGAACAAGGAACCCACTTCAGTCACGAGGGACCATATTACCTTGGACAGTTGGTATTAGCAAAAAGATGGTGAAATAAGTTCTGTGTCCATAACACAGCTCTGTAACTTGTCTGCTGTGTGACTTGGGGCAGATCATGAGACCTATTTCACAGAAGTGTGGTAAGGATTCTAGTGCATGCAACTCAGGAAAAGGGGGTTGGGGTGGCTGGTTGGTGACAGGTACTCAATTATTGTGTTATATACTTCTAGAAATCCTTACAAAAATAAGTAAACACATTATTTTTTATCATGTTTACTGTTTGTGAGCATGACCATGCGTGTGTTCACGTTACCCTTGGGTGATGTGAGAAGACAACTTTTGGGATTCAGTTCTCTCCTTAGGTTCTTGGGATCAAAGTCAGATTTGGCTGTCAGGCTTGGTGACAAGTGTCTTAACCTGATGAGCTGCCTTGCTGGCCTATACAGATTAATGTTTTAAAAAGTTCAAATATAGGTGGCGTGAAGGTGCACGCCTTTTAATCCCAGTACTCAAGAGGCAGAGAGGCAGGTGGATCTCTGTGAGCTTAACTGCCAGCCTGGTTTACAAAGCAAGTCCAGGACAGCCAGGGCTACACAGAGAAACCATCTTGAAAAACAAAAGAATAAACAAACAGTTCAAATATATTTAGGAGTGAGAAATCAGTATATGGAAACTAACTGAATTAGGTTATATACCACTTTAAAGTTGGTGTATCTGAAAGGGAAGAATGCAAAGGCGATTTCTATTTTCTATTTTTGTTTAATATTTTAATGTGTATGTGTGTCTTTAACTTTAGAAAGTAATGTCTATAATTTTCCCTAACTTTTTGTTTTACAAAGTGAATAATACAATACAGGAAAAAAGAGAATTAAATTTGTACATGAGGGTGTGACTTCTGATTCATGAAGTTTCGTGTTTGGCTGGTGTCTTCTGTAGCCATCACATCTATTTAAAATGGGGCTAGGGACGTAACTCGTGGCAGACAGCTTGCCTAGTGTACTTGAAGTGCCTGGGTTCAAGGTCCAAAGGCTAGGGTGTCGAGTCTAATACCTGCCTTATTTACTACCACCCTCCACAGAGGCATTTTTCAGCCCGTCTAACAGCCAGGCCTTCTGGCTCTAAATCTTGGCTGGTCAATCCTTTTATCTACAATACTCTAACTCCCTCATCACTCTCAAAGATGGCTGCTTCTTCCTCATCCTATATTTCCAGCCTAAAAGTCACAGCTTCTGAAACTGTTCTTCAAAATGAGTCTCTCATTTTATTTTCTACCTTGCATTCAGCACAGATCATAATTTGCTTTTAAATTATTTTTTAAAGATTTATTTATTTATTATCTATATGTACACTGTTACTCTCTTCAGACACACCAGAAGAGGGCATCAGATCTCATTACAGATGGTTGTGAGCCACCATGTGGTTGCTGGGATTTGAACTCAGGACCTCTGGAAGAGCAGTCAGTGCTCTTAAACACTGAGTCATCTCTCTAGCCCCCACAATTTGTTCTTATTCTTCATATACATACATATTTCCTACACTAGCTAGCTCCATGTCTGCAAACATCTACCCACCTTCGTTAAACATTAACACAAACATCAGCACTTGCTAAGCCCTCGACTATTTGTTTAATGAAACAATATCTATTGTCTCTTTCAGCTAAGGACAGTAATTATTAGGTTTTAGGACAAAAAAAAAATCAGTCTGGAGGGTACTTTATGGGTCAAGGAAACAAATGATGCCTTTCTGTGGTAAAGCTAAAGAAATGGCTGCCGAGGAGCTTAGCTGGGACCTGACACAATCTATCAACGGCTCAATCGGTCCCCAAACGATGTGAAGAATACTTTGAAGTTTTGCTTTCAGATCTGCCTTACTTTCCTCTCAGGTGTGCTGAAGACTGAACTTGGGCTTTGTGCATGTTAGGCAAGGCCTCTGCCACTGAGTCATGACTGGACCCTGAACCCTGCCTACAATCCATGACTTAGGTCCAAGCCTCTCTCTAATGATAATGGGCTGGCTACATAAAGAACGGTATGAAATACAAATTACAAATACAGATTTCCAGAGACTCTGATTTAGTATTCGTGAAACCCGGCTCTATGATTTACACATATAAAGGTTATAAAATGGGCACTTATTTAAACAGTACGAAGTAGTTTAGGGCAAAGTCTCCTTTCACTCTGCTTCCATTAGCTACTGGCTACCAGTGTCTTTGGTAGAGGAACTGTTTAGACCTGATGATCTCTCTCTCTCTCTTTCCCCCTTTATTTTCTTTCTTCTACTTTTCACTCCCACAGATGTGTGTGTGGCCCAGCTTGTTAGTCTTGAACCCACCGCCCTCTTGCCTCAGCCTCCTTAGTACTAGGATTATAGGTTTGGCCCACCACAGTTGGTTTTAATAGTTTTTTCAGTTCCCCCCAACCCCTGCCTCAATCCCATTTAACAATGTATGTCTGTTTTTGTTTTCGTGTTACAGATCAAACCCTGGGACTTGCAGCATGCCAAGCAGAAACTCTACCAGTGAGTGAGCAGTATCCTCAGTCAGGTATTTGTGTTTTTAAAGAACATTCTAGATGATTCTGATGTGAAGCCAAATTTAGAAACCACTCACTGCCCCAGGGTTAAAGGATTAGTTAAGTTCAACTCAATGACACATCACAAATGGATGCTCTCAAAACTTGCCTTGCTTCCTTGATCCCTGCCCCTTGTCTTCCCTAAGAACTAGCCTTTCTTACAATGTCTCCAGGAAACACTATAGCTATTTACAGAACCATGCAAAACTATGTCATTTTCAATCCCTGAAATCCATTCTTGTCCACCATTACCTGAAATGACAAACCTGACAAATCCTATATGACAGACATTTTGGTATTTGACTTGAAGTTGGAACTACACTGAAGGGCTGCTTTTCTCTCTCAGCATTAAATCATTTGAACTGAGCACAACCGATATACTTTCCTTTACTAATCCTCACTGATACAGCATCCTGTCCTCCCCCAGAATCGCTTTCTTACCATCTGGTCAAAAGCAATTAACTGTTGAGCGAAAATTGCATTATCCGACAGAATGTAATTAGTTCCAAGTTCTGGCTCAGGGTGACCTGACTTGACCTAACCTGGGAGCTCAAGCCCTGGGCCGCTCTAGCGCTCCCTTCCTATCCACTCCAAGGACTGCAGAGGGAATTTCCTTTTGGCGCGGAGGGCAGCCGCTCCAAGGGACACCAGCGAATCTCGTCTGGAGTGTCGCTTCTACCACCAGGCATACGAGCTGGAGGTATCCTCACTTTCTCTACTTTGAGCCAAAAAGCAAGGTTCCCTGGCTTCTTGGGGAACCCGTCAAGATCAGTCGGCTAACCCCAGTCCCTAGCTGAAGAGCTTGCTCCTTGGCTTAGATCATGAAGCTGAAAAGGGGTTCAGGGAATCCCACCTCACTCACATTGCCCTAATGGGTCTTTTCTCCCACCTTGAGCTCCTCTTCCCCCCCGCCCCCGCCCCAGGAGATCCCTGCCGGCGGCCACCTGCCTTCTTCCCACTGACCCCAGTCCCCTCACCCAGCATGATGGGGCTGAGCCGGCGGGCCAGGCCCTTGGACAGGTCGTACACGTAGAGCTTCACCGGATAGAGATTCGGCGGCTCCATCAGGACCCGTGGCGGCGGCCACGATGGCCCTCGGGCACCCGGCAGCGGCTTGGACCTTCCGGTACCCGACCGGGGTGGGGAGAGGAGGGAGCGGGGGACCGAGCCCGGGCCCGGCCTGAGGGCGGGGGAAAGGCGGCCCTGCGCTGCTCGCGCCCCCACACCCGCGACCGGCAACGACTACTGTGAGGTGACAGAGAGAGAGATCCCAGAGAATCCGCACGGAACAGGGGGAAGGGGCGGGGACGCACTTTCACGCATGTGCGTTCGGTGCTGACGGGCTGCGGGGGCGGAGCTTCAAGTGAGGGGCGGGGCTTTCTCTGGCCTCCTGCGTTCCAGATTAGGGAACGCGGTAGAAACCGGGGATGGGAGTGGCCGTGCCCGCCTGACGGATCGAAAGGCGTGTTGTGCGTGCTGACGTAAAGATGGCTGATTGGACGAGAGACCTGGAGCCCGCGTGGAAGTGGCGCCCACCTTCTTCTGTCCCAGTGGCGCTCTCGCCTCGGGCTAAGGTAGGTCCGCTGCACTGTATGTGTTGGCTGTGGCCTGCCTTGGTGGCCTTGCTTGCACGCTCATTGTCGCGTGGCCCCTTGCCTCGCCGCGGAGCAACGTGGTCTCCAGAGACACACTCTGGATCCTGCTTCTTTCTCCCCAGGAGGCGGCACAGGACTTGTGGTTGAGCCAGACTCTGGCTAAATGTTGGGGGAGACCTGGGGGAGAGAAATGAAGGCGAATGTTTCAGCCAGAGCATCAAGTACCCACCCTCTCAGTTCAGTTAGAGCTGGAGATAGGACCTTCAGTACTGAGCCACTGCATTATACCTCGTCCTCACCCCCCCAGCCATTTTGATCTTGCAGCATCCTTAAGTGATAGTCAAGGGGAGGTTGCTGCAGCAATGATTCCCATGCTCACCTCTGCCCCTCCAACGATCAAGAGCTTTTGAGGAAGCAGGAGCCATCATTTACATTATTAAAGACCCGAGCATTTAGAACAGATCTACAGAGAACCCGGAAGTCTATTTTCTTTTTTCTTCTTTGTGTGTATGTGTGTGTCATAGGACCTGGCACATTGTAGGCAAGCGCTTCACCACAGACCTACCTTACTCAGCAATTTTTTTCTATTTAAATTTGTTCGTTCATAACTTTTCCCACCTAGTGACCAAACAAACATGTCAGAGTGGGAATCCTACTACAAAACTGAGGGTGAGGAAGAGGAAGAGGAGGAGCAGAGCCCCGACACAAATGGTAAGTGGCCCTATCATGTAATGTGACCTGTGTGGAAGAAAGACTTTGCTGTCTATTTTTTTTTGGCCGGGAGTACTTTCCTGTCTGACAGCCCTCCCCAGGTAATCTAAAATATTTTTTCTCCCTTTGAGTTTTACAGAGTTATTCAGGTCCTATTTCAGTCTGTGAACATTCCTAGCCCTGTTCTGTTTTGCTAGTCACTAATAGATTACTTGTTAATCTTCAATAAATGACTCTGTCTGTGGTAATATTTGTCACTTTATTTAGTTACATATTTTTGGTTGTTAAAAAAAGTCTACTTATTTTTATTTTATGTATGTGTGTACACTCTGCATGTCTGGTGCAAAAGGAAGCCAGAAGAGGGGGTTGGATCTCCTGGTACTAAAGTTAGAGGTGGTTGTGAGCCTTCATGTGTGTTCTGTGAAGTGAAGCTAGGTCATGTGCTAGAGGGAAGCAAGTGTTCTTAAACACAGTATGACCTGAGCTAACTCTCCAGCTCCTGTTCGTTTGTTTTTGAGGCAAAGTCTCATGTAGACCAGGCTGACTTCAAACTCACTTTGTGATTGATGTTGACTTTGAGAGCTCCTAATGACTTCTGGGAATCGAGTTAACGTAAAAGTAGGTTCTTTGGTGGCTACGCATCCTGGCCTCTCTTTCTTCCTGCCTTTTGCCTGGAATCAGCCCAGCTCCAGGCTTGTACTAGGGAACCCCCCCATCCCCCCGTCCCCTACCCCCTGGTCTAAGAGACTCCCAGGGCCTGGAGAGATGGCTCACTTGAGAGCATTGGCTGTTTTTCCAGAGGACCTGAGTTCTATTCTCAGCATCTACATGGTGGCTCACAGCCATCCATAGCTCCATTTCCAGGGGACCTGATGCCCTCTTCTGATCTCAGAGTACCAAGCACACACATGGTTCACATACATGTATGCAAGCCTAAGTTTTTTCTTAAAGATTTTTATTATTTGTAAGTACACTAGCTGTCTTCAGACGCATCAGAAGAGGGCATTAGGTCTCTTTACAGATGGTTGTGAGCTACCGTGTGGTTGCTGGGATTTGAACTCAGGACCTCTGGAAGAGCAGTCAGTGATCTTAACTGCTGAGCGGTCTCTCCAGCCCACAAGCAAAACTTTTACACATAAAATTAAATGAATACATCTAATGTGTGTGTGTGCGTGTATACATATATACATACATACTTTTTCTTCTTTTTTTTCTTTTTTTTGCGACGGGGTCGATCTTTATAGCCCTGGCTGTCCTGGAACTCACTCTGTAGACCAGGCTGGCCACAAAGTAAAGACATCTACTTGCCTCTGCCTCCTGACTGCTAGGATTAAAGACATTCACCACCACATGTGGTTAATTTTTTTTTTTTAAAGAAAATAAAAATAAGTCAGAACTAATGATTTGAGAGGTATCTGTGCTGGGGTCCTGACAGGAGTGGTGACTTTAAGTGGGTTCATCTTAGCATAATTTGTCAGGTTATACTCATGCTCTGTTTTGTGTGACAAATAATAAACATGATGCAAAAGATAAGCATTTTCTTCCATTTATTTTTCCGTAGGAGAATATAAATATTCAGGAAGAGATAGTTTGATTTTTCTGGTTGACACCTCCAGGGCTATGTTTGAATCTCAGGGTGAAGACGAGCTCACACCTTTTGACATGAGCATCCAGGTAAGACTGCCTTAGTTTTCAACTCAAAAACTAGAATGAGTATGGTGGCTCATGTCTCTTATCCCAGCACTCAGGAGGCAGACGCCAGCCTGGTCTACAGAGGGGGTTCCAGGACAGCCGAGGGCTACATAGTGAGACCCTGTCTCAAAACACAAAACGAAAAAAATAGAAGCCTGTGGAACAGAACGTGTGTGGGTAATCGGGTCAAGAGCGCTGGGATAGCCTGTGTCTCTTGACTGACTTGACTGGCTTAGACCTGCAGTACCAACATTGGGTACCAGGGCTGCCAGACCGTTTCTTATCCACAGACCTCACGTGACCTCCAGAATTTCCCTTTGGAGAGGAGCATACTCAATCGGTAGTTGTCCCCTTCCTCTTCTATAGATGCTCTGGGGATGATGGCATATGCCTGTAATCTGCACGGTGGAGGCTGAAGTAGGAAGAGTGTAATGCCAAAGGACTCCATAGTCTGCCAAGAAGATTAGGGTTTTGTAGCTTGTCCTTTGCTACTTTGTGGGTTCTTGTTTCTTCTACCCTTCTCCACACTTTTTCTTCCACCCTTTCAACCCCTAACACTAGATAAGAGAGAAGAAAGAATAGAGAGGAAAGGAAAGAGATCCCTGAATAGAGTCAGAAAGAGGATGACGTTATTGTTAGACTGCTTCCTGCTGATTGGGGCAAGTTTGACCTTCGTCATCAGGATACCCAACTTCTTGTTTCTTTGTGCAAACCATTTCTTCTTTAACAAACCATGCAACAGTAACCAAAAACAGCAACCAGCAACCCACCCTGCCTCTTGGAGCCCGAGCGTTTATATCCTGTCCCGACAGTCTCCAGAATGCCAAGAGTCGTCACACAATTGCAGAAACTGTCTGCAGCTGAAAAAAAATCACACCACTACTAGAGCCTGAGGCAAATCACAGTCAGCTGCTGAGGACAGTCCGAAGTGGCTCCAAATATTATACCTGGGATTAAAATGAAAACACACAATTTCAATATTTCTGTGTTTTTCAAAGAAACCAAGACTCCAAAACTCACTACAGGGTTTCTCTGTGTAGCCCTGAGTGTTCTGGAACTCCCTTGTCTCAAACCCACAGATTTGCCTGCCTACTGACTGCTGAGATTAAAGGCATGCACCACCACCACCACCTGGCTATTTTTAAATTTTAATCTGTGTGTATGCGAGTGTGGGTGTGTGTGTGTGTATCAGAGGGTATTAGGTCACCTGGAGCTGGAGTTACAGATGGTTGTGAGCTGCCTGCCGTGGGTGCTGGGAGTTGAACATGGGTCCTCTGCACGAACAGTGTGTGATCTTAACTACTGAGCCATCTTTCCAGCCCTAGTGTTACGTTTCTTTAAAAGATGTATTTATTTACTGTATGTGAGTACGCTGTAGCTGTCCTCAGACGCACCAGAAGAGGGCATCAGGTCTCTTTACAGATGGTCGTGAGCCCCCATGTGGTTGCTGGGAATTGAACTCAGGTCCTCTGGAAGAGCAGTTAGTGCTCTTAACCGCTGAGCCATCTCTCCAGCCCTACACAAGTCTTTTTGCAAGTGAATACTGAGGATTGAATATTACTATTAATAAACTCTTACAACACAGCTTTAAAATGGGCAGAAGAGGCCTGGGGATTTAGATCAGTTGGTAGAGTGCTTGCCTCACCTGGGGAAGAGCCTGGGTTGGTGAGAGTAGTATTTCCAGTACTTGGGAGGTGTAAACAGGAGGGTCAGACGTTCAAGGCCATCCTTGGCTACATATTCAAGTTTGAGGCCAGCCTGGGCTTCATGAGACCCTGTCTAAAAGGGGGACAAGGAAACAAAGGATTTGAGTAGCCATTTCTTCAGAGATAACAAACAGAAACTGCTATTCAGAGCACTGAAAGAGGTGGTGGTGGTGCAACACTTTAAACCCAGGGCTGGGGAGGCAGAGGCAGGCGGATCTCTGTGAGTTCAAGGCCAGTGTGGTCTACAGAGAGGTTCCAGGAATGCAAGGGCTATATAGAGACCCTGTCTCAAAAACAAATAAAATAAAATCTTAAAAAAAGCCAAACCAGGGGTTGGGGATTTAGCTCAATGGTAGAGCACTTGGGCCCTGGGTTCAGTCCCCAGCTCCGGGGAAAAAAAAAAAAAAAAAAAAAAAGCCAAACCAAGCAAAACCAGTATGAAGGAGAGCAGCTGGTATGGCAGGTGACCCAGCAGTTCCTCAAAGGAAGGAGAGTTAGAGTTGCCATGTGTCCCAGTAAGTCTACTCTTAATGTGTTTGACATGGGGAATGAAAAACAAACACAGGCCTGGGAATGCAGCTCAGTAGGTAGAGGACATGCCTACCATGTGTAGAGTCATGAGTTCAATCCCCAGCACTGCAGAAACCCACTGCAGTGGCAACAGGCTTACAGCCTCCTGCCTCCTCCTTCCGAGTTCTGGGATTACGGACACGTGCTGCATTAAGATCAAACAAGGCTCTGTGCCACAGCAGATACTTACAGAACTTAGTGTTAGGCTAACACTCACAGACGCTTTTTTCCCCCCAGTGTATCCAGAGTGTGTACACCAGTAAGATCATAAGCAGCGATCGGGATCTCTTGGCAGTGGTGTTCTATGGTACCGAGAAAGACAAAAATTCAGTGAACTTCAAAAATATTTATGTCTTACAAGATCTGGATAACCCAGGAGCTAAACGAGTGTTAGAGCTTGACTGCTTTAAGGGACAACAGGGGAAAAAACATTTCCGAGACACAATTGGCCATGGGTCTGACTACTCTTTGAGTGAAGTGCTCTGGGTCTGTGCCAACCTCTTCAGCGACGTCCAGTTCAAGATGAGTCATAAGAGGATCATGCTATTCACCAATGAAGATGACCCCCATGGTAATGACAGTGCCAAAGCCAGCCGGGCCAGGACCAAAGCCAGCGATCTGCGGGACACTGGTGGGCATTTTCCTTATCATTGCTTTAAAGATGTCTTATTTATTTTATTTTGTATGTATGCGTGTGCCTGTATGCATTTATGTCGCCGTGTGCATCTAGGAGCCTGTGGAGGTCAGAAGAGGTATCCTGTACCTGTCCTAGTGCTGGAGTTACAGATGGTTGTGAGTGGCCATGTAGGTGCCGGGAACTGAACCCAGGTCCTCTGGAAGAGTTGCTGAGCCGTCTCTCTAGCTCTATTCCCTTAGTTGACTCTTTTCCTTTAATTTTACTTATTTTATGCATTTGGGTGTTTTGAATGTGTGTCTGCCTGTGCATTTATCTACTCCAGATGAATGCATTTTAATTTTTAAAAAATGATTAAGAATATTCTATATATGGATGTTTTATCTGCATAGGTGTTTTTGTACCATTTTTGTGCCTGGTACCTGTAGAGGCCTGAAGAGGTCATTGTATCTCCTGCAACTGGCCTTAGACAACTGTGGGTGCCGGGAATCAAATCCAGTTCCTCTGGAAGAGCAGCCAGTGCTCCTAACTATTGAGCCCAGCCCTTTATTTTATTTTCTTTATTTTGTTTTGGGTTTGTTTTCAAGACAGGGTTTCTCTGTGTAGTCTTTGCTCTCCTAGAATTTGATCTGTAGGCCCGGCTGACCTCAAATTCACAGAGGTCCACCTGCCTTTGCCTCAGAGCTGGGACTGAAGGTGTGGTCACCACTGCCCGGCCCTTCTTATGTTTTTAAATGGCTCCTAACTGATTTTCTCTATGGCTGAGGTCAAGCATTGCTTTTGCCATCAAGAGACAAAGGAAAGAGTAAAGTGGAACCAAGGGAGACACTAGTGTGGCCTGTTGTGGTCTCGCCAGAGCTTACTTGTCCTGGCCTCAGTGATCCAATGGCTATTTGAAAGTTGTTGGAAGTAGTTATGACAGCTGATTGGCATAGCCACTTTCTGAGAATGTTAATAGTCTGTCTAGATTCTGTGGGAGGCTTGCTTTGTTTGTTTGTTTGAGGTGGCTTTGTTATAGAAGCCATACTGGTCTGGAACTTGCTATGTAGCTAGGCAGGCCTCAAGCAGGCCATCTTTCCGCCTTAGCCTCCCAAGTGGTAGGGTTAATATTGTGCACTGTCATCCCTAGCCTAGGGAGGGAGGCATTTGAAGCGGATTCAGCCCCCTCTTCTGGCCTCTATGGGCACTGCATTCTTGAAGTACAGAGACATACATGCAAACAAAATACTGGTAACAGGTAAATACATCTTTAAGAAAACGAGTAAAAGGTGTTTGGCTGCACCTGGTGATGCATACCCCAAGACCCAGCACTTTGGAGACTGAGGCAAGAGGAATATGGGTCCAGCCTAGGTCACCAGAAACAAGATCCGTTTGAATTTAACTGAAAGCAAATGCTAGAGTTGGGCATAGTGTCATGTCCCACAGCTTCAGATAGGTGGGAGACTGAGGCAGGAGGATTGCTTAATCTAGGACTTTCAGACTAGGTCGCATAGCAAGACACTGAGTACCTGTTGGTTTGGTAGATTCAGAATCTCCTGTCACCCAAGCTGCTCTGGAGGGTGCAACTTAGGGTAGCCTTGATTTCCTGACCCTGACCCTGACCTGCCTCCTGCCTGCGGGGATTATAGGCCTACTGCACCACCTCAAGTGGCTGCTTCTCTCCATGGTCGAAACTGAAATAAACAAATAGGATACATTATAACTTACGATGGCCCTTTTCTTATTTTTAAGACCAAAAGTAAACGAACAAGCAAACAGATAGACCACACTAACTCAGGATGGCCTAGGACTCAAATGTGGCCCATCGTAGCCTCGAACTCACAGCAGTCCTGCTTCCCCAGCCTCCAAAGTGCTGGGATTACTCGGTTGTCTGGTGAAGATAGGATCTTTCCAATTTTTTTTCTTTATGGGAATTAGGTCTTGCCGGTATTTCTGGCATCTCTGGCTGGCACAGAACTTGCCATGTAGACCTATTGACTTGTTACATTCCTCCTGCCTCTGCCTCCCAAGAATTATATTTCCAATATATATACATCGCCACATCTGGCCTGATACCACTCTGTTCAAACAAAAATGTAAGGCCCCTCCTCCACAAAAATAAACAAACTTAGCCTGGTATGGCAGCATTCTCCTTTGATCAGAGGCAGGTATATCTGAGTTCCAGGCCAGCCTGGTCTACAAAGTGAGTTCCAGGCCAGCCTGGTCTATATAATGAGTTCTGTCTCAAAACAAGAAACAATACTTCTCATTAGCTGTGCTTCGCTGGTTTTAATCTTTCTTCACATCAGGGATCTTCCTCGACTTGATGCACCTGAAGAAGCGAGGGGGCTTTGACGTGTCCTTGTTCTACAGAGACATCATCAGCATCGCTGAGGATGAGGACCTCGGGGTTCACTTTGAGGAGTCAAGCAAGCTGGAAGACCTGCTAAGGAAGGTTCGAGCCAAGGAGACCAAAAAGCGAGTGCTGTCCAGGTGGGCACCCAGCCTGGGCTAGCCTGCTCATACTTCCCTTAACCAGTCACAGGCAGTGCGTCAGACTTGACTTCCCTACACTGCCCCACACTGGCCTCCTCAGGACAGCAGGAGCTGTCAGTTCTCTTCCCTGGCAGGAGCTGGTATGGTCTGTCTCCATGGTGACGCAGCAGCCTTCTATATCTTTGAGCTCTAAGTACTCTGAGCATTCCTTGGTACCTCCTCTGCTCTCTTTACACGGCGGATCTGTGTCATTAGGTTACTGTAAGGACATCTAAAACACACAAAGAAGCGTAACAGACACTACTTATTTCTAAGTTATGTATATGATGGCTGCCTATGTGTGGGACAGGCATTGGATTTCTTGGAGCTGGAGTTACAGATGGTTGTGCACCACCTAATGTGGGTGCCGGGAATTGAACTCAGGACCTCTGGAAGAGCAGCAAGTGCACTTAAGCACCGAGCCATCTCTCCAGCCCCCAGATGTTAGTTCTCTTCATTACAATTATATTATTATTAAGCAGTGAGATAGCTCGCTAGGTAAAGCTGCATGCGCCTGGTCTGATGACCTGAGTTCCTCCCCTCGGCTCCCTGTAGTGGAAGAAAAGAACCAACTTCCACAAGTTGTCCTCTGCCCGCCACACCCATGTCGTGGCATATGCACCCCCATTCAAATAAGTAAATGCTTCTGATTTTCCAGACAGGGTGTCTCTGTGACCTCGGCTGTCCTGGAACTTGCCCTGTAAAACAGACAGGCCCTGAACTCAGATCCCCCTGCCTCTGCCTCCATCCAAGTGCTGGGATTAAAGGTGTGGGCCACCATGCCTAGTTTGCTTGCGTGTGTGCGTGCGTGCTTGCTTGCTTGCTTGCTTTCTTTCTTTCTTTTCTTTTTTAAAGACAGGGTCTTGCTGTGTATTCGAAGCTGGGGTTTCAGGTGTCTGCTATCATGCTTGGCTGCATTTTGCTTTTTCTCCACCTCTCCATTTGTTTGTTCTTATTACTGTTGTGGACAGAGTCTTCTATGTGTAGACCTGCCTGCCTGGTACTTGCTAATGTCCCATGCTGGCCTTGATCTCGGGGTAGTCTTCCTCTCAGTCCCTCACCTGCTGGGATTGGCTGTGTGCCCGGCGATACCCAGTGCTGCAGTCTGTTTGCAGTCCACTCACTGTGTTTGGACTAAGATTACTGGAAAGAGTAACGCAAACTGGGACTTGGATGCTGTGAAAACCTTTTTCACAGGGAGGTACAGTCCGCCCACTCATGCTTGCTTTTCCCTCTTTCCCCTTTCCTCCCTCAGGTTAAAGTTTAAGCTCGGCAAAGACGTGGCACTCATGGTGGGCGTTTATAACTTGGTCCAGAAAGCTAACAAGCCTTTTCCAGTGAGGCTGTATCGAGAAACAAACGAACCAGTGAAAACCAAGACGAGGACTTTTAATGTAAACACAGGCAGTCTGCTCCTGCCCAGTGACACCAAGCGGTCTCTGGTAGGTGGCCAACCCTTCCTACTGAACCTCGTGTAAGAATTGGCAGGGAGGTGGGGGCTGTAGAGGTGGCCCAGCAGATAAGGGAATACACGCTGGTCTTGTGGAGTCCCCAGGTTCCGTTCTCTGCATCCACATGGAGGCTCATAGCAAGAGCCTTAGCCCAGGAGCTGAGGAGTTCAGGTTTACACGTGCAGGGGACAGTTATTGAGAGTTCCCCCTGCTGAACTGTCAGGTTTTTCCCGCCTTTGAGATGGCCACATCTGTTTTTCTGAGCATGAAAGGCCAAGTACAGTGCATTCTCTCTTGTCCTTTCTCTGCCTTACATTCTTTAGAAGGATGCAGTCTTGAAAAACAAGCATTACCTTTTGTTATTTTGAGGAGGGTTCTCATTCTGTAGACCAGACTGGCCTTAGAGTCACAGATTCACTTGCTTGTCTCCCTACTACTGTGATTAAAGGTGTGCCCCACCATGGCTGGCTGAACACATCCTCTTTAATTATGTAAAATGTGTGAGAGGGTCAGATTTTTGTATAAGTTCAGGACCCAACTGATTAAAATTAAATATTTTTATTCAATACCTGAGGGCTTTCTTTTTTGTTTTCTGGTTTTCGTTTCATTTTGTTTGTTTGAGTATAGATTTCATACCAGATGGTTTCTCCCTACTGTCTGAAGGATGAGGGGTGTGAGACATTTTCTTCGGTTTGTAAGTGATTGGATTGTCATGCGGACTTATTGGGTAGCCACCCTCTGACCCGTGAGTTTCTTTATTGATCCAGTTTGTCTGAATAAATCTTAAGGGCCTTTTTTGTTGTTATAACCTCAGCTTTGACTCTGCCGTCATGCACACTATCCACATGTAGAAGCCAGAGGACAGTGGGCGTCTGCTTTGTCCTCCTCTTCCTCCTCCCCCTCCTCATTTCCTTGAGACAGGACTTCTCACTGAACCACAGCTTGTCATTTTCTTACCAGCCAGCCTCGAGATCCTTCTGTCTCAACCCGAAGCCAACACTGGAGTTGTAGGGATATCTGGTGTCACAGGGATGCCAGGATCTAAACACATCCTCACGGCTTCATAGCAAGCGCTCTTCCCATTCACCCTGCCTTCCCCCTGGCCCACCCAGCTCCAGTTCTAAGTCACTGATGTTCCGAGGCCACAGATGCAGCTCGACACTGCCGTTTTGTGGCCCTCGCTCAGTATCCCAACCTTTTCTCCTTCAGACTTTCGGGACGCGTCAGATTGTGCTGGAGAAAGAGGAAACAGAGGAGCTGAAGCGGTTTGATGAGCCAGGTTTGATTCTCATGGGCTTTAAGCCCATGGTAATGCTGAAGAACCACCACTACCTGAGGCCCTCTCTGTTCCTGTACCCAGAGGAGTCCCTAGTCAACGGTGAGTGTGTCGATAGACCGAGGGAGAACAGACGCCTGTCCCTGGGTTTACTGGGCTGGGCTTCTTAAATGGGTGCTGCTTAGATACCTACAAGGGATGCAAATGGAGTTAAAAAGGAAAAGGAGAAAAAAGGAAAACCGGCAAGGAGATGCAGGCCACTATGACATTTGTCTTTTAGGGAGCTCAACCTTGTTCAGCGCCCTGCTCACCAAGTGTGTGGAGAAGGAGGTCATAGCAGTGTGTAGATACACAGCCCGAAAGAACGTCTCCCCTTATTTTGTGGCTTTGGTGCCACAGGAAGAGGAGCTAGATGATCAGAACATTCAGGTGACTCCCGCAGGTATGTGGCAGAGAGATCCAGGGGTCCGTTAGAGGTCCTGACGCACCCCAGTCTCCGAGCATCAGTTAGGCCTGGGAAATGTGTTTTTAAGCTTTTGTAGGTACACATGATGCCCTGCGAGGCAAAGCCACCAAGATGGTCATGTGGCGAGATAGCAGTCTTCATCCTGACATCTGCACATTTCTGTTGCACATGACAGGGCTTCTCTCCTGATCTTTACTTTACTTTTCTTTTCTTTTTTTTAAAGATTGATTGATTGATTGATTGATTTAATGTATGTGAGTACACTGTTTCAGACACATCAGAAGAGGGCATCAGATCCCATTACAGATGGTTGTGAGACACCATGTGGTTGCTGGGAGTGGAACTCAGGACCTCTGGAAGAGCAGTCAATGTTCTTAACCTCTGAGCCATCTCTCTAGGCCCAATATTTTCTTTACTGAAAGTGTCTAGTCACCCTGTATGCTTGGTTTTTGTCCCATAATTGCCAAGGCTTTGTGGTGTAGTATAAACCGCTTGGGTATTTGAAGTCAGACTTGCTTTTGTCTCTTCTTAACCCCTTCTTGCAGTCTTACTATGTAGCCTAGGCTGACCCTGGACTTGTGTTCTCCTGCCCAAGCCTTCTGAGTGCTGTGATTACACATGCACCGACACACGGCGGTCACTCTGTCCCGTGCTGTATATGCACGAGCTCACTTTCTCATTTTGAACCCATCTCTGCCACTAGTTAGCCAGATAACTTGAGCACACAAGTTAAACTTCCATTCTCACTGGAAAGTGGTCCTATATCTGAGATAATTAACTGTGCTGCTCATGCCTCGTACAAGATGTCCCCGATGGTGGTCCTCCAGGCCTGTCTAATGGAGTCCTCTCATGGGAATGCTTGCTTAGTATTAAACCCTTAACCTCTCGGCTCAAGCTCACCCTTTCATGCTGTGTGCTGTCCAGGCTGACTGCCTACACCCGGCAGCCTGCTCAAAGTCCTTGTCAACAGCAGACACCAGGGGCAGGCTAGGGAGCCAAGGAGAGAAGCTGGCCCGACTGCTCGCTCCTGTTTGCTCACCACCTTCAGCACTGTCATCCGGGGCCCCTCACCTGGCAGCAGCACTGGTTCCAGTGCCTGGGTTTTTCCTTCTAGAACCCTCAAGGAACTGGACTAGAGTCCACATAACTCCTTCCTCTTCAATGCATGCTGGAAATGAAATGGAAAAAGCTGGAGCTCAGAGGAAAGCCTGTGAGGCTGGAATTTAGCTCCCGAGGGTGATACTGTCCAGCTGGCTCTGGATTATCCAAGATGATGGTGGTGGTGGTGGTTGTGATGATGATGACGATGATAAAGATAGAGTCTGGGACCAACTGCTGTTGCCTGTTTGTGGCCCCTTGTCGAAGCATCCCTTCTGTCAGGCTTCCCATGTATCCCTGGAGAGTTTGTTAGACTGACTTTCACACTTGGCCCCTGGTAAAGGAGAAATTGGATTTGTAACCCTCAGCTACAGCATCACAGCATACAGAGTTGACAAACAGCTGTATAGTAAGTCAGATCTCAGAAGACCTGTTTCTCTGCTTCAGGCTTCCAGCTTGTCTTCCTCCCTTACGCTGACGACAAGCGGAAGGTGCCCTTTACGGAGAAGGTGATGGCCAACCCAGAACAGATAGACAAGATGAAGGCCATTGTTCAAAAGCTCCGCTTTACATACAGGTGAGTGCGGGCCACCCTCGGGCGGGCGCTCTGGAGCTGCCAACAGTGTTGGGCCCTGTCAGAAAGTCAGGTTAGACCCAGACTGAGAGGGCGGAGTTCTGTTCAGTTAGCCAGAAACGAGAAGTCATTACCTGTCACCAAGACCTTAAAAAGAACGTATGAGCGGAAGCTCTGCTTATCCTGCAGTCTCAGCCTGTGCTGGTAGAGGCCGTGTGTACCTGTAACCCTAGCATTTTCAAATTCAGACCGGAGGACTGCACATTTAAGGCCAGCCTGGGCTTTCTTCAGAAAAGAAAGGTTCGTTGTTTAACAAGTTCAGAAAGAGCGGCACGTGCTTATTCTGTTTCTTGTTTGTTTTAGATGGGATCTTACTCTAACTCAGGCTAACCTAGAACTCTCACTGTGTAGCCTAGGCTAGACTCAAATTTGCAGTACTCCATCTGCCTCAGTGTTCTGAATGCTGACATTACAGGTTTGTGTCACCATGCCCCTCCGCCTTTGTAAGATTTATTTATTTTGTGCGCACGCACGTACGTGTGTGTGTGTGTGTGTGTGTGTGTGTGTGTGTGTGTGTGTGTGTGTGTGTGTGAGTGTAGGGGGTACCATGCATGTGTATACGTGTACCACATCCATAACTACTGCTCAAGGAGACCAGAAGAGGAAGTTCCATCGTCTAGGACTGGAGTTAAGGCTGGCTTGAACTGCCACATAGGTTCTGGGAACTGAACCCAGGCCCTCTACAAGGGCAGCAAGTGCTCTTAATCGCTCTCTCTCTCCAGTCCCTAAGTCAGAGACAGGGTTTCTCTGTATAGCCCTGGTGGTCCTGGAACTCATTTTGTACACCAGGTGTCTTAGTTAGGGTTTTACTGCTGTGAACAGACACCATGACCAAGGCATGGTCTTATAAAGGACAACGTTTATTTGGGCCTGGCTTACAGGGTCAGAGGTCCAGTCCATCATCATCAAGGCAGGAACATGGCAGCATCAGGCAGGCAAGGTTCTTCATCTTCATCTGAAGGCTGCTAGTGGAAGACTGACATCCAGGCAGCTAGGGTGAGTGTCTGAAGCCCATGCCCACAGTGACACACCTACTCCAACAGGGCCACATCTCTAACAGTGCCACTCCCTGGGCCAAGCACATACAAACCATTACATTCCACTCGCTGGCCCCCATAGGCTGTTCAAACATGAGTCTATGGGGCCATACCTAAACATAGCATAATAAAAATACATTTAGTCTACCTTCCAGAGCCCCCATAGTCTATAGCAGTCTCAACAGTGTTAACAGTCCAAAGTTCAGAGTCTCTTCTGAGATTCATCCAATCACTGAAATGTAATCCCCAAGGCAAAACAAGAAACCAGCTGGGCAGACTTCAAACATCTCCATGTGCGATGTCAAAGCCGTCTTCAGATCTCCACTCCCTTTTCATCTTTGTTGACCCCAACAACCTTCTTTCTCCTGAGCTGGTTCTGCTCCGTTAGCAGCTCTCCTCAGCAGATAGCCCACGGCTCTGACATCTCAGACATCTTGGGGTTTCCAAGGCAACTTCAATGTTATAGCTTCTTGTTTCAATGTCTGGGATCCACAGATGATCTTCTGGGCTCCTCCAAAAGGCTGGTGTCCCTGAACCAGTGGTGTCCATGCCTACAGTGACACACTTATCGAAACAAGGACACACCTCCTGTAGCTGTCTTCAGACATAGTAGGCCCCATTACAGATGGTTGTGAGCCACCATGTGGTTGCTGGGAATTGAACTCTTCCTCTGGAAGAGCAGTCAGTGCTCTTAACCACTGAGCTATCTCTCCAGCCCTTGTTTTTGTTTTTTTTGTTTTTTTTGTTTTTTTGTTTTGTTTTTTGTTTTTTCTTCTTTTTTTCGGAGCTGGGGACCAAACCCAAGGCCTTGCCCTTGCTAGGCAAGTGCTCTACCACTGAGCTAAATCCCCAACCCCTTGTTTTTGTTTTTTAAAGACAGTATTTTATCACTCATTGTAGTGGTCCATGGCTATAGTTCAGTACTCTGAAAGTGGAGGCAGGAGCATTAGGAGTTGGAGGTCATCCTTGATTATATAGTGAGTTCAGGGCTTGGTGTGGATACATGGTATCTTTTCCAGGTGGGAGGACAGATGGAAGGAAGGAGGGATGGAGGGAGGAAGGACGGACGCTGACTCCTCAGCGTGCAGTCCTGGCTTGTGCTCACACTGGCCTACTGACGACTGGCACTGGCCTGGATCTTGCTGTGTAGCTTAGGACGAACCTGAACTACTGATCTTGCCCTCACCTCTCCAGCGCTGGGACTCCACCCAGCAAGTGCCACCACGCCTGGAATTGAATCCAGGGCTCCGTGGCTGCTCGTCAGTCTCTGCTGAGCCTCGTCCTCACTGCTGGCTTTGATTTTTTGAGAGATCTGAGGTGATACCTCATTGTGGTTTCATTTATATTTCCCTAGGGATAACTAAGGACAGTTGAACATCCCTTATGTCTTGGCCATTTGTATATCTTCTCAGGACCTGTGGCTCATTGAGATCGTGGCCTTTTGCTTTTATTCTGCTAAGTTTCTGGGACACTGTCTTGCTATCCAGCCAATAACTGCTTGGGTGCTGGAGTTGGCAGCTTGCATCACCATGCTTGCGTTGTTAGTCTGTTTTAAATTCAGTTTATAAATATTAAAGTCAGTTTTTTTTTTTTTTTTTTTTTTTTTTTTGTTTTTTTTTTTTTTTTGGTTCTTTTTTTTTTTTTTAGTCAGGAAATTTTAAAATTGGGGGGGTTTTAAAAACAATTTTGACATCAAAAAAAATTTAATACACAGCCCTTTTATAAATGATTTTTTTTTTTTTTTTTTTTTTTTTCGGAGCTGGGGACCGAACCCAGGGCCTTGTGCTTGCTAGGCAAGCACTCTACCACTGAGCTAAATCCCCAGCCCCCTAAAGTCAGTTTTTAAAAAGCCAGTTTTTTCTTTATTTTCTCATCAGGTTAGAGCCCTTTTCACAATTCCATCTTTTTCCCCCTTTTTTCCGGAGCTGAGGACCGAACCCAGGGCCTAGCAAGTGCTCTGCCACTGAGCTAAATCCCCAAGCACACATTCTATTCTGGATATCTATGCTACCTCTAGTTCTGGGCAAATGATACCTCTCCTTGGGTGTGGGACACACCTGGAATCCCAGTGCTTGGAGAAGTGGAGGGTGGAGGGCCAGGAATTCAAGGTCATCCATAGCTACATAATGTGAGTTTGAGGCCAGCTTGAATATCTGAAACCCTGTCTTAAAAAAACCACGAAAGTCTTTCCCCTTCAGCTCCAACTTCCTGCCATTCTCCTTTCCTTGACAGTGTGAGCACTAAGAATCCGTCACGCAGGGCCGGCATGCACCGTCTCAGCATATACTCTGGGTCTGATCTCAGATGCGTGTCTCACACACACAAACACCAACATTATGTCAGTTATTTCTGTTAATCTTTGGTGCTGGGTTGAGTCTGGGGTCCCCTGCATGCTAGGCAAGTCCTCTCCACATAGCTGCACCTCAACCCCGGCCTTTTATCTTCGTAAGAAACTAAAAAGGGGCTAAGATGGCCCCAGAGTTTCGAGCATCTGCTGCTCCTGCAGAGAAGTAAACTTTGATCCCAAGCTCCTCTGTCAGGACACCTCTGACCTCTGCAGGCATGGTGCACAGAGACACACACAGATACACTTTAAAATAAAAATTGGAAGAGCCCTGAAAGGTTGGTTTTGTGCCCACTTTACAGATCAAACAGGCTTAGAGGACAAGGCCCCCTTTTTAGTCTCCTCCAACTAGGAAAGCAGCGGAGAGCAGGCTTCCATCTCCTAACTCATGCTGCTCTGCACAGAAGACACATTTGTCATTCTGTATCCTCTATTCTCAGCTCCCCCCTAAGCTCCTAGTGACAGGACAGGTTTGCTCTGCAGCTACTGTTCCAGCATCCACTGATGAATTGAAAGTTGGAGGGCGGGGTTGCTATGAAGGTCTCTGCTATTTACGTATTTACTTGTGGTCTTTTTCTCTACTGACCCTGGCTGCTTTGTTTTCTTACTGGAAGCTCTATTGGTTTTGATGCTGTTCTTTCCAGGAGCGACAGTTTCGAGAACCCAGTGCTGCAGCAGCACTTCCGGAACCTGGAGGCCCTAGCTTTGGACATGATGGAGTCGGAGCAAGTGGTAGATCTGACACGTAAGAAACGTGGACTGAGCCAGGGAGTCCTTTGGTTGTGTGTCAGTCCCGGGGATTGAACCCATGACCTTACACATATGGGGAGCAGCTCGTCCTCTTTGGTGAGCTGCATCCTTAGCTGGAGGAACCACAGTAGAAGACAGCTTTGTTTTGGTGACGTTCTGACCTGTGATCTGTATGCCTTTCTCTAGCGTCTTCAGACTTCCTTGTCCAGACCGTCCCTGCCTGACAGGTTTTCTAGGTCACCTTACACTGCCTGGAACAGACTGAGCTAGCTCTGCAATGACAGGAGGAGAGTGGCAGGCTCCCGAGACCTGACTCTGAACTAACTAGGCCACCCCGTGTCTACGTGTAGGTGCAAGTGAATGTTGGCTGACAGTGGCAGGCACTGGTGTCCTGTGTGCTGACTCAGCTGACATAATTCTGAGGCAGCAGCCACTGCCGTCCTTACTTGACAAAGGGAATGATTTCCCCAAGTCTCGGGTGCTGAGCGCTCAGTACCGCCCCGGACCACAGTGCTTGCTGCTTCCCTCTTAGGCCTGGCTCCTGGCCTTCTTACTAGAGCCCTTCTTGATGGTGGTGCTCTCGAATGTTTATGAGGACACGGGCTGTGACTGGGAAATGAGTAGTCACTGGGAGCAGACTGGACTTAATGGAGGTCTTTGTGACAGTCAAAAGGACCGGAACAATTAGTTTTGCCTGCTTAGCGTCCCAGTTGTCCACGGCCTCTTAATGCCAGACAAAATAGCTGTTGTTATAAGCAGGCATGATTTGTGGGGACTGTCAGGCTGGGTCTAGCAGAAGAGAATCCTCAGGTTCAGCAGCCTGTGAGGAAAGCCTGCCTCCATATCCTTGGTTACTTGAAGCATGCAGGCAGATGTGTGTGGGAAACACGCAGGTATTACGAGGTTTAAATAATCGACTGGCACTGGCCAGGACTTGGGAATCTATGGAGGTCTCTCACATAGGACGTGAGTAAGGAGCATGGAGGATGTCTGAAGGGTTTTGTTGCATGTTTTAATGGTCCAGTCAGCTGCCTTGTATGCAGCCCTTCCCTCCCCCAGCCTGACTCAGTGCTCTCTCGTTCCACACAGAGCTGGAGTGGACAGGCCACTTGGATGGACATAACTCACCCGACTACTTTGTTGTTTTGATTTTCTAGTGCCCAAGGTTGAAGCCATAAAGAAAAGACTGGGCTCCCTGGCTGATGAGTTTAAAGAACTTGTCTACCCTCCAGGTTATAATCCTGAGGGAAAAACTGCCAAGAGAAAAGCAGGTGAGTGCTGGGTGTGGATAGATGCACAGATGCTCCCTTCAAAGCTGCCCATGGTCTTCATGGTCTGACCACGGTGATTTATCCCCTTTCTTTTCTCATCTGGTGAGTGATGGTGAGTGCACTGGGTGGGGGTAGGGTGTCAAAGTCAGGAGCTCACCCTTGCAAGTAAGCAGTGTTGTCCCTGAGCCACATCCAGGTCTTCTCGGAAATTTGTGTATATGGCACACCTTGGCTCAGTGCACATCTCAGCACAAATGGGTGCTTCTGTTGTTTCCTTGTGTGGGGGAGGGAGGGAGTACGGGCACGTGTATGCGTGGCACGTGTGTGGAGCTTGAGCACAACTGTGGAACCAGTTCTCTTCTCCCACCTTTATGTGGTTTCTATGGCAAATACTTGGATCTGATGAGCCCTTCACCAGACCTCTACCTTATAAAAGTTTCTTTTAGATTTATCTTATTTTATGGGTGTTTTGCCTGCAGAGGTTGGGAAGGGGGTATCGGATCTCTCGGAACTGGAGTCCCAGGTGGTCATGAGCTACCATGTAACTCTGGGAACCTCATTTTGCAAGAATACAAAATGATCTGAACCATTAAGCCATCTCCAGTCTCTGCCTCATCTTTAGATATTAGGCTACCGAGATGGCTCAGTGGTTAAGACATTTGCGCTGTGCAAGTCTAGTAACCTGAGTTGCCTTCCTGGGACCCAAAAAAGGTGGGAGGAGCACTGATTCCACAAAGTGCTCCTATGTCCATACACCCATACACACAATAAAAATGTTTTCAAAGGTCAGTGGCTAGGTATTCTGCTTGCCTATTTAATAAGACCTCCTTTTAGAGGATATTCTACAGTGAACATAAACACTCGTCTGAGCAGATCAATAGGGCAGTTCTTAGCAGTGTAATTCCAGGCAGTATCTTAGTAGGTCAGAGTACTTGCTGGGCAAGTGTAAGGACCAGAGTTCAGATCCCAGCTTCCATGTAAAAATCCAAGTGTCTTTGCTAGCATATAGTACTAGTATTGAAGCAGATAGGGGTAGGTTCAATGAGAGGACCCTACATTCAAGGGAGTAAGGTGGAGAGACATAGATGAGGACTCCTAACATTCTCCTCTGGCTTCTACAAAGACATGCACCTATCCACACTTAGGTCCCCCAGAAGAGTAGCCTGTGCTCGTCACCATGAGCCATCTCTCCAGCCCCTATTTATCTAAATTTCTACCAAGAAAGTGACAGGGAGTATGTACCTTGCTTTGATGAGTATGCAGTTCTCTAGTTGGGAGTAGTTCCTTTAGGCTTTCTCCCATCTGTTCTCTGTTCTGACACTGACCATTTGTTATAGGACAGCCCTTCTTATTACTGGTAGACCCCAAGCTTCCTTTACTATGAGGCTCACACTGGTAGGATTCTGGATTGGTCGTCTTTTGGCTAAGTAAGCCTATTTAAGCCTTGTTACCTAGTAAATTTACTGTGAAGAAAGGAGAGGTCAGACTGGGACCATCCTGCTTGTTCCACTTTGCATCAGAACCAGCTGTCATGTCCTGGAAGTTGCTGTCAGAACCTGTCAGACTTTGTGGTGTAACAGAGCATTGGTCACTTGCCTTGCCTGTTTGTATTGCCTGGTGCCTCAGAACTTACACGATGTTTCTAAATGTTTTTCCCCCTCACCCTTTGGATGTGCTGGTACTTAAAATGGGGCCTTTAGCATGCTAGGCCAGCACTGCTGGACTTCTATAGCCCCTGTACATTTTGGGGGGAGTTAAAAAAGTGACAAGCTTACATAGAATGAGCAGCTACTTTAGAAACAGATGACAAATGGTCGCCTGCAACACACATCACAGGAGGGCAGTGTCATGTCACTGGGATGTCACTGGAAGCATTTCCAGGTCATTCCTGCCTGTGTCTTTTCTCTAGACAATGAAGGTTCTGCAAGTAAAAAGCCCAAGGTAGAGTTATCAGAAGAGGAGCTGAAGGACCTTTTTGCCAAGGGCACACTGGGCAAGCTCACTGTGCCTGCACTGAGGGACATCTGCAAGGCCTATGGGCTAAAGAGTGGACCGAAGAAGCAGGAACTACTCGAGGCTCTCAGCAGACACTTGGAGAAGAACTGACTAATGATCACACGCCCAGCCGCCTTCCACACTGCAGTCAGGCCAAGCTAGGTGTTAGCTCCAGAGAGCCACCTGACAGAAATGCAAGACCTTCACCATGGAGTGCTGCCCTCCCACCTCACTGTGCCTTACTCTGTGAATAAAGAGCTCTAACTTTATATTGTGTACTATTTAGTATGAATGGGTAAATAGTTGCTTCGATCCAGGTTATGGTAATGTTTAGCTCTTGGCTTAATTTTACCCCCCACGGAAGTACATACAGGTCACCACAGTGGAAATAAAACATCTTAGTGGAGGCAGGGAAAGAGTATGACACTCACAGACAACGTTGTACAGGTAATTCTGGAGTAACAATCCTTAACAAGATTGTATTCCCATGTCTACCCACCGTTTGTTTTTATGAACGATGCTAGGGCTGGAGAGAGGGCAGCTCAGCAGTTAAGAGCAGTTGCTCTTGCAGAGGACCCAGTTTTGTTTCCCAGCACCCACATGGTGGTTCACAACCATCTTGTCACTCCACTTTTAGAGAATCCAGTATCTTCTGACCTCCATGGCACTTAAGCATGCACATGGTGGACATAGATGTTTAAGCAGGCAAAATACAAAAGCCGCCAAATTCCTTTCAGATTCTGATTAACCAAAGACCTTATGAAGACAAAACTGCCTGAACTCCTCCCACCCACAAACATCCAACTTCTTGGGATGATTGGTTTGGTAGGTATGCAGGTTCTTAACAGAACAGATGGGTCTCAGATGACCGTCGTATGCTTCCTGCTGGACCAGGAAAAAGATGAACAGAATTTGTTCTAGTGTCTACTATGGTAGTTATATGAACACTGGAAGATTTCTCAAGCTAAAGCTTTAAGTTTGTGTGATGCAGGGGTAAAGTGCAAGAGGTGGTTGAGAGCAATGACTGTTCTTACAGAGGTCCTGAGTTCAATCCCAGTAACCACACAGTGGTGGCTCACAACCATTTGGTGTGTCTAAAGGCAGCTACAGTGTGCTCATATACATAAAGATAAATCTTTAAAAAAAAAAAAAAAAAAAAGGCAAGAGAGGTGGAAGTTACTGTGTCTGACTGACAACAGTGGTTTTCAAAGTTGGTGATTTTGTTCCCTGGGCAACTTTGGTTAATGTAGAATCATCCTGGTTGGGAGTGGAGATGGGATGCTACTGCCATCTAGTGTGCAGAGGCCAGTGATGTCACCAAGTACACTATCCTTACACTAACAGGGCGGTCTGTGCGAATTAACCAATTTGTCTGGAATTAACCAATCGTTGGTTGTATTAGGAACTCCTAGAGTGGTAACCCTCCAATGGCAGTCTACATAAGAGAATTTTAAACTACCAAGTCACTGATAGGTGACAGCTTCACAAGGCCTCTTAGTATAGAGCTCAGTGGGAGGAGAAGAGTTAAATTGGGGAGAGAGCTCAGTGGTAGAAGCTAGCTCTTACAGGGGGACCAAATGAAACAACAGCTAGGCTGGGGATAGTAAAGAGCCCTGGGCTTGATATCCAACACAAACACATCAAAGCACAATAGTGGTTTTTCTTAGAGGAGGGCAGGGGATCTCTTGAGAGTTCAGGCCAACCTGGTGTATATACCCAGATTGTTACAATTTCCCCATCCCATGTTACCTAGAAACGCTAAGCATTTATTCAAAATATGAGCTGATAAGACTGAAAACCAGGCACAGCTGCCACACTTCATTTAAAACGAAATATCAACATATTTATTAGGCTGCTCGACAGTGAACATGTAATCACTTTCTTCATGGAGGGAGAATACACCTGACCATGTTGCGGGAGGAGGAGGATGAGGGCTCCACAAGAAATCCCCCTTTACCAAGGAGAGGATGTTTCCTGCTAGCACTGTCTCTGCTGTACACTCCAGCCAAACAGCCACGGTTTCCCCAGAATCCCTTTGAGCTGTTACTGCCTCAGATATGGGAGAATATAAGGTTACACACGTCAAAAACACATAGGATATTAATAAATGGCACCTGGACAATAGGCCTAACATTATCAAATTTTTTTCAAATGATAAGGGGTGGGAGGGACTGCTACCCAAAGAAAGTTCCTCAGTCACAGTAGCATTTATAGAGATCTTACATCAAAAGCACAAGGGACCAGTAAATATCTACTATCCCTGGCGTAAGTTTCTCCTGGTTCTTCTTGTTGCTAAATGGTGACATTCTGCCTTTCACCTGTCTTAGCTATCATTTCAATTAAAAAGGGAAACTAAAAAATGGTAGAAGAGGACGAGGAGATGGTGAAAAACAACCCTGTTCAGACAAAGATAAAAATACAAAATCAGATGTAGCACAATATAATAGAAACTGGCTGAAAACAGTACACGCTAACAGACATGATACACAAACTCAGGGTGGGAGGAGACAGGAGAGGGCAGAGGCCACGGCCTACACCAGGAGCCGCTCAATAAACTGCTGAATGGACTGGATCTGCTGCTTTAGTTGAGAGCCTTCTTTGATGGTTACAGAACAGGCGATGACCGGCCTGGAGACTCCACAGGCCCGTCCTAAAGCCTGCTTGGAGCGTACAAATACATAGGGGACATTCTTGTCTTCACACAGCAGAGGGAGGTGCAGGATGATCTCCAAGGGCTCAGCGTCTGCTGCCATCACAATGAACTCAGAGATGCCTCTGTTGAGGGTTTTGGTGGCTGTGGAGATAGGACATGTAGCCAATAGTTGACATGGGGTTTGGTGAGAGCAGCCACAACAAAGCAAGGAAAATGTAACAGGTGCACTGAAATAGGCAAGTGCTTAGAAAAGCCAGGCGGGTGTGACACGCCTTCAACCCTAACAGTTTGAGGCCAACACTAGACAGTGAATTCCAGGACAGCCAAAGCCACATACTGAGACTCTGTCTCGCAAACAGAAAGCTCAAGAACAGCAAGTTTCTGCTTGGAGCGGCCCTGATAGACAATATGGCACCCAACACTGACCAATTACTCAACCCTCAATGTCTCTCCTAAACCCCCATCTGGTCACTTCTTTTACTACCACACTTCTCCAAATCACCACCATCTCTTACCCGATCAGCCCTAACAGCTTCTCCCTTAGGACCTATCAGCACAAGGTAGTCCTTCTGTAGCTTTAACCTGTCACCAGGGCCTCAGTTCTCTGTTCATGTCACTTCCTCAGAAGACTCAATCCAAAAAGATCTCGGACACCTCCATTCTCCTTGACAGACTGACTACTAGACACACAACCCACACCTTCCTGCACTGCAATATGAACCCCAAGAATGGAGGAGCCATGGAAGGGCTTCGCTTTGTCTTCTGCCAACTACAAAGGTAAACATCTCCATTTTTCATTGTTCCCTAAAATCTCAAAAATGGTAAACATGGTATTTAATTAATTAGTATCTTCAAAACAAAAACAGCTCTTCTACAGAAAACTATTCGCTTTTATCTTCTCTGGGTTACTTCACTGAAAAATTGTTCATTCAACAAACAAAACCATAGCCAAGCATCTGTACACATCTGTAATGCCAGCACTTTAGAGACGGAGGACCAGGCTACTCAGTAAATGTGTGAGGTCAGCTTGGGTTCACAAACCTTTCCCATAACAAACAAAAGCACAAAACTCCTCAGCCTGCTCCCACTCTGCAATTCATCCTCTCTCCACACATACAAAAGCAGGAGATATATCTGAGAACCACTGAAATTCATGGATCCCACAATGTCAGAGACTGAAAGCATTAAAATGCCTTTCTTTTGAAAAGCAGCACAACTTAAACTCAATGCCAAACCGCCTTTCATTGGTCAGTAGAAAACTTCTGGGATGCACAGGCACCGAAGCACTGAGGTTTGAAGTAGGAGGAACGCTTGGTTGGGAGTTTGAGGCTACCCTGGGAATACAGCAAGACCCATCTCCACAAACTAAAACAGAAGAAAGTGGAAGAAATAGTCCCAAAACCAGTCCAAACCAGATACTCAGGAGACCCGCTGAAAATGGGAACCTTCAGCACCCCACCATCACCCTGTGGTTGCCTCACCTTCATTGGCTCCTTTCCGAAGCTGCTTGTAGTTACACGACTGCTGAACAAGGTCCAGCAGCTTCTTGGTGAGGTGGGCATCTGCGAGGGGATAGGCCTTCGGGTTCACATCAGCCTCCGTCTACAGAGAAACAAAAGAGTCAAACTGGACCAGAAGCTGTTTCAGATAAATTAAAAAATAGTTATCAACAACTAAGACAATGGACAGTTTGGTCACACACATGTGACAGACACATATGTGCATGCTGGAGACCCAGGGAGACCTCTAGACAGGTAGTGATGACACACAACTTTAATCCCAGCGCTTGGAAAGCAGATCTGTTGAGTTCAAGGCCAGCCTGGAGTCTACAGAGTGAATTCCAGGACAGCCAAGACTACACAAAGAACCCTGTGTCAAGGAAACTAACACCCAAAACATCAGGCCCTAGCAATGCAACAAAGAAACCAACTAAGACAGAAATGCCCTCTTCTGGACTCAAAGGGCAAAAGTGATCATATATGGACTCCTACCATCTAGTTTTATCTTAGCAAACTGATAATCAATAAGCCCATGGAAGCAACCAAACTGACCAGGTTCCTTGTCACAGTGGACCAGTTTACAGTATCACACTCAAAAGTTAATTTGAATTAATTTTATCTGTGTGAATTAATATATACAATCACATGATGATTATTTAAAATATCCTTTAATTTTATCTAAGTATGCACGCGTGTGAGTGTGTGTATGACTCAGTTGGGCAGCGGTGATGCATGCCTGTAATCCAAGCACTCAGGAGGCAGAGGCAGGGAGGTTTTCTAAGTTTGAGGTCACTGTTTTATAGGCTGAGTTCTAGGACAACCAGGACTACACAAGACTGTTTCAAAAAAAAAAAAATCTAAAAAGCAAACAAAGGGTGTGCGTATGTTCAGGCTCTGAGATTAACTTCTAAGGAAAGGGACATGCATCCCACCAAGTTTTCTTATCTATTATTAGCAGCTACTGAGTTTAACATTTGTTATAGAAATTGACAAAGTCTTACAAAAACCACTGGTGGAGTACAGTGGTACACTAGTGTAGTCCTGGCACTGGGGAGGAGGTCTATACAAATGTGAGGCCGGCCAGGGACACAGTGAACCTGGCTTAAAATACCCCAAAAAGAAAACTACCAAATTATACTGGAAACAAAAGCACTTTACAGCACGAAGAAATGGAACGTTTAAACTCTGTATTTTTATTTATATATTAACATACTGGGTTCAAATCTTCACTCTGTGTCTTAGTCTCAGTTGTTTCTTTTCTTTAAATTTATTACCGGTTTGCACTATTATCCCCTCTACTGGCTTGAATTTATTTACTTCTTTATTCTTTTTCCCCCCTAAAGAAATTTGCTAGATTGCCCAGGCTGGCTCTGAATTCCTGTGCTCAATCAAATCATTACTCTCAAGTAATCAAAACTGCAAATACATGCCTAGCTTTGCTTTGCCCTCTAAGGCCTCAAATGTTAGAGAACAACTCAACAGACTATTTAATTTTGTAAATTTTTTCTGTGATGTCAGAAATTGAATTCATGGCCTTGATCGTGCTAGACGAGCACTGACCTCTATGTTGTTCATCAGCCCACACTCTTTGGAGATAAGGCTGGCTATAATGCCCAGGATAGCAAATTAAATTCCTAGCCGCATCAATTTGGTCTCCTTGTTTACCTGACAGTGAAACACACAAGATCTTATTTGGCAAATACAGCCACACATAACCTGAAATTGACATAAAATCCCAACAGAGCTGAAAAAGGCCAGTGACACTAGCAGCCTTAAGCACACCACCTTATTAATGTTGTAAACTTGTCAACTGTGCTAGTGCTGCCTAACAGTGTGCACTTGCTGATGTTCCTGCTATTTATTATACCACACCTTCTAGTTTTGTGTATTACACAAACGTTGCGGCAGACAGTACATTAGCTATGGCAACAGCCTCCTGCTCTAATCACGAGGCTCCAAGAATGACTGAGCAGCCTTGGTGCAGTGGCACACACCTGTAATCCCAGCATTGTGGAGGCCGAGGCAGGGAGATCTCATGTCCAAAGACAGAACTCGCCCGTCCTTGAGGGATGCCTGTTTGTACTCCCAAGTATTACGAGCAACTCCTTGTCCCCATTTCCCAGCCCACACAAACTGCTGCAGAGTTCACCAACAGCACCGGACTTCAAAACTTTTCACTGGTTTGACATTAGCTTAGAGGCTCTCTCACCGGGCTCAGCCAAACTAGTTACAACAGGAAACTCCATCCGGAACCCACTACAAGATTAGAAAATGGAGACGCTCCAGCATTATCATCCCACGTGGTGCTACCAGGACCTCCGATTTCTGAAGCCTCAGTTTCAGGGTGGGAGACTTTCCTGGGATCACTTCACATTCCATTTGACCCCGAAATTAAAAAAAAAAAAAAAAAAAGGGGGGGATCCCTCATCGCGAGGGCGTGAGTGGTGCGCCTTTAATCCCAACACTCGAAAGGCAGACAGAGTTTTGCGAGTTCAAGGCCAGCTTGTTCTACAGAGTTCCAGGCCAATCAGGGATACCTATTGAGTCGTAAAAACAAAAGTACCCCTAAACTTCCTAAGCCTTAATATTTCCCGGCAGACACTGGATCCTGAATTCCCTAACCTTGATAGCTCCCGGCAGACACTGGCTGCAAACCCCACGGAGATACTCTTCCTCAACCCCGGGAGTGGGAAAGAGGTGACTCGCATCCCGTGATTTCACCTCATCGTCCAATGATTAAAGAAAAAGTAAAGAGAAAAAGAAAAGAAAGGCGAAAGGAATGGATTTTCCATACACTTCCACCTGCCCACGTGGGGCGGTCATCTCAGATGCTACACCATGCCTCTCCTCACTACCTCAACTTTGGCCACGCCCACTGCCTCAAAGCCGACCAGGCCTCACCGACCCGGGCCCTCCCGCTACCAGGGTTCTTGACTCTGCCGCCCCTGGAACGACCCCGCGGCCGCCCGAGTTCTAACCCCGGGCCCGGAGACGGCCATCGCGGGACGGGCGACATGTCGCACACGCTACGCTTCCCACAAGACGGAGCGAACAGGGCTCGCATCCCGCGCTCCCCGCGCTTGCGGCCCGACGCACTCACTCACCATGGCTGCGGTGCGCAGGCCTCACCGAGACTTCACAACAGCCCACCTCAGACACAAACGTCGCGCAGAAAAAGCAGCGGAAACCACTTCAGGAGTGGCGGGAGCGGAAGTGACGTCACGTAGAGTGCGCGCGGTGACGTCGCCCCGCCTCCTTCCCAGAGGGCGCAAGCGTTGACGTCATCTTTGTGTGAGGGACATGGGTTTTGCTCGTTTTATTAGCGTCCCAGTTAGGATGGGCCAAAATTGTGAATTAACCACTCGGGAAGTGGCACACTAGTACAGAGGGTATATATAAGGGTTGCCATTTCATAACCAGGCATTCTTTTGAGCACATCGTGTACCCTTTTCAAAACCGTTCTTTCAGGCCTGGCTAGTGGCCTGCCTGTCATTCCAGCACTTGGGATCAGGAGAATCAGTTCATCCTCAGCTTTGGTTACAGCTTCGAGGCCAGCCTTGGGTTACATGGGACTTTGTCTTCTGCCTCCAGAAAACAAAATAAAAAATTCACTCGATGACACAATGTTAAGACAAACTGCAAGTGAAAAATTCCTTTATCTTGAGATATCGCTCATCAATATTTCTGGTGGGGTGTGGAGTTAGAATTCACTCAGGTGATTCCTACAATTGGCTGAAATGTGGCAGTGGTTCTCAACCTCTCTGGGTCCTGATTCTTTTGGGAAGTGTGTGTCAAAAGATTCTTTCTCCGGGGTTGCCTAAGACCATCAGAAGACACAATTGATAACAGTAGCAAAATTATAGTTATGAAGTAGCAACGAAAATAACTTTATGGTTGGGGAGGTCACCACAACATGAAGAATTGCAGGAATAGGATAAGAACCGCTGGAATAGGGGGGTAGTTAGTGAATGACAGGGAGGTTGTGTTTGGAGTAATCATATGTGACACCTGCTTCCTTCTGCTCAGTGTCTTGCCCCTTCCTTAGTGATGTACCAAAGCTTCATTATGAAAGGATAAACTCAGATCTAGTACACCCTACCACAAGGTCTTCCAAGATCCCCATGGCTTCTCAGTCTTTTCCAACATGATGCCAAACACAACACCTGGGGGCCATTTGGATTAAGCCCAGACCTCACCATGAGAGCCAATTTCAGCTCATCGTGCTGAAGATGTAGAAGCTGAGGACTGGGAGGATCTTTAGGAGCCTTACAAAATAGTTCCTCATTTTTACAGCTAGAGAAGAAAGTCTAAAATCATATTGTAATCTACCCTCTTAGTCATATTTTTATATGACTTAGTCTAGAGAAGAAAGAACCACTGTTTTAGCTGTTGACATGGGTTATTTTCCCCAGATGTCGTTACCTGAGCAGTGTCGGGGGTCAGGCAACCACAGGGAGTCAAACTGCCTAGAGGAGGGAACATTTCTAGAGGCTGGAGAGACGGCTCCCTGATTGATCGCACTGGCTGTTCTGTAGGATATGGATTCAATTCCCATCACCTACACGGCAACTAACAACTGTTGTGACTCCAGTTCCTGAGAGACCCAACTCCCTCTTCTAGCATCCGCGGGCACTGTGACGCACCGACTTGCATGCAGGCAAACACACACACACACACACACACACACACACACACACACACACACACACACACAAGAGACAATTTTTACTTTATTTTTTAAAGAGTGAATACCTAGTGAGGCAGCGGTAGCCCATGTCTTTAATCCCAGCATTTGGGAGGCAGAGGCAGGTCTGAGGTCAACCTGCTGACATAGTCTGGAAACCAGTTTATTTTAGAAATGTGTCCTACATTCTTATCATGACTTACTGGTTTCTCATCCACGGGCATTCTGCCCCCTACCCATCCTTTTGCTTTACTGAGTCCATGCCAATTTATTCACCATTTCTGTCCATCGCTCTCTTGTTAGGCATATGCTGTGGTTTTAATGCGTCTTATATCCCTGAAGTCATACAGAAATTTGACTCCTAAAATCACTTGATAATATCAAGAGCCAGCATGTTACACCTGCAATCCCAGAGCTCCCGAGGTGGAAGCAGGAGGTTCAGAAGTTCAAGGTCATCCTCATTACCTAATGAATTTAAGGTCAGCCCGGGCTACATGAGACCTTGCCTCAGAAAAACAAAACAAAAACTATGACTAAGAGGGTAGATTACAATATGATTTTAGGGTTTAAAGGTGAGGTCTTTGGGAAGTGACTGAGATCCAGCAAAACATTTAGATCAGAGTAGAGCCCTCATGATTGGATCCTGGTGGGTTTAATTTATCCATTTCGCCTTTTTTGTTGTTGTTGCTCAATTTTGAGTCTCACTATGTAGTCTTGGCTGGCTTGGAACTCACTAGATGCCTAGAAGTCCTATGTAGATCAGACTGACTTGAACTCATGGAGATCCACCTGCCTCTGCCTCCTGAGTGCTGGGATTAATGGTGCGTGTTGGTATGTGGTACTGGGGACTGAACCCAGGTCCTGGTTAAGAGCAGCAGGTACTCTTAAATGCTGAGCCTTCTCTCCACACCCTAGAGTTTTATTTTCCTGTTTTTGAGACCAGATCTCATTCTAGAAAATACTGGCCTAGAACTCACTTTGTAGCCCAGGCTGGCCTCAGATTTACAGTAATTTTTCCTTGGCCTGCCAAGTGGTGGGATTATGAGCATAAACCTCTGTGGGCACATTCTCATGGATGTATGAAGTGAGAAGACATTTGTACACGTGTACTTGCACTGTCTCTTGCTGTATGATGCTCTGTGCCACCTTGACACTCTGCCGCCCAGAAGGCTAGCACGATGAGCCAAAATAAACTCTCTTCCAAAGAAGCCTGTCTTGGATCTTTTTTTAAAAAAATTATTATTACAGAAATAATAATACAAAGTGATTTATTCTGTTTAACTCATTTCTGTTTAGTAGCTGTCTTAGGGCTTTACTGCTCTGAACAGATACCATGACCAAGGCAACTCATAAAGGACAGCATTTAATTGGGGCTGACTTATAGGTTGGGAGGTTGAGTCTATCCTCATATAGGTGGGAGTGTGAGGACAAATTTTTTGGGTTCAGACTCCATCTTAGAGAACCTGACCCCCGAACAAGACCTGGTTCTATCACCTGTAATCATGAACTCGGGTTGACTACGGACATGCTGAGTGTCTGGTGGGTCACTGTGTGTTATCGTGTAAATAGGGCCAAGGCAGTAAAAATGCAGACTTGAATTAGGGTTAAGGCAAATTCTAGAATTGTAAGCAGTACTAGAATAGTGAATGCCATTGTGGAAGTTGGTGGGCTGATGCTGATTAATAACTTAGTTAATACTAAGGTGGCACTGAGTAGGCGTATGAATAGGTGTCCTGCAGTGATGCTAGCTGTGTCAGGAACCGTTAGCGCTATTGGCTGAATAAATAGGCTGATGGTTTCTGTGATAACAAGCAAAAGGAATTAATGAGATAGTGCTCCTTGGGGGAGGAGGAGGGCTAAAGAGTTTGTGCTGGAGTCCTGAGATCACAGCTTTGGCTCATAACGAAATTGCTGTGCCTAGATTTTAGAACGCTGAGTATAGGCACGTGAGGAGGGAGGTTCAGGAGGTTTGTCGACGCAGTAAATATAGTAAGGGAGGCGATTAGAGATCATGCTTGTCCTTTGGATATGTGAATTAGCATTTATTTTACGATAAGTTTAATTAGTCAATGTTGAAATGAGTATAAGTGGTTATTAATTAAACATTTTGAGGAAGGAAATAGAATTAAGGGAAACACGATAACGATTGGTAATATTATTGTAGGGGAACGAAAGAGGCAGAGATTTTTGTTCATTTTCATCCTCAAGGACTTTCAGTTTTTAATGATTTTAAGGTTTTTGACAGAGGGATGTAGGGGAAACTTGTAAGGAGAATCTCAATCGGAATAAAGTAATGTAGTTGCTGAGGATAGGATGGTAATAAGTCCTGTGAATGGATCTCGTTGTGGCATTTCATTATTACACTCTAACTTTAACCTAAAAGGTTAATGCTCTAAGCTTTGAAGTGAGTTTAGATTATAGAAATAGACCAATTTTCAAAATGTTTTAGAGGCACGATTTCAAGTACAGTTGGTTTGAAGCTGTGATTAGATCTGTAGATTTCTGAGCAATGCCCCTAGAGTACACTTGGGAGATGTTACCGTGGCTTGGTTTAGGCGTCCTGGAATTGCATCATTTTAAAGTCCTAGTGAGGGAACAGCTCATGAGTGAAGAACGTCCTCAGACCAGATATCTTGAATCTCTGTAATACAATCCAGCTATCCACTGCTAACAGGCGAAGTCCACCTGGTGCTAAGTCATTTACTGGGATTATATATGAATATATAGGTCTCCGTAATCAGTATATTTGTAGTTCCAATATCATTTTGATGTTCTGTAGTTTTTACTGTTAGTTTGGGGCTTTTTTTTTTTTTCTTTTCTTTTCTTTTTCGGAGCTGGGGACTGAACCCAGGGCCTTGTGCTTGCTAGGCAAGCGCTCTACCACTGAGCTAAATCCCCAGCTCTGAAAAAAAGAAAAAAGAAAAAAAAAAGAATAAGAATTACAGCTGGTAGAGTTGTTCAGATCATTTCAATTTCTTGGGCATCTACTGTACTTGTATGAGTACTTCAGTCGTTAGTATAAGCACGATGATATGAAGTACTAAGGAGCTACTAAGGAATACAATTATTAGTGTATGATCATGGAAACTTGTAAGTTCTTCTATAATGGATGATGTAGCATCTCGTAAGCCTAGTGGAAGAGAGAAGCCATATAGGATCTATAGATGTCAATCTATACTTTCTCCTTTAGAGGCAAAGCCTTCTCAACATATAACATTATGAAGACAGCTATAAGGGGAGTGCGGGGCAGTGGCTGAGGCGGAAGAGCCACCCTGGCCCTTTTGAATCCCTGTCTTCTGGGGTCATGGCTGGTCTCAAGGAGAAGCTTGTTTCACTAGGGTTCTTTGGTAATGCCAACCAAAAGAGAACTCAGAAAGCCTGTGAGAGCTCACCCAGGAGTTAGTTCGAGAACAGAACAGTACAGACTTCTTTGTATTGTCAACGTTCTCCAGCCAAGGAGCACTAAGAACATACCTCTAATGCTACTGTTTATTCCAGCAAGAGAACAGCAAAATCCACAGGGAACTATAGCCCACGCCTTTAATGCCAGCACTTGGGAGACAGAGGCAGGTGGATCTCTGTTTGGGACCGGCCTGGTCTACGAAGTGAGTTCCAGGCTAGCCAGTGCTACATAAAAGCGATGGTATTAGGAAGGGTTTGCTACAAGATGTAGATTTGTGTTTTAGACTTTTGGGGACAGTTGAAAGAAATTAGGGTTGCCGTGGCTTATTTGCTCCCACGAACATGGATTTTCCTATGACTGGGCAGGTTCCATCACTCCACCATTCATGACAGGCAGGACACTTAATCTCGTCATTCCAGAAGTAGTAAGGGGCTGGAGAGATGGCTCGGCAGTTAAGAGCAGTGTCTGCTCTTCCAGAGGTCCTGAGTTCAATTCCCAGCACCCACATGGTGGCTCACAACCATCTGTAATGAGACCTGGTGCCCTCGTCTGGTGTGTCTGAGTCACATACACTAAATAAATAAATAAATAAATCTTAAGGGAAAAAAAAGACAGAAAGGTTTGCAGAGATGACCAGCATGGTTTTGCTTTGTCTTCCTCTTCCTGAGTTCTCTTTTCTCAGAGCCAAACAACTTTTTCTCTCGACTATTCTGATGCCATCGTCCTTATCGTTGTCTAGACAGGACTCCTGAGAGATGGTCTGTCTCTGCTTCAAATTTAAAACAAACAAACAAACAAACAAACACGCCCACAAAGCAGAGCAGAAGGGCTTACTGTAGTCTTTAAATTTACTCTAGAAATGAACTTTGCTTTAGTAAAGGTCTGGTAGCTCGTGCCTGTAATCTCAGCACTGAAACAGAGACAGAGAAACCGGGTGGTGGCGGCAGCCGCTCACGCCTTTAATCCCAGCACTCTGGAGGCACAGGCAGGTGGATCTTGGTGGATCTTCACGAGTTTGATGACAGCCTGGTCTGCAGAGTGAGTTCCAGGAGAGCCAAGGGCTACAGAGAAACTGTTTTCGAACACCAAAAACCAAAAATTAAACCAGAAAGAAAGAAAGACAAAAAAAAACAAACCCAAGACAGCAGGATTGTTGAGTCAGCCTGGGCTATATAATGATTCCCGCAGAAACCTCAGAAAATCGGAAGTAGGGAGGGGAGAGGAGAGTGATTGATTTGCAGATAAGTTTTTCCAGAACCTCATGTTGATGTGACGGAGCCTGGCCTACGTAATTTTGCTCCCATAGTCCTTTTACTACTTTATCAGATAGGAACTGGGAGGGAGGCAGATTATTATGAGTTCAAGGCCATCGTGATTTATATTGCTGTAAATTTTAAAAATACCCTCATACCCTCCCTAGCGGGCATCGTCGAGCCACATGGAATCAGCGGCGGCCTGTTCTAGGGCACCATGCCACGCTACCCCCAACTATTCTCTGTCGCGCGGCGGTCTCTCTGCCCCTGATGCTAGCGGCCTGCGGTGGCTGCCCTCTCCTAACTGGCTCTCTGCCTCAAACTTTGCTCACACTCCCAGCAACCTGGTAAAATCAGGACTCCGGAGGTTCTAGCAGCGGCTGGTCCCCCGAGGCTCTGTGACCTGCTCTGGTCCCAGGGCAGTTGTCTTATCGCAGCTCTCTGCTGCGGACTCTGCCCACGATCCCAGCAACCGCCCCGAATGGCTATAGTATCAACTCCCAGCAACCCGTTAAGATCAAAACTCCAGATGTTTATAATTTAATAATCAGATTTATCTAAGTAATTTATCTCAGTAAATTTACATTCTACAAAACGCCCGCACAATAAACTCGGAGCCCATTGATAATGATATAAACCGCCCACCTAAATAAGATGAATTGACCTATAAAAACCTATCCCTTAAGAAATATTCATAACTACCTGTGGCCATTTAAGACCACGTGGATCTGGGTCGTCCTTCTCTGCCTCCATCTTGGTTCCCCCCCCCTCCCCCTCCCCCCCCCCCTCCCTTCCCTTTCCCCTCCCGCCTCTGCCTTACAAAAACGTTGTCCCCCCTTTTTTTTTTACTGTCCAATTACGGGCCTCACCTTAACTTGTGCCAGCCCTCATGTGCCTATAGACATCAACCTACAGATTTACATAGTGAGTTCCAGACCAGCTAGGGGTAATGAATGCCTGTAATCCCAGCACTCAGGCTGAGACAGGAGGATTTATGTGAGTTCTTGGTCCGCCTGAGCTTTATAAAGAGATCCTGTCTCAAAATCAAGTAACAGAAACAAAGGAACAAACATTTTGAATATAATTGTTGCCAGTTAGTTGTCCTGATGTAGAACGTTAGAAGCTATTCCTTCTGTCCAAATGCATCCCACCACCCACCAATGGGGCAGGCGTCTACTATCTCCACTGAGCTCCTTTAAACTCAGTCTTCTATCTGGTCTTCCATTCTTGAGGGGCCAAGAGACCATCCTAACCTATTTACCAGTCACGACTTGGGCAGAGATTTATGGCCCTGAGTCAAGGATGAGACTTCCCTCATTGTCCTGGGAGTAAGTTCGGGCCAAGGTCAGGGCAAGTGGAGCAGGCCTGATTTGTACCCAACCTGCTATCCAGCCATCTGACCACAGCAGAGGCAAAACACAGCAGCTTAGAGCTCCTGGAAGAGGTTTCCTCCAGCAAGGGCCTGCTAGCTAGAGCTGAAAGTGTAGCAGCAGGCAGGCTCCATTGTGAGGTGGCCTCACTGACAGAGGCATTATGAAGTAAGGAGTACCCCACCCCAAACTTCCTGAGCCAGCCCATGTTTCCTCCCCACTCCCCAAACACCATCTACCTGACCTAAGCTTTACCATGTTGCTACCACTTCTGGGGGCTTGTGCTGTGGTAGGTCCATTCCAGGGCCCTGAGTGGGAGCCAGTGAGGAGCCTACTGTCTCAGGATCAGAGCTGCAAGGACCCCCGGTGCTGCGGCAATCTGCTTGTCTTCTGCCTCTTTCTGATCTGGCAGATCCAGCAGTATTGGTACCAGCTCTCCAGGACCAGGAAGAGGAACGTCACTAAGGTAAGGGGGTCACTTCCTCAGCATCACGGTTCTCAGCCACTTGCCACAGGGACCGTGTTCTCTGTCATGTGTATCGGAGGTGAACTAAAGAGCACTGTTCAGGCCTGAAACCCAGGGCTGCTGTAGATGACGCATCTCTCCCTCGCTCCTCAACCTCAACCCCCCTACTTGGACACCATCTCTCACATAGGTGACTTCCAGAAACCTTACTACAGCACCTGGGCTCCGCATCACGGTAACGGCTGTCTGCTTTTGCTTGGTGTAACCTTCCCTTTCCTTTTAAAGAGTATAAGGTGCACACACACGTGACAAGGGTATGAATCAGTGAACTTTTACAAGCCAAGCACACCCGTGTGTAGCAGCCAGATGAAGAAACACCATCAGGGGCTATCAAGAGAGTTCAATGGTTAAGACTCATTGCTGCCAAGTCACATGACTTTCATCCCCTGAACCCACATGGTAGAAAGAGAAATTCCCACAAACTGTCCTCTGACCTCCACACCTATGCCACTGTATATACACAGAGGCTTGTGGAGTGTGTGTATGCGTGCGCGCACACACATGCACACACACACACATACGCACACACGCACACACACACAAATTATGTATAGAAAAAGAAGCACAAATAAGGTACAAGCTTGTAATCCCAACATTCAGGAAGCAGAGGCAGGGAGATGGTCCCATGTTTGAAGCCATCCTGGTCTACATATCTAGTTCCCAGCCAGTCAGGGCTAGATAACTCTGTTTCAAAGGATATAAAAGGAAAGTTAAACAATCAGAGCATCAAGTGAGGAGTGTGGCTTAAGTCTAGAATGTTTGTCTAATATGTAGTAGGCCTTGGCTTTAAACACTAGCAATAAAAACTGGTCATGAGGCTGAGTGTGGGGTGGACCCATTTAATTCCAACACTCAGAAGGCAGGGGCAGGCAGATCTCTGTGCGTTTAAGGACAGCTTAGTTTATATAATGAATTCTAAGACAGCCAGAGCTATATAGAGAGATGCTATTTAAAAAAAAAGAAAAGAAAAAAGAAAAAAAGAAACCTGGGCATGGTGGCCTATGCCTGCAATCCCAGCACTTAGGACTCAGAGCACTGCTCAGGAGAAGCACTAGGATGAGACTTTGTCTCAAGCCTTAGGCCTCAGCTGCACACCAGCCAACCAGCCAACCAACCAACCATACAACCAACCAACAAAAAAACCAACCAACCATACAATCAACCAAACAACCAACCAACCAACCAACCATACAATCAACCAACCAACCATACAACCAACCAACCAACCATACAACCAACCAACCATACAACCAACCAACCAACCAACCAACCAACCAACCATACAACCAACCAACCATACAACCAACCAACCAACCATCCAACCAACCAACCATACAACCAACCAACCATACAACCAACCAACCAACCATACAATCAACCAACCAACCAACCAACCAACCAACCATACAACCAAACAAACAATCAACCATACAACCAACCAACCAACCATACAACCAACCAACCAACCAACCAACCAACCAAACAAACAAACAAACAAACGAACGAACAAACAAAAACAAAAGAACCACCCCTCAAAAGCCCAGACCAAAACCCAAGTACTAGAAGACTCTGGGTTCAAATTCCAGCAGTGAAAAAAATTCCCCAAAGCCCCAAGATGTACACGCATGGTTGATTTAACAGACACACGCGGACCTATGTGAAATTAGTGGACCTGTGTGAAATCACATGGCAAGTATTCTACACAGAGCTTAAGTCAAACCGCTTGTGAGCCAGGCATATTTTAAGAACCAATTTGCAATTTGCTACATAAAACCATGTAGTGGTTTCTGGGAGTCCACTCTCTACTAAAACTCCTGCCTCAATTCCAAGACCTGATAGGATCTACCCTGTATTTCTCTCAGACCCAGGCTTCACTGTTCTTGTTGCTGGCTCTATTCTGACCATATGGGCACTCCTTCTCCTCCCCCACCTCCCCTCACCTCCTCTCCCTCCTCCTCCTCCTTCCCCTCCTTCCCCCTCTTCCTTATCCTTCCCTCCTCCCCTCTTCCCTTCCTCCCCTTCCCCCTCTTCCCCCTCCTCCCTTCCTCCCCCTCCTCCCCCTCCTCCTCTTCTCCCCTTCCTTCCCCTCTTCCTCTTCCCTGTTTTTTAAGGGTGGAATAGAGCCCAGGGCCGCCTCACAAGCTAGACATCATGTCACACATTAAACCACATCAAGCTCTCACCTGGGCTTCCTTGCTGTTCCCGTGGACATGGTCTCGGCTGTGCTGTTCTTAGGGCGTTCATACTTAATGTCTCCTCTGCCTATTTTACTCCTGTCACCTGGCCTGCACCTCACTTCATTCAGTTTCCAGACAGGTCACCTCCTCCGCCTTTCCTTGACTCTTCTGTCTAGTGGAGTTAACGCTAGCTCTTCATTGGGATTTATTTCCATCAAATGCTTTTTGGTGTCCTTTAAGGATTTTGTTTTATTTAAGATAGGGTTTCATGTAGCCCAGGCTAGCCTTTAACTTGCTATGTAGCCAAGGATGACCTTGAACTCCTGAGCCTCCTTTGTCGACAGAGATTATTGAAATGGATTGTTTCCATACTGGGCAAACACTCCATGAACTAAGCTACATCCTTAGCCCAGTTGGTATACATTTGGTTATTATCTTCTCTGTCTACAGCATAGCTCCCAGCAAGGACTTTACCTTGTTCACATTGATACCCAGCACGCAGAACAGTTCCTGGCTCAGAGCAACTCCTCAGTATTTCTGGAGGGAATGAATTTTTTTTCTTAGCACAGGCACCTCCACCCGCCCATGCTAAGGGAGAGTGGGACCTTTGGTCCTATCTGTAGGGAATGCAGGAGATAAATCGTGTGCAGAACTCTGCTTTTCAGCTCTTACTTACTTCACAGGTGCCACCACAGAGACGGACAGTGTTGTCTCCCACCCAGGACCCTTTCTTTGAGGTGATTCCCCAATTCTTCACTCACGGAAAAACCAGGGGCCTGGATGTTCACATCCAGCAGTGGATACAGAGGCCGCGATGGGGATACCAGAGGCGTATCAGACAACAGTGGGACACCCAGTACCTGCTGTCTCCACAGAAGCCATGTGAAGACCTGCCTTGGGATGTCCACAGCTCCACTGAGCCCATCTTTTGTTCCTCTTCCTTTTCAAACACTTGTCTCCTCCCTCAGGGCAGTTCTTGGGAAGCGTGGCCATTACCCTGGTATCCCAGGAATAGCGAGGCCCACCCTTCCTTGACTGTTTGCCAAAGAATGGAACGGCTGCTGGCTCCTTCTCAGAAGCTGGTGCCAGTGGAGCCTGTTAGCCTGAGGTACACCTCCACAACTTTAGCTTTCTCTCTTCCAAACGTCCCCCCGGCTCAGAGCCCAGACTTCTGCCTCAGGGAGCTTCTGCCTGATCCTCTTAACCAACAATTGGAAGTGCCCATGAAGGAGTGCTTGGAGAGCCCACTGGGTCCCTTAGTACCATGGGGTAAAACCCAGACTGCAGGCAGAGAGTACAGGGACGTTGCTCTGCAGTATCTAAACAGGAGAGAGAACCGAAGGGACAGCGCTCAGGAAGTGCGAGCATCTGGAGTCTTCCGCCCAATAGACTCTGGAGTGGAGGAGGATGGAGAGGTGAAAGGCCTGAGGTACAGAAACCAGAGGCAAGAAAGAAGGGAAACTGATGGAGAGGTCTCAGTGCCAGGGTGGGACGGGCAAGACCAGGTGAGGACTGCAGATAGAGAACAAACTGAGAAAGTAGGGAGGAAAACTCAGAGGGAGCCTGTCGATAAGAAACCTCCTTCCCAGGTTCCTATGGGAGAGAACCAAGAACAGTTCAGATGTACAACTGACACAGCAACTCAGACACCACAGTGGGGCGGCTGCTCTGTGGATGCTGTGGAGACTCCAGCACTGGGGAAGAGGAATGAGGAAGGAGCCAGCGGGAAGGAAGAGGCAGAGGTCAAGGTCCAAGGATTGGAAACTCAGGGCTGGACTGGAAGTAGGGCTGCTGAGAATTCCCAAACGCTAGAGTGGAGGACACAAGACCAGACTGGAGACAATACAGGGACAGAAACTGAGGCAGAGGAAGGAAGAAACAAGGACCAGATTGGAAATGAGGATGGTGCGGAAATCCAGACATCTGGAAGGGAGACTCTGGGAGAATTCAGACAGCAGGACAAAGAAGAGACCCAGGCCCCGGGGTGGCAGAAACAGGGATGCATTAGAACTGAGGACGAGGTCCAGACTCCAGCTGGGGAGCGTGGAGGACAGAGCAGAAGGGAGAACGACAGGAAGACCCAAGCATCTAAGGGAGAGAACCAGGATCTGTCAAGACAGGAAGTTGAATTGGGGATGAGGAAGCTTAGGGAGGTAAGAGAAGAGGACTGGGTAGTGATCCAGGCCCCATGGTGGGGCAGTCAGAGGCTCATGCCGATGGCAGTAGACAGAGGACTCACGATACCATGCTGGGGACACCAGAGTCTGGTGGGAGGAGAACGTGCTGTAGACATCCTGTCACTGGAAAGTGACCGACGAGAAGGTGGAGATGCTGATGCAGCAAATCTGGTGACACCCGAGGCCAAGGAGCAGGCTCAATCCAGTGGACCTGACTTGCAGACTTACACAGTGCAGAGCAAGGATGAGGAAAATACTGAAGAGGAAAACGGAACAGACACTCTGGCACTAGGGATGAGAAACCTGAGAGGGGTTAACGGCACCGGTGAAGCGCAGACCCAGAAACTTGGGGAAGAAAATCAGGGTCAGTTAGGGAGTGAATACCATAAAATGATTCATGGACCAAAACGGAAGAATCAGAAGCAAGTTGGAGGCAATGAGCATATCAATAACCAGACATCTGAGGCAGAGAACTGGGAGGAGCTAACAAGTAAGAAAGGTGATACGACCCACGCATCAGGGTTCGAGGAAGCTGAGGAGGTTGATGGTGAGGAAGGCACAGAAGTTTCAATAGAAGGGATGAGAATCGTGAGTAGAGCCGAAGGGGAGGAAGGTACAGAGACCAAGGCAGCCACAGAAGAAAGCCAGAGCCGGTTAGTTGATGTGGATACAAACACCCATTCATCAGAGTTAAAGAACCAGAAGGAGGTGGGCAGTGAGGATGGTACAGAGGCTCAGGCCCCAGAGAAGAGAAAAGAACCTAGAGATGATAATATAAAGGCCCAGAGACCTGAGAGCAAGAACCAGGGACAGCCGGCTGACGCTAGAGGGAGCTGTTCTGCAAGACGGAGGAGCTGGGAACAGGCCAAAGGAGAGAACACTTCAGAAAATGGGGCATTGGAGAAGAAAAACTGGAGAGAGGCTGGAAGAGAGAATTGTAGAAAGATGCAGGGACCCACGAGAAAGGATCAGAGGCGGTTAGGTGAAGTTGATGGTAAGATCTACAGGTTAGAGTGGAGGAACCAGAAGAATTTTAGAGATGGGAATGATGTAGAAATTAAAAAACAAGGGAAGAGAAACCCGAGAGGCTTCGCAGGAGAGGATGGCTCAGAGACCCAAAGCTCTGTGCGAGAGGATCAGAGACAGTCTGGGTGTGAAACCAATGAAAAGATTCAGACACGGGGGCAAAGAATCCAGAGCAAGCGCAGAGACGCTGCTACAGAAATCCAGGATGTTGGGGTCCCGAGAAATTGCAGAGCTGGGGATTCTAAACTGCCTCATCCATCCAGGAGAGGAGATTGGGTCAGCAGGAAGGATGCTGTCAGGGCCAGTCCCCCAAATGGCTCTTCTGGGAGAGTGGGGTCCACAAGCCGGAAGTGCAGCTTGGCTCAGCCGGCCTCTCTCACTTCCGGATATGGAACCCCCAGACACAAGCAACCAGTGGCTGGAAATGGTGTAGACTCTGCTCCTTGTTCTGAAGGACATCTAAGTAGCCAGAGCACAGCTCCTGCCTGGACGCACAGACGTAAGGTCAGTGAAAGGACCCAGAAGGTCCAACCTGGATCTCGAAGACAAGAAAAGGACAAAAGGATGGATCCAGAAAAGGCTTCCAGCTCGACCTGCCAGCACCCGTATCCACAGTCTCCAGCATCCTCTGTCTTTCCCTCTCTCCTATGTCCCCAAGTCTCCCAAGCTGCCCCAGCTCTAGCATGCCTACCAGTTGCACTCACCACCCCTCACAAATGGCCAGTCCTCAAGAAGAGCAAACAACTGCTCCTGGAATCCCTCATGAAGAGGAGGATTGCACATCTGAGATGGGGCCTCCCTCGACGAATCCTGGAGTCTTACTTGCTTTTTCACTTCTTAGAATCTTGCTCATTGCCGCGGGCTGGAGCGAGGCTGCCTGGATTACGCCCAGACCAGGAACGCCAAAGGCAGCAGGAACGACATTGTGCGTCCCAGGCATCCCTGTTAGGCCTTGGGTCTCCAGCCAGGTCTCGAAGCCGTCCAGTTCTTGAAAAAAAAAGCTCTAAACTTTGTACCCAAGTCCAGACTCTTGAGAAGCGTAGACCAACCGAATCAGAGCCAATGGGCAGTTCCATTCCACCTAAGAAACCCAGGAGAATAAGACCACCAGGGGGAGCAAGAGAACCACAGATCCAGGAAGCGGCCACTAAGGCCAAAGTTCCTGCTCCCAGGAATCTCAGGCCCACAGTAGAGTCTAGGAGCTGGCATAACCCAGGAGCAGTCCCAGAGCTTTCCATTGAGAACAGCAGAAGCAGAAGAATGGCTAGGCCTGGAGCCTCCCATGTGGAAGAGAAGACTCCCAGCAAAGCGACAGCCTCATCCTGTCCAGGAGGCTACAACCACTGGAAAAAGGAATGCATTCCAAGGGAAGCCTCCGAGCTCCCCACTGTCAAGTGTCAACCGCCCACATGCGGAAGAAGTGGAAGCGCGGGGCCTGCAGAGGACCGAAAACGAGCCAGTTCTCCACATACCTCCAGCTTCAAAGGGAGCATCCACTCGGCTGCAACCAGACTGAGCATGACCATCTGGAACAAGGCACCGTGGTCTACACAGCTGGCTAAGACCCAGCACTCAACCCCCTTTCTCACCCCGAGGAATCCTACCCAACCTAGCAATGTTGGGGCTCCATATAGAGAGGAGGACAGCAGCAGATTCCCCACAGCTTTGGAGAAGGACCTGGAACCACCAGGACATTCTTGTACAGGAATAACTGTTCCTAAGATAGAGAGCTACCAGGAACAGGAGACACCTGAGAAGTCAAAGGGGGCACCACAAAACCCAGCCGTCTCTCAAAAGTTTGGTTTTATGAGGCACTTGAGATATTTTCTCAGACAGTATGGCCTTAAAAAGTAGCCCACAGGCCCAAAGTCCTTAGGACATGTCAGAGAAAGCTCAATGAGAGTGACCTGCGTAGTCTCAGAGCCTCTAATAAAATTGGTTATTTGGATCCTTTGTACGTTGTCTGACCTCTTTTGGGATTTGGGGTTCTCTGAGGACAGCAAAGACACCACTTCTTTTTTGTTTGTTTGTTTTTTTCTTTTTTTTTCCGGAGCTGAGGACCAAACCCAGGGCCTTGTGCTTGCCAGGCAAGCGCTCTACCACTGAGCTAAATCCCCAACCCCAAAGACACCACTTCTATACTGTAGTTTTGAAGGTTAGCAGAATGTAGGGCAATCCAGTGTCGTCTACTCCCAACCCCCACCTTCTCAGCCCTTTCCCCCAGGCTCCCAGGTCTCATGATGAATTACATTGGGTTTTTTTTTTTTTTTTTCATGGCGTTGACTAACCCCATTCCCAAACTAATTCTGAATGAACCAGGATATCCAGCCCCAGATGTTTGGAGGGTGGGTAGTGCTCTTCATGTCACAGTTTATTGCTGTGAAGAGACACCACGTCCAAGGCAAGTCTTATAAAGGACAACATTTAATTGGGGCTGGCTTACAGGTTCAGAGGTTCAGTCCAGTATCATCAAGGCAGGAGCATGGCAGCATCCAGGCAGCCATGCTGCGGGAGGAGCTGAGAGTTCTACATCTTCATCTGAAGGCTGCTACCAGAAGACTGACTTCCAGGCAGCTAGGATGAGGATCTCAAAGCTCACACCCAGGGTGACATACCTACTCCCAACAAGGCCACACCTCCTAATAGTGTCACTCCCTGGGCCAAGCATATACAACAAACCATAACACACAATGTTATCCAGACTCATTAATACAAAGAAGGGACATTTATAAAGGCTGAGGAAACAAAGATTGTAAGGCCAGAAATTGAGAAGGACCAGAGAAAGGTGTTTTCTGGATCTGACAGGATACTATACTCATAAACTCACAGCAGCTGTGGTTGCCTCTACAAGACCTGTGCAAGATCAAGCCAATCTACATCCCAGCATGGTGTGGGAAGGCATTCATGTACCCCTCCATTCCTGAGGGCTATGGGTACTTGTTGGTTTCTGTGGCAGGGAAGAGTCAGTTTTCTTTAAGGCGTAGCTCCTGAGAGGTCAGGCACTCTCTAGTGCACGGCCCCAGACCAAGGGGTATATGGGCAGAATCAACTGGAATCAAGGAGTTATTTAAAAACGAAGCATCACAGAGCCAGGAATGGTGATGCATGTCTTTAATCTCAGCCCTGGGGACCCAGAAGCAAGCAGATCTTTGTGAGTTCGAGGCCAGCTTAGTCTCTACCAGGCAGTGCATATAGTTCTGGGTCACTTAATGCCTCTTCTGACCTCTGTGGATTCCTATATGCATGTGGTAGGAAAGTAGAATAAGATAGAAAGGACCAATCCTCAGGGACTTGGTGATGTATTTGGTGATTTGGATAAAGCCCTGTCTGCACTGCCTGTTAGCCAAACAAGACTTCACTTGCTCCCTGGGACAAAATGACCTGTAGGAATAGCTGAAACAGTGGTTGGTTGTCCTTAACTTGTTGACCTCTCACAAACACTTGTGTAAAATCTCTCTTGGGATCCAGCACAGAAGCCTTTCAGGAGCTGACCTGGCTTTGGTCCACCAGCGACATCTCTTTTCCACTCTCGTTGGTGTCAGAGTGCTAATTCTCCAAGCATTCCCACGACAGTTTTCCTACGTACGTTTGGGGAACACACAGGTAGACAAATTGTTTTAAAAGACACTATGAAATTCTCAGAATTACAAAAATGTTTTAAAAATAGATGTATGTAGTGGTGGGACACACCTTTAACTCTAGAACTCAGGACGGGGAGGCAGGCAGATCTCTGAGTTCCAGGCCAGCCTGACTATATAATGAGGCCCTGTCTTTAAAAAGTGGGGAAGGCGGGGGTGTTCAATCTCGGAGTTTCACTGCCCATGAACAAACTTCATGGAAAAACCAGTCCACATTGCCTCAGTTCTATAATATTGCCCACCACAATTATTTGCTGTGTTAGCTCACCACGGGGCATTCCTGAGCTAATTAAGTGTGAATCTTCAGAGAAAATCTTATGGTGCTTTCCCTTGTACGTGCTAAGTGAGGGCTGTACTGCCGAGCTATCTTTAATCTCTACTTGCTTGATTCATTATAGAGCCATACGTCTTGATTAAAGATCACTTGGGAAATCCAGCAATTAGTAATTTCAGCATTTGGGAGGTGGAGGCCTGAGGCTCAGGAATTCAAGGTCATTCTCAAGGGCACTGAGTCCTCTACCCATGGGGCAAGTGGACAGTGCCGCTGGACAGAAGAACGGGTAGGGTTGAATGAGTCCAAACCCTACAAACCTTGGAATTGAGGACCAGAGGAATGGGGCTACTACTACCTGCTCTGGAACAAGTAACCATGACTCCCCACTGAGGACCATGGCAACAGTCACTTAGCATAAAAACCCGAGTTCTCTAGGAGGTATCTAGATAAGTCCTGAGCGTTCAGCCAACGAGCTTTCACTTCCTAGACATTCCTTCCCGAAATTAGGTATTTAATCCCTGGTTCACCTTGGATAAGGTGTATGCGTTCACATCCACCGTTAAATAAAGCAGTTTGAACAAGTAAGAACCATCTCGTCATCAAGGATTGCTGTGGGGAGGAGGTCTTCTCTCTTCCAGCTCCTCTGAACGCTCTCTGACCTCACTTGGAACCAAACCAAGTTCTGCCCCAGACCTGGGCTCAGCCTTCCTGTTTCTGCCTGGCAGGCCCTAAGGGAAGCGTGGGTAAGGGACCTCCATTCCCAGTGGTGCCTGGGTACACTGGAGACTGAGAACCACAGCAATCATCCTAGATCCTGAGGAGGACCACCATTAAAGACTGCTGTTTGCATCCACGTGCTGGCTGTGCTCCAAGGCACCCGGGCGGGAAGGCAGGGTGCAGCCCAGTTTATCTCATAAAAACAAGCAAACAAAAACAACAAAAAACCCCTCCCATTAATCATGTCACCCAGCTAAATTTTTTTTTTTTTTCGGAGCTGGGGACCAAACCCAGGGCCTTGTGCTTCCTAGGCAAGTGCTCTACCACTGAGCTAAAACCCCAACCAGCTAAGTTTTAATATATGTTCTGTTTGTTTGGTTTTTTTCCACCGTTGCCGACAGATTGTTCCTCTAACAACGTATCTTTCTACCTCTACCATAGCATTCACACTGTGGTAAGCATGTAAAACAGCTTCCAGTGATCTCTACCTTCTGGTGTTTGTGCCTTATGTAACCTCCCCTCCTCCAGTGTGATTTGGCACTATTGACGTCCAACTATTGGGGTATGGTGGAAATGATGGAGCGTCCTGTGCCATTCTTGGGAGAAGCAGGAATTTAAAGTCATCCCCAGCCACATATCATGTTCGAGACCAGCCTGAACTACATCGGAACTTAACTCAAGACAAACAGATGGGAGATGGCTCAGCAGTTAAGAGCGTTTGTTGTTGGTTTCGGTTCCCAGCACCCGAATGGTGATTCTAGGCTCCCCAACTCTAGCTCCAGGGGATCTGACTCCCTCTTCTGATCTCTGCAGACACCAGGCACTCAAATGGTGTCCATGCATACACACAGGTTAACACTCATATATAAAAAAATCAGTCAAAAAAGAGCAAATAATAGCAATTTTTTCCCTTCCTTTACCAAATCTGCACTTACTTTATAAATGCATCGAGTACAAATTCCTGATAAGGTCTACGCACAGTCCTTTTGGGTTTAGTTGCACACAATCCACAATCCTAGCCTACAAAACTGGCCTTTGCAGTGGCTGCTCGCCCGCTGGCTGCAGCGTCGAGGCTCCACGTGTGCTCCACGTGTGCTCGGCGCTCCCTTCCAACTGCGCTTGCGCAAAAGCGGCGCGCGGGGGGGGGGAACTTGCGCTACAGAGCTGAAGCGAGGAGGTGGCAGTGGGGCAGATGAAGGCTGCTGACCATTCTGCGTTCGGGAGAGATGAAGAAGCCGTGCTGCTCCTGGAGAGGAGTCATCACCGGCACGACCCGCGCTGGCTGCTGCCGGTGTCCCCTCACGTCTGCCTGGCCTGCGCATTGGAGCTGCTGCCGGAGCCCGGCGTGTCGGTGCGACCTAAACCCTCCCTCCCCACAAGAACCTGGCGCGGCCATTTCCCTCACCCTCCTCAGCAAGCCAGCTCCTTTGAACCAGGCACACCTTTCCTGAAACCAAACCCAAACCTGACCCGCTTTCCCAAGGCTCGCCCTTCTCCCAGCTGCAGCGGCCATTGCTGCCCCCTACTCTTTAGTTTCTCCTGCGGCCCTCTGCCCTACCCTCTTCGCCCTACCCTCCAGCGGGCTCTGCCCGTCGCCTACTTAGTCTCTAGTGAGCCTGTTCCTAGGTGCATTGAGTCTAGAGGAGCCCCAGGACACCTCCAGGGCTCAGGGCCCCACACTCCCCTCTCAGTTCCCTACCCACCACCAGCCTCTCTGTTTGCTCTCCTCTGGAAATTGAGCCCCAGCTCGGCTCCTCCACCCACTCCCTTTTAGCCCTAGTGAAAAAAAAAAATGGGGGAGAGGCAGTTTTTGATCTTTGTGATGTCAGGGATGACAGGCAGAGAGGTTCCCGGCACGCAGAAGTGGGGTGCATGGGAAGTCGTTCTTGATAGCTTTACCAGCTTCTTGGGCTGGTGTGTTGGTGGCACACACTTAGGACAGGACTTAGAGGAAGGGTGATTAATTCAAAGCCAGCCTCAGCTACACAGTGAGTTTGAGGCCAGTCTGGACTCCACGAGACAAAAAAGAATGTCCTTCCTCCAAACGGATTGGCGAAGAGGAGTGATTTGTAAGTGAAGTGCTACGTAAACGTAGGATAAAAACATCAGCTTCTGCACAAATGTCTGAACTTCCTAGTGTAAATGGTGTCCACCCTCCCTGTAGGAAGGACGGCTCCCTCACAGGTTAAGTGACCACTGAAGTGTGGTCATATTTGGGAATCACAGTTGTTTGGGTTTAGAGTGACCCTCCCTGCCTTGGTTACTATTGAATATTTATTTCTCTTCATTCACCCGGAGCTGGTGCGCAAGAAGCACGTGCTGTTCTGCTTCCAAGATGCCCTGGTGAGGCACACCTCCTTGGTCACCCAGCTGGTAGCTCAGGACCCCAGAGTCTGCATCCATTTTGTACGCGTGCTTTTCGGTGAGATTCGAGGGGGAAACTGGCGCGAATTGTGCGTGCGAAGCATAGGTTTTAACCTGGGAGGGCTTAGATGACGTAGACGTCTTGGATCACCGTGGTAGTTTACTAGGAAGTTGTTTTTTGTTATAAGCATAGCAATATGGACACCCCCTAAGCTACACGGATCATTTTATGGTAACGGTCCTTATTAGATCTAAGAGGCTAGTGGAATGGAAAGATAGATAACAGGAAGTGGGAGAGTCCTCTTGTGCAGTTGAGTTTCGGCTCCGAATGAGAGGCCTGGAATGGAGTTGGCTCACCTTGGTTATAATCTGATCAAGCCATTTTCCTTCCCCTTCCTTAGTTTCTTCATGTATAAAGTGAGGTGGTTCCTTCTTTTGATTATGGTGTACGGGGTGGCCCTCGTCCTTGTAGGGAGGCCGGATAGCGTGCATTGAGTGCCTTTCCAGTGTTGAGACTTTCCAGGCTGACCAACGGGAGATCGGATGGCCTCGGAAGAAAATGAAGACTGCCAAAATGTCTTCTTTTTAACCTTAGACGTGTCACAGGCTCCAGAGCAGACAGTCTGTTAGCTGTGAACTCTGACTGTCGTCATTTAGAAGTTAGATTGGACATTGAGAACTCCGGGTGTTGTTGAGAGTAGATTGTTTAAAACTGCTGGGTTTAGAATATTTTTTGGTAAAACTGTGTGTGTTAATTACACTTTTCTTGCCTCCCTCTGCTCCAAGGACTGTTAAGCAGTGTGGAAGACGGGAGTGTGGCAGACCTCTGTATTGAAGGTAACATGTTCCTGCTGAGGCTGTGTGTACCACTCAAACTGGGAACGATTAGCCTGAACTGTAGCCCTGGCTCCGGAGGCTTTAGTGAAATTGCCCACTTAGAAATGTAGGAGGGAAGTCAGTGAGTTCATAACTAATTCTGTTCCTTCTCAGGCATCACCTCTTTGCTAAGTTCTGCGTTAAGCATTGGGGGTATGGAGATGGCTAGGGTGTGGCCCATGCCTTCTAAGAGTTTACAATCTGCAGAGGAGATTGGCTGGTAAATAAGTGGGGGTCATTGTGTGCTTGTTACAGAGGAGCGGACGATGTGCTGGGCACGGTGGTGGTGGTGGTGCGTGCCATGTATCCCAGCATTCTGTGGTAGAGGCAGGAGGATGTCTGAGGGTTTGAGGCCAGCCTCCTCTACATATTGAGTTCCAGGACAGCCAGGAATACAGAGAGAGAGACCCTGTCTTAAAAAAAAAAAAAAGAAAGAAAGAAAGAAAGAAAGGAAGAAGGAAAGAAAGAAAGAATTATGGCTGGAGAGATGACTCAGCAGTTAAGAGACTGACTGCTCTTCCAGAGGTCCTGAGTTCAAATCCCAGCAACCACATGGTGGCTCACAACCATCTGTAATGGGATCCGATGCCCTCTTCTGGTGTGTCTGGAGACAGCTACAGTGCAGTCATACATAAAGTAAATAAATAAATCCTTTCCTTCCTTTTTAATTCTTCCTTCCTCCTTCTTTCCTTCCTTTTTAATTTTTTCTTCCTTTTTTTATTTTTCCTCTCTTCCTTTTTTATTTTTCCTTCTTTTTTAATTTGCCATCAAACTTTTTTTTTAAAGATTTATTTATTTATTGTATATATGTATACTGTTGCTGTCTTCAGACACACCAGAAGAGGGCATCAGATCCCATTACAGATGGTTGTGAGCCACCACGTGGTTGCTGAGATTTGGACTCAGGACTTTTGGAAGAGCAATCAGTGCTCTTAACCGCTGAGCCATCTCTCCAGCCTGCCATCAAACTGTTAGTTTTTGAGTCATGTATGATAGTTCACGGCCATAATCTCAGCACTTGGGAGGTGGAGGCGGAAGTATCAGCAATCCAAGGCCATCTTTGGCTACCTACCAAGTTTGAAGCCAACAAACAAAGAAACTGGGCTGGAGAGATGGCTCAGGGATTAAGTGCCCATGCTGCCCATGCAGAGAACCTGGGTTCAGTTCCAGCACCTACATGGTGACTCACAACCATCTGTAATTCCAGTTCCAGGGAATCCAGTGGCCTCTTCTGACTTCTGCAGGCACTAGGCATGCATGTGGTACACAGTATAGCCATGTAATCAGTCTCTCTAGTTTTAAAACTTTGTGTGTACATGTATGTGTCACACGCTTCCAGGAGCTGGGGTTGTAGATGATTGTGAGTTCCCCAGTGTTGGTGGTACTAGCCAATCTCTGGTTCTCTGGAAGAGTAGTAAGAGCTCTTAATTGCTTAGCCATCTCTCTAGTCCCTTATTTATGCATTTGTTTGTTTGTTTATTTATTTGGTTTTTGAGACAGGGTCTCTCCACATAGCCATGGCTGGCCTTCACTCCTAGAGATCCTCCTGCTCTTGGTGTATTAGGCATTCAGTCCTAACAGTAATTAGCTCAACCTTCAGGAGGAGAAGCCTAGGATCAGCCCACTTCCATCACAGCCATGCTGTGAATGTGTTTATTAAATGAACCCCAGGTGGTTCAGGGAAGAGGAGGATGGATACCCACAAATGCCATTCTGACCCCTTGAGTGTTCAGAACCTCTTTGTAGCAGACGCTCCTTGGGAAGCAATCACATGAAACATGCATCTTGTGCCTATTCTGAAAGGTCCTCCCACCCCCATTGCTTGATCGTTGGCTCATGTACTTTCCAAAGTTCATGAACATTCCATAAATGGACATGATTGCTGAACGTCCCATAAATCAACATGATTGGGGTCTATTTCTGATCATGTCTGTCCAGGCACATGTCTACACATCTGGATAAATACGTATTACTTGAAATTCTGACTTCTGGAGGAAGTTCCTTCCTTTTTAATTCTTCCCTCCTCCTTTCTTCCTCCTTCTTTCCTTCCTTTTTAATTCTTCCTTCCTCCTCCTTTCCTTCCTTTTTAATTCTTCCTCCTTCTTTCCTTCCTTTTTAATTTTTTCTTCCTTTTTTTTTTCCTCTCTTCCTTTTTTTTTTTTCCTTCTTTTTAATTCTTCCTTTTTTTTTTTTTTCTTTTTCTTTCTTTTTTTTTCCTTTTGAAACAAGGTCTTGTGAAGCCCTCAAAGGCCTTGAACTCTTATAGCTGAGGAGGACTTTGAGCTTCTGATCCCACCTCATGCTGGGATTCTAGGGAGTGTCACCACACCCAGTTTTATGGGATCCTGAAAACTGAACCTCGGATTTCATGTACAAGCATTTTACCAAGCGAGCCACATTCCCAGCCTTACTGGGGGGATATTTACTCATAGCCTCCCTGGCCGTGACTCACTTCTAGCTGGTGCCAGTGTAATGGCCAGAACTGTTAGCAGAGCACCAGGAATGTCTTGGGAGGCATTAAAGGGAGGTTAAATGATGCATGGAGAGGACTCACGCTTTTCCCCAGCTCCTGTTTGCTTCCTGCTGCTTTCTGGCCTTAGGGAAGCTGATTTAGACTGCTTCTTTATTCTGACAGTGGTAAAGCATTCCAGAAATGGCTGTAAGTCTATATTGTGGCTTTTCTAACCAGTCTATACTTCTCAAAAGTGATAGCAGGAACATCTCAGTAATTGTACAGCAAAATAGATTTGAAGCTGAGAGATATTATGTTAATAATTAGTGCACAGGAACTCAACTTATAATTATCTTAAGATAGTTATGATTATAATAGAAATAATTATATAGATAATATATAATTATAATAATTAGAAATAGTATGTATAATAGATAACATGGTATATTATATATAATAATATATTAATGTATAAGAATATAAATCATAAAAATATATAAATACATAAATTATGTAATATAAATAGTTATATTTTCTCAAATATAGAGCAAACTCTGAGGGAGGGAAACACAGGTAATAAAAAGTAGTTTCCAACCCTGGCTTCATAGTAGCTTTACTGAGAGAACTCCAGCAATGTACTCACATTTTATATTAAGAGAAATGTTTTGGGGTGGCAATGAGATGGCTTGGAGGACAGGTGCTATCAAAGTCTAATACCCTGAGCTCAATTCCTAGGACTCATAATGGAGGAAGAGAACTGACTCTCAAAGGTTGACCTACATGCACACACGTGCATACACACACACACACACACACACACTCAAACACACACACAAATATAAAATGCAAAAATATATAAATAAGTACATACATATACGTGTGTAAGAAAATGTAAACAAAATATATTTAGACATACCTATCTATGCCTGCATTTGTTCATGTTTAAGAACATGAACATGTTGGGGGCCAGGTGTGGTGATACACGCCTCTAATCCCAGAATATGGGGAGGTAGAGGCTGGTGGACCAAGGGTTCAAGATCAAACTCGGCTACATAATGGTTCAAGGCCAGCCTGGACTACATCAGACCTTGTCTCAAAGTAGACAATAAATAAATAAAAATTAAAGATACTCAGACTTAGACACTCTTATTTAAATGGTCTAGAATGGGACTTGGAATATTAACCATCACCACCTTCTTCTTCTTCTTCTTCTTCTTCTTCTTCTTCTTCTTCTTCTTCTTCTTCTTCTTCCTCTTCCTCTTCCCTCTTCCTCTTCCTCTTCCCTTCCTCTTCCCTTCCTCTTCCCTCCCTCCCTCTTCCTCTTCCTGTTCCTTATCTTCTTGTTCTCCTCCTCCTCTTCCTCCTTTTTTCTTCTTCTTCCTCCTCCACCCCTCCTCCACCCTCTTCCTCCTCTACCCCCTCCCCCCTCCTCCTCCCCTCCTCCTCCACTCCTCCTCCCCCCTCCTCCTCCTCCTCCTCCTTCCCCCTCCTCCTCCCCGGAGTTGAATCCAGGACGTCACGGGTGATGAGCATCCTCTCCTCCATACTGTGCCTCACGCAGCCTGAGATGGGAGCTGCTAATACAAAGTGGTGACGATGGGCGTGTGCACTTTAATGTGGGAGAGAGGAGCGCTGATACTATTTGCAATGCCTGTGGTTTGAGTACAGGGGCTATGATGCCGAATCATGGGTGTGCGGTTGTCTTCTGGGTTGTAACGCTGTTGTGTCTCTCCAGTCCTTATCCAGCTCACTACTCAGCCCAATATGGAACAGACCATCCAGTGCCTACTGAATGAGTGCCACAGAGAGGTGAGCATATAGCTGTGGGGTCCTGAGACCCCCTCAGACTCCCCAGACTCTGTCAGAGCTAAGTTAGTCCTCTGAGTAGATAGAAAATTAAACTCTAGAGATTTGCTTAAGGTCCCACAGTTGGCGGAACCAGAGTATAGGCCCGAGGCTCTAGCACACTGTACAGTATATGACTTCCACTTTCGGAGACCCAAGTTCGGCTTCTATGCTCAAAGCCTTCTCTTCCCTGTCCAGCCATCCCACGGCCCATTCTAGGAGACTCTCGGACACAGCACGTATTTCTTTGATGAATTTATCAAGGAAACAGATTCTGTGTCTGCATTTGGTATTTCCACCTGGTTTTGAGTTGTGTGCATGATTGGTATCAGTATCTGAAGTCAATCTCGCACCGTGTGCATAGCATGCTTTCTTTATCATGTTAAAAGCCAGTTAAACCGTATCCTTTGTGCTATGCCTAAGACTGAGGAGTGATAGCAGAACCACGTTTTGTTTTGGAGACAGGATTTCATGGTGTAGCCTTGACTGGCCTGGAAATCATGGAGATCTGCCTGTCTTGGCCTCCTGAATGTGGGATCACAGGTGCATACATACCACCGTGCCCAGCTTAGGACCACGTCTTATTTTATTATATTTATAAAGGAAGACAAATGTCCACCTTGATCTAACCAAGAGCAATGTTTAATTATATATTGTATTTAAATTATCATATAATTATTGTGTGTGATGAATGGATTAAATTTCAGATCATTTATATATTCATCACAATGATGTCACTAACCTTTATTGATCACCTTCTCTATCTTATATGCTGTGAGGTGATCTGCATGCAATGCCCCTTTCTTTCTTTTTCTTCTTTTTGAGGTAGGGCCTCCATACATAGCCCAGGCATTGAACATTTGATTCTCCTGCCTCAACTTTTCAAGTACTGGCATTATATGCAGTTTATAGGAAACATCTTATTAAATTAAAATTAAAATTTTATTTTACGCATATGAGCTTTTTGTCTGCATGTATGTCTGTGCACCGCGTGTGCGCCTGGTGCCCTCGGAGGCCAAGGGCAGTGTTGGGTCCCTGGAGCTGGAGTAATAGATGGTCGTGAGCTGCCATGTCGGTGCTGAGAAACAAACGTGGGGCTTTTGGAAGAGCAGCCAGTGCTCATAACCAACGAACCACCTCTCCAGCCCCTCTCCCTGTTTTTGAGACAGGATCTTATTAGTAGGCCAGGCTGGCCTCGAACTCAGAGATCCCACACACCTGTCTCCCGAGGGCTGGGATTAAAGGCTTGCAGTGCTCAGCCTGGCTGAGGTGCAGTCCCTCATCCAGCCTCGTCAACAAACGCAAGAGAGCGGTGTCCTTATTTCCCACTGGAAGAGTCTAATTCCGGAGAGAAGGTCACTCTTCCTGCAAACCAGAGAATGTGACAGTAAGAACTGAGCATGGTGGTGCAGCCTATAGTTCCTAGCCTCAGCTATGTAGAGAATTTAGGCTAGCCTGGGCAAGATGAGACCTCAAAAACCCAAACAACGAAAAGATTCACATCTATCACAGGATCAGCAAAATTATGTTTATTCAAGCCATGTGACATTCATCCACCAGTTCAGCGGCAGAGGGAGGCTTGTGTTCAGTCCCCAGTCCTACACCCACAAAGAGTTAGTTGAATGCTCAGTAGTGGTAGCTAAAAAAAATGTACGTAAATTCATTTAGAATCAGTGTTTTATCTTTATGAGGTTTCCAACTTTCATCCTCCAGTGTCTGGTTCTAAGGGAGACAAAACGCTCTCTCTCTCTCTCTCTCTCTCTCTCTCTCTCTCTCTCTCTCTCTCTCTCTCTCTCTCTCTGTGTGTGTGTGTGTGTATGTGTATGAGTGTAGATTGAACACAGGATCTCAAACATGCTAGGCAAGTGCTCAACCACCAAGCTACATCCCAATCAAAATATGCTCATATTAACACAGTGTGACAGCCTTGTACTAAGCTAGAAACAGAGGACTTAGAGAAGAATCTGGCTTGGTCACCCCACCCCCCTCCCATCCCCCCACAGTTCTCAGGTGAATGGAGAGATTTGGCGAAAGCTGCCTGTGGTGGACAGACATGCATAACAGATGCTAACTGGGTAGGGCAGGATCAGCATGGGAGAGAGTCAGCTGTGATTCTGACTAGGCACCTGTTCACTTTCTGTAGCTGTGTAACCTGCCCTCCATGGGTGGCAGCCTGGCCACCACGACTCTTCTTGGCAAGCTGGTGAATGCCATTCCTGATTTGGCAGAAGATCTTGTCATGGAGTACGGTGAGTTTCCTGTGGAGAGGGTGGCTCCTACCCTTTTCTGCTTTGGTCACATTGCCACTTGGGCGCCCCAGTCGCTGTGTATGCACACTTGGGAAGGTACTACGTCCTTTATCTATTCTTCAAAAAAAATTTTTTATCCGCAGAATGTGCTGCTCCATACTGGTCAGTTTGTAAAGTGTCCTGACTGTGGGCTTGGGCCTCTATATGTTTTTTTTTTTTTTTTTTTAAGGTTTTTTTATTTAACGTATATGTCACTGTCACTATCTTCGGACACACCAGAAGAGGGCATCAGATCTCATTACAGATGGTTGTGAGCCACCATGTGGTTGCTGGGAATTGAACTCAGGACCTCTGGAAGAGCAGTCAGTGCTCTTAACCGCTGAGCCATCTCTCCAGCCCGATGTTTTGTTTTTTGAGACAAGGTCTCACTACATCATCCAGCCTGGCCTCGAACTCACGATTTTCCCTCAGTACACTGAGTCCTGGAATTAGAGGTGTGCACTACAATGTTCACTCTTCACTCACCTTTTTTTTTTTCTTTTCTTCTTTTTCCGGAGCTGGGGACCGAACCCAGGGCTCACTCACCTTTAATATGGATGGATTAAGGGCTTACCTCAACCTTCCTTTTGGATGGAAGGATAAATGGATTAAGTCTGGGACACAGCACTTTTGCATTTTGTTTATGTAATTTAGTGTGTGCGAGGTGTGTGTGTGTGTGTGTGTGTGTGTGTGTGTGTGTGTGTGTGTGTGTGTGTTTGTACAAGCCACAGAGACTTTGTGGAGTCCAGAGAACAACTCTTGGGAGCCATTTTCTCCTGCCACCTTGTGGAATCCAGAGACCAAACTCAGGTGGTTAGGTTTTCAAGCAAACCTCTCTCCCCGCTGAGTGATCTCACAGACCTTGAAGCACTTAAAAAAAGAAAAACCCAGTGAAATGTAAATATATATTTCCCAGAGGATTGACCTTTAAATTTTTTGTTTGTTTTTGAGATAGGGATTCTCTGTGTAGTCCTGACTGACCTGGAACTCACTCTGTAGTTCATGCTGGCCTCACACTCAGAGATTCACCTGCCTCTGCCTTCCACATTCTGGGATTAAAGGTGTGCGCCACCGCCTGCCTATCCTTAAAGTTTTGACTTTCTCTTTTGGACTCTAGGAAACATTTCTTGTAGGTGATTTGGGAAATCGCCACTATCTCACTGAGATGACAGTTTGGATTTTTATTTTTCTAAAAGAAGTGTATCTATCTAACTGTTTATGTGCATGCCTGCATGAGTGTACAGGTGCTCACAAAGGTCTGCAGGGAGCATCGTATCCCCTGGAGCTGGAGTTATAAAGGGTCGTGAGCACCGTGATAAGGGTGCTGCGACCTGAACCCTGGTCCTCTGCAAGAGAAGTAGGTGCTCGTTACCACTAAGCCATTCCCCTAGCACCGAGTTTGGAGTTTAATATGGGAACTGCTGTAGGACTTCTTGTTTGTTGCTAGAGAGATGGTTTAATGGTTAAGAGGACTGAAGTTCAGTTCCGGACCCATAACTGCCTGTTGCTCTGTATCTGGTACCCTCTTCTTTCCTCCCTTGGGCCCCTGCCCCCTGCCCCCTGCCCCCTGCCCCCTGCCCCCTGCACTGTTCACAGGCTGCACACACACACACACACACACACACACACACACACACACACACACAAACCCATCCACGGACACATTAAAAATAAAACTTAACTCCAGGGGCCAGAGGCAGGTGGATCTCTGAGTTTGAGAGAAACCCTGTCTCAGAAAAAAAAAGACCAAAACCAGTCAACCAACCAACCAAACAGTAACAGACTTCTTGGTTGCTTTCTGGTCAGGCAACTTGATGGAGCATCTGTTGAGGGGCTTGGTTTACCCCAATGAGGGGGTGCAGGCTTCCATCTGTTACCTCTGGGAAGCTCTACTCCTCATACGGCTGCAGAGATGCTTTCCGGCCATTTCCGGGAGAAGCTGTGTGCCCTCTTCCTTTCCACTCTGGACAACGCCCAGACAAGGGACCTACAGATCAACTGCTTGGGTAAGAGTGTGCTAGAGAGCAAAGGGAGGGGCGTCGGAGGTGGAGAGCTTATGATTCTGGCTGCTGCAGATGGGAGGGCCGAAGGCAAGCTTGGGAGATAAGGCGCATGGAGCATGAGAAAGATGCCTAGGTTTGGAGTGCCATTTTAAGTGGCTGCCCCTGGGAGGAAAAGATGGAGGGACTAGAAATCGTTTTGCTTCGGGTCTTTGCTGCCTGAACTTGCTGCCAGAGTGAACTGTCATATGCTACACGGTTTTCTCCTACAGAGTCACTTCTGTAGTCAGAAAATCTGTGACCTCTTCTGGCCTCCAGGGGAAAGTCCGGGTTCCCTGCTTGTTATATAGGCTTCTTCTCCCTCCTCCTCCTCCTTAGGAGACTGTATGTATGTATGTATGTATGTATGTATGTATGTATGTATGTATGTGTGTATGTATGATGTATGTATAACTCTAGCTATATCTATGTCTGTCTGTCTGTCTATCTATCTATCTATCTATCTATCTATCTATCTATCTATCTATCTATCTATCTATCTATTTATCTATCCTCCTTATATGTAACCTAGGCTTGCCTTCAGCCCTGTCCTACAGACCTGTGCCACCATGACTTGCTGTTGAAGGATTGTAGGAGCCTCAGCTTAGCCTTCCGGCATCTTGTTCTGCTCCTTACATGAATGCTCACGCCCTGGTGGATGCTTCTGAGTAGTGAGCATTTTTATTTTATGTGTTTTATTGTATTTGTCAGTACCTGTGATTGTGCTGTGCCCCAGCTCCAGTTGTCACTTTTCAGACAGTGTGGACAGACACTGTGATAGGTGACCGAGTGTGGGCTGGTTTCCGAGCAGGAGCCCATGGTGACCACTGCTTCTTTTCACCATCTAGGTCAATGGTTCTCAACCGTTTTAACATTGTGACCCTTTAATACAGTTCCTTATGTTGTGCTGACTCTCGACCATCAAATTATTTCACTGATACTTCATAACTAATTACGACACTGCTGTGAATCACGATATAAATATAGGCTATGCCGGATATCTGATATCTGACCCCTGTGAAAGGGTTGTTCGACCCCCAAAGGGGTCATGACTCACAGGTTGAGAACTGCTGGTCTGTGCAAGAGCTCTCGTAGGTACAGTCTACCCACTCAGGGCGTGCTAATTCTGAGTCAGGCTGTGTGCTGGACTCTTGGGTCACCAACTCCTATCCTGTAGGAACTCATAGGCCACATGGAGGATAGACACGGCCAGCAGGAGTACAATGTGGTGCTCTGACATAGAGATGCAGGAGGGAGGAGAGAGACTTCCTAAAGGAAAGGATGCTTAGCCTGAGGCCTGGTGTGTGTGTGTGTGCGTGTGTGTGTGTGTGTGTTGGAGGGAGGAGGAGGAGGGGAGAGGATAGAAGTAAATGGGCACAAGCACCAGACATGAGGCAGCCTTAGCGTGTGGCACCCTGTGATAGTAGAGAACAGTAACGTTACAAGGGTGTTAGTCCCAGAGCTGGCCTAGGCAGAGAACAGGGAACTCTCAGCTGATGGTGCGTTCCAAATCCTACCTGGAGCCTTTCCCTTCCCATCCCCCTCGAACAGGTATGCAGTTACATTCTTATTATTTTTTTTAGATTTATTTATTTTTATTTTATGTGTACGGGTGTTTTCCTTGGCTGTATGATAGCCACTTATCACATGCATGAAATGCCTGAGGAGACCAGAAGAGGGTACCAGCTCCCCTCAAAATGCAGTTACAGATGGCCGCTGTGGGAGCTGCAGATGGTCGGTCACTGTGGGTGGCGCTCCCGAGTAGGTGGACCTGGGCTGGTGGAGGAAGCAAGCTGAACAAACCAGGAAGCAGCATTCCTACACAGCCCGGGCTCTGCTCAAGTTCTGGCCCTGACTTTCCTCACTGATGCACTCTAACATGGAAATGTAGGGTGAATGAGCCGTCTTCCCCAAGTTGCTTCTGTTCATCATTTTGTCACGGCAACAGGGAACTAGACCAGGACACGATTGGATCCCTGGACTCCTAGGCCTCACAGCCCGTAGGTGCTTAGCCTTGTGGGAGGAAGGTGGGTTGCAGAAAGCAAGCCAATGCCTAAGAATTCTAACCACACTTCATATTTACAGAGACCTGAAGAAGTCTCTCAGGGGATGTCTGAGGGCCATCTTTTGATAACTCTGGTGCCCCTGTGACCTCCCTCAACCCCTCTGCTTCCTAGGTTTGCTAAGGCAGCTACTGAAGTACGATCTCTTCGTGTCCGTGATCATGAGCAAGTCTGTGCCGGTGGAGGGTGCCGAGAGCGTCGAGCAGCCATCGAGAGAGACCTCACTACCATTGGTGCTCAAAAAGGTAGTGGTAGGCCAGTGGTAGCTAAGTTGTAGAACTTGTGAGGCAGGAGGATCAGGAATTGCAAGGTTGTCTGGGCCACAAGAGGTCCTGTCTCAAAACAACGATAGCAGTAAAGTGAAAGAAGCAGGGGAAAAAAAAAAAAATCAAAGCGCAAAGCAAAACCAAACCAACCTCCCCCATCTTGATGGGACAGGCATTTCGGTTGTGGGAGGACCTTTACATTAGAGTGGTCTGACCCTCGTTCCTGCCTTGGCTTTCCTTCTTCCCGTCCGGGTAGCCTGGAATCTGATGATCTGAGCAGACTCATTGGATCGGTGTTTAGTTATACACCGAAAGGCTGCAAGACTAAAGGAAAAGGGGAGAGGGGAGACCAGACACGGGTTTCTAGAACCCTCTCAAAGCAAGGTCGCGTAGGGCACTATAGCTCCTCCAACGGTCTGTTGGGGAAACAAATGGAAAGTCTTTGTGTTCCCCTCAGGAGCTTTGCTCTCTCCAAGAGCAACAGCTTTAGGCTTGTTACCTTAGCTCTTCTCCACACACTCAGAGAAGTGAGTTCTGCTCTCACTTGTCATGTGACTGTGGCCGGCGGCCAAGCCGGAGAAGAGCTTTTGTTAACGAATCCCTGTTTCTGAGCTCTGGTGGACTTCACGGTGTGGCCTTCCGCCTATTCTCACCTGTGGTGGGTGTTCAGAGACTGCTTTCCATAATCTATGGTTCTCCCTTTGCCTGGTACCAGGGAGTATGGGGTCTGTGAGGATTTGGGCTTCTGCCCTGAGGCGCGTAGGCCGGGTTCCCTGGTCTTCTCAGTGGCGTGACTGGGAACGTGACTGGGAACTTTTGCTGCTTCCCCAGTTTCTCCTGTCCAGAGATGAGGTCCTGCAGGTGGCCAGCTCCCACTGTATAACTGCAGTGCTGGTCCATTCCCCTGCAAAGCATGCTGTGGCCTTCATTTATGCTGACATCCCAGGTATGGGAATCCTCTGACCTTCTCCCTGGGGACTCCAGAGCCTTGAGGTGTGCCTCGGTGGTGGTGGCAGTGGTGGTGGCAGTGGTGGTAGCGGCAGTGGTGGCAGCAGCAGCAGCTGTGGTGGTGGCAGCAGCTTTATCTTGGATAACTCACCCTGGGGTGCGGGGTCAGCTGTGTGTGTGGCGGGGCCAGCTGTGTGGAGGGCGGGGTCAGCTGTGTGGGGGCGGGGTCAGCTCTGTATAGAGTGGGCTTGCTAACACCTGATGGACTTGAGCAGGTTGTTACTGACATCTGTCATTATTTTGACTTTCCGGGAGTGGCAGACCTGAGACAAGGAGGGCAGAGGTTTGTCTAGTAGCGATGTGGAGCCCGAGGGCATAAGCCCTGTGATGAGTGTAGGTGTCACATATGCCAGCCTCATCTTGTTAGTTTACTTTTTGTGGTCATTGTTGTAGAAATTACTTAAGTCCCAGCCCGGGGTTTCTACCCGGCTTTGGTTACTGAGTTCCTGGATGAAAGACACACTGCCTTTGTATTTTTAATAAGCCTTAGTCAGCACAGTAGCTGGGCAGCTGCCTACCCTCCATGCTGTAAGAATCCACTTTCCTATCGATGTCCCCCAGTTGCGAGTTACTATTTACTGTGTTCCACCTGGGCTGCTCTTAACCTCAGAGCCCTCAGAGCCACGCTCTCTTGACCCTTAACCCGAGGGAGGCAGCTTCTCCTTTCTCCTCTCCTGCACCTTTTTCTTCCCTGTGGTCAGGTCAGGGTCTCAGGGACTTGCCACTTTGTCATGGAGCTGTATCTCCAGCCCATTGTTGTTTTGGAGATTATGAAATTGACTTTTTTCCTAGAAAAGACACAACTGTGTGGAGACAGCCACACAGGACTCAGCAGACCAGTGTGAACACACACACCCTTTTCGGTAGAGGAAGAAGGAGAATGTGGAGTGTACACAGTTTTGAAGGTCTACAGATGATGACTGAGGAGAATTAAGGTTCAGAGAAGGGAGGGGATGTTCCAAACCCACAGGGCTAGTCCCTGGCAGAGAGGCGCCATGGGGTGAGGACCGATTTATTTCTGAGTTGTGCTGATTTACATCTGCCTGCCCTAAGAGTTTGAAAACCCAACGTTTCATTCTCTGCCTTCACTGTTACTGTGACTTCTTCCGGTTCACCATTTCCCCATCTCTTAAAAAACGAAACAAACAAACAAACAAAAAAACAAACTTCATGGCCCTGAGGACACGTTGAAGGCTTGTCTGTGGGTTGTCATTTTCCGATGGAGAAGGTTGTGTGAACAGAGTAAAAGAGGAAGAACTGATAGAGTTAAAGCCCTCCAGTCAGTTTGAGGACCGATCTCCAGCCCCCACTTACTGGTTTCTCCTCTCCCCGCCAGAGTTCCTCTTTGAGCATCTTTCATCTTCCAGCGAAATCCTTGTCTGGTCCAGCTACAACTGCCTGATACTCCTGGCAGAAGAGCCACTCTTCTTTTCAAAGTGCCACACGGTGTATGGTTGGTAGCTTGGGCCCTGTGCTGACCCTAGGTTCGCAGATAGCACTTTAAGGTTGGGTAGCAGCATCAGAGGCTGGGGGGTGGGGGTGGGGCCGGAGATGGGTGGGCATGCACTTTAGGGGTGGAGCTTGGCCAACTCCATGTTAACATGGCTATCCTGGTGGTTCTGTTGAGACTCTGTATCAAGGGAGGGCCATTACCATTAGCCACTAAATGAATTCCAGCCTCTCATTAAGCAATTCCAAACAGATCCGGCCTTGGATTCAATACTTTGCAAGCCCTGGATATCTGCCCATCTAGTTAGTCTCAGGGCTTTTCTACTTTTTCCTTTCAGTGTCTTGAAACAGTTCTTTTCCTTTCCATACTAAAGGTCTTTATTTGGGGTTCACAAAGCCATGTCCCGGTGTTTAGACTGGAAGTAGTCAATGCTTGCCTCTGTCCCTGAGTGCTGGGATTAAAGGTGTTCACCAACAGTTGCTGCTGTCATATGAGACAGGGTTTCTCTGTGCAGCTCTGACTGTCCTAGAACTCACTCTGTAGGCCAGGCTGGCCTTGAACTCAGAGATCGGGCTGTCTCAGCTTGCACCACCACTGCCCATTTAATTTTTGTATTCTGTGTTTTTCGTCTGCGCTGGGTACTGGACTGGGACCAGGAAGTTTAGAAATACATATACCATGGTCTCTGATCCTAAGAAAGAGAGGGAGAGGTGTGAACAGGCAGTTTTTTTTAAAAGGTTTATTTATTTATTATGATATAGCATCCTCCCTGCATACACACCTGCAGGCCAGAAGATCTCATTACAGATGGTTGTGAGCCACCATGTGGTTGCTGGGAATTGAACTCAGGACCTCTGGAAGAGCAGACAGTGCTCTTAACCTCTGAGCCATCTCTCCAGCCCGAACAGGCAGTTTTAATACAAGTAAATTCAAGGTTTTCTAAACAGAAGTAAAAGGAACTTGACAGAGGCTCACAGTTCATCCTGGACGGAGACGCAGGGCTCTCTGGAGGAGCAGAGGCTGGAGCTAATCAGTTCTTTGAGGAGGAAGGGAGTGTGTTAAGTGGGAAAGATATGACCTAATCAGTAGGTGGCCGGAAAAAAAATCTCATGTGCTTGAGTCTGTGCTGGATGTTGGAGGACGGAATGAAGGATGAGGCCTGCCCTTGAAAATGTCCTGGTTGGGTCCCCTGGACTTGCAGCTAGTGATTGAACTCGGGGCTTTGGCATGCATCAGCCATAGCCCTGGTCTCCCGGGATCGGTTCAACCTGGCCGGGGGCATTTCACGAGGGTCCTGTAGCTTGTAGGTGCTATTTGCAGTGTGTCGCCTCTCCCAGGTGGTTCATGAAGAACCACAGAACACTGATCCCTTGTCTGTGGCGTGTTATCCTGACGCAGGGATCGAAGCAGTGGTCAGGAGCCTTCAGGGAAGCCTGCAGATGACCAACACAGAACTGCACAAGCAGGGCCTGCTGCTCTTCGCTGAAATCCTGACTCGGTAAGCAAAGGTGTGTGGGTGGGACTGGTAAAGGAGAGGTGAGCACTTATTCCCCGCAGGGCTGGGGATGAGCCATTCATTCGTTCCTCATCGACTGTTTCCTAGGCAGCCTGAGGAGATCAGGCTGTTCACAAGCTCGGCCATGTGCAGAGATGCCAGCCGTGCCCTGCAGGAGGCCGTGAGCAGCCCTGTGTTAGCAGTGGCCGCTGAAGCACTGAGGGCCATTTCAGCTTTTCTGAGGTGAGAGAGGCTTACCTGAATGTACCTGCTGATCTGTGGAGACCAGGAGGTCCTAGGGATGTGTTCTTGTATCACTGTCATCATGATTATGTATGGTTAGCATTGTTTTGTAGAGACTGGGCCGCATAGTGTAGCCAGGCCGACCTAGAACTCACTATGTAGCCCAGGCTGGCTTCAAACAGTAATTTTCCGTTCTCTATTTCTAAGTGCTAGGATTAGACATGAGTTCCACTCTTGATATATTCTCTCTCTCTCTCTCTCTCTCTCTCTCTCTCTCTCTCTCTCTCTCTCTCCTCTCCCTTCCTTCTTTCCTTTTCCTTCATTCTTTCTTTTCTTTTTTTTTTTTTATCCAGGATTTTTCTGTGTAGCCCTGGCTGTTCTAGAACTCACAATGAACTCACAGGGATCCTTTTGCCTCTGCCTCCTGAATGCTGGGATTAAAGGCCTGCACCACCAGGCCAAACTTCTGTTTGTTTCTGAGGCAAGGTCTGGTGTAGTCCAGGCTGGCTTCAAAACTATTGTGTACCGGACAGTGACCTTGAATCCCTTAGCATCCTGCCTCGGCCTTCCGAGTACTGGGATTATACAACCCTGCGCCACCTCACTCAGCTGACTTCTTCAGTTTTTAAAGCTGTGTTTCCTGATTCTCATTTTCCCAGCAGCCTCCACACCACTCCCCCACTCCCCCCCCCCCAGACCTCTCTTCTACTTTCCAAGGTTAGTTAGGCTGTATCTTTACTTTTACATTGTAAAGGTTGTTCATATTTATAGTTTCTTCCTTATATTTAAGTCTTTTGTGATTCAACTCCAAGGGTGGTTCTAAAAATTGAAACAAAAAAAAATAACATTTACATTACAATAACTTGAGTCTATCTCTCTTTCCTTTTGTGGTTCCCTGGATCTGGATCTCTAAATCTGGAGCACGAATCCCAGGGTAGTTGAGATGAGTACATCTACATTATCTAGTGCCAGAGGTGGAGCAAAGGGTGCTGCAGTTGCTTCAGTTAGCAGGTTTCAGGAAGGGGCAGCCTTGCCACAGAAACGCTGTTTGGTCAGGATTGTGGAGAGAGCTGGGAGGCATGGGAGAGTCATTAATGTGTGCACGGTTGTGAGAGATTTACTTTATCCCCCAGAATGTTTACTGAAGTGCTCCCTCTGAGGTGAGCTCTCTGGGAAACACAGCTAGAAGGGAGGATGAAAAAAGTGAGCTGCTCAGAAACCAACCAAATAAATCACAAACAACAAAAATGATGGACCCAGGGCTTGATGACCACTGCAGGGAACACAGTTAGAGGCCCCAGATGGACATGGCGGTGGTGCACCCCTGCCATCCCAGCCACTTGGGAGACTGAGGCAGGGGGCTCTCCTGAGGTCAGTGAGAACCCAGATGCATGGGTTGGCAAGATGGCTCCATGAAAACACTTGCTCTCTGTGTCTGCAGCCTGAGTCCGCGGCCCCGAAAACCATGCTGGAAGGAGAGCCTCGCTCCTGAAAGCTACCCTTCATCTCTGCAGGCTTGCTCTGGCGCTGCTACTCCCACGAATGCCACACACGATAATCGCTGTTTAAAGGCACGGTCTGTGCAACATACCCTGTCTCAAAAAAACAAACAGAGAAGGAAACAAAAGGTTTCCAGAAGTCGAGGGAGGGAAAAGCCAAGCCTTACCTAGTGCAGTTGACTGAGAACTTAACTAGGAAGCCAAACAGATCGTTTGATGGTCAGCAAGGACCCAGGGGTGAGGGATAATAGATTGTTCCCTGGTTACTATACAAGGTTTAATCGCCTCCTCCCATCGTTCATGTCTGCCCACAACCTGTGAGTATGTTTTTTGTGGATACTGTCAAGTTTTTTTTTTCCGGAGCTGGGGATCGAACCCAGGGCCTTGTGCTTCCTAGGCAAGCGCTCTACCAGTGAGCTAAATCCCCAACCCTGGATACTGTCAAGTTAAGATAAAGTTACATAGCAGGAGTTGCAAGTTCAATGGCTACTGTCTACTCTGTGAGCTAGAATGGTGGCACTTACCTACAACCCTAGCACTCAGGCGGTAGAGACAGAAGGATCAGGAGTTCAAGACCATTTTCAGCTGCATAGGGACAGTTTGAGATCATCCCTACTACTCGAGACTCTGTCTTGACATGACGGTAGAGTAACTATAGTCTCAGCACTTGGGAGCTGGAGACGAGAAATGTCTGAGAGTTTTGGGCTAACCAAGGCTACATAGTGAGTTCTAGGTCATCCTAAACTGTGGGACCCCATTTCAAAAAGGTTGGGGTGGAGGCCTGGGGCTGGAGAGATGGCTTTGTGGTGAGGAGCATGGGCGGCTCTTCCAGAGGAGCCAGGCTCAGCTCCTAGTGCCTACGTGGTGGCTCACAACTGTCTGTAACTGCAGTCCCTGGGGATCTGATGTCCCCTTCGGGCCCCCAGGGTTACCAGGTACCACATGTTGTGCACTTACATACATGCAACCGAAGCATCCATGTGTGTAAAAATAATTCTTTAAAAGTGGGGAGATTTGGTCATATGGTGATGGCGGGAGAAGGAAGGGGAAGAGACCGTTGTGAAGATGAGCAGAAATTAGAGCAGTGCCAAGGGAAAGCCAAAAATTGCCAGCATCCACCAATAAGCCGAGGCGAGGAAGGGTTCTTCCTGAGATGCTTGGGATTTGCAGGTGAACCTAGTCTTCTAACGTTGTGACAAGACACCGTGTCTACAAAATTCAGGCTTAAGAACTATGTAATTCAAAAGCCCATATCTTAACATTATGGTTGGTTTAAGGATAACTTCTCAGAAATTAGAATCACCTGAACTGTCCGAACTGTCTTGATTGATGTGTGGAGCAAGACCCACCCCAATGGTGAACGAACAGCCACCATTCTGTAACAGCCCAGATAAAAGAGGGTGTGTCAGAAGGAAGGCCTTCCCTGCCACCCTCATTGGTTTGCCTAAGAGGAGCCCCAGAACCATCCTGTGGTATTCTCTGCTGCTAACTTTCTTCCACAGCTGGTGAAAGTGGTGAGGACAGAGGGTAAGCACGCGAAGAAAGCTGTGCATCTGCTTGGGGCTCGCTGACCTCTCTGAATGTCTTGCCTCTGGATACAGGAAGGACCACCAGAGCTCTCTGCCCGTGCAATACGGAGCCCTTCGCGCCTTGCTTGAAGCCATGCTGAGCCGATGTATGGAGTTTTCCCAGACACCTCTGAACAGGAGGTCCCTGGTCAGTGAGCTGCAAGTACACTTCTTCTGAAGCCCCTGCTCTAATGTCTGTCTGTCTGTCTATCTTTTTCTTTCTGTCCTAGGATTATCAACCTGTACCACCATGCTTATCTTAATTTATTAGGTTTTGTTTGTTAGTTTGTTTGAGATTTAATTATTTATTTTTTATATGAGTACACTGTAGCTGTCCTCAGACACACCAGAAGAGGGCATCAGATCTCATTACAGATGGTTGTGAGTCACCATGTGGTTGCTGGGATTTGAACTCAGGACCTCTGGAAGAGCAGTCGGTGCTCTTAGCCACTGAGCCATCTCTCCAGCCCTTGTTTGTTTTTTAATACTGAGGGTTGAACCTAGTGCATGTGCTCGCTGACCTCTCTGAATGTCTTGCCTCTGTATATGCTAGGCAAGCACTTTACCAGTGAGCTATATCTCCAGCTCTCCAATTTGTTTCTAGAAAAGCAATTTCTATGTCACCTTATCTTCTGTGCCAGTTTACAGGCTAAGGGTAACTGTCTCCGTTTTGATGGATGGAGAAACTGACACCACAGGTGATAAATTATTTCTCCACCAGTGCAATGAGCCAATGCAAGCCAGCATAAATTATATTAAATGCAGGTTTATTGGTAAGCTGCCCTTGGGCAAGTAAGTTCAGTGGCCAGAGAAGTCAGCATGGGAAGGGAGAGAGAGGGAGAGAGAGAGAGGGAGGGAGAGAGAGGGAGGAAGGGAGGGAGGGAGGGAAGGAGGGAGAGAGAGAGAGAGAGGAAGTGGAGGAGGAGGAAGAGGAGGAAGAGGAGGAAGAGGAGGAGGAGGAGAGGTCAGGGAGACCAAAATGTCATGCAGGAAAGTCTCTGGGGGAAGGGCATCCCATCCCCTGGGCTGGAAAGTTCAGGGTTTCTGGCAGGGTATGCCGGGTTTTATTGAGGGATGCTGGGAGAACCTGGAGGCCAGGTCTGCTTTGATATGTAAAATATGCACCTCAGCCCCTCGTCCCAAACAACAAGGGTTAAACAATTTTCTCTAAAGACAAAAATTTCCAAGTACCTTAGCAACAAGGTTTGTATCTACAATCCTTACAGTCAGGCAGCTCAGATAGGAGGTTGAAGAGTTTGAAGCTGGCCTTGGCTTCTAGTCACAAAATGACTTAACTAGTATCCGAGCTTGTCTCACAATGTCTTAACTAGTATCTGAGCTTGTCTCACAATGTCTTAACTAGTATCTGAGCTTGTCTCACAATGTCTTAACTAGTATCTGAGCTTGTCTCACAATGACTTAACTAGTATCTGAGCTCGGTTAGTTATAGTTTTCTTGTGTTTTTGTTTATTTGTTTGTTAGTTTTTGTGCTGTCAGGAATCAAACCCAGAGCTTTGTGAGTAAACGGCAAATATTCCACATCAAGCTGCGTTCTTAGCCCTATGTTGCAGATGTGGTAAACATTCTCACAACGTTGTTTAAGACTGGATGCTTTAGGATCTTAGAAAGAATCTGACTAATGTGTACTGGGTTGTGAATGTAATTATTGGCTTTTTTTTTTTTTCTTTTTTTTGGAGCTGGGGACTGAACCCAGGGCCTTGCGTTTGCTAGGCAAGCGCTCTACCACTGAGCTAAATCCCCAACCCCTAATTATTGGCTTTTAGTGGCCCGTAGACCTAAGACATCAGGAAAGAAGCTCTCGGTGTGAGTGTTACGTTTTCAGGATCACAGTTGTCATACCTGCCGGGGTGAGGACTGTCATGTGTCATGGAGCAATGGCATGGATGCTGTCACAGCTACTCGGGCTGTCACTCACCTGCCTGTGACGGCCTTCCGTATACAATAGACCAAGAGCCCTTCTTGAGGTTCTTAGAGGAATGGGGGCCAAACCTATCTCTTCTGCTATTTCTAAACGAGCTACTCAGACACACACACACACACACACACACACACACACACACACACACACACACACACACACCCATGATTCCTTGGAAAGTTAGGCATATGGGAACAGCAGACCACAGTCAGGGTGGAAGAAATCTGGGGCATCCGGGCTAGGCTGGCACACAGAGGGGCTGTGTGACTCATAAGCTCTTCTCTCCTCACCCCAGGGCCATGCTTGCAGTAGAAACTTAGAGAAGGCCACTCTTCGAAAGGGAAAGTTCCTCCTAAGCACCCTGGAGGGGTTTAGAAACGCCTGCAGGTGAGGGGCCCTCTGCAGCCTGAGGTGGAGAGCGGGGCTGGTGGGGCTGAGGCAAAGGGCAAAGCCACACTTGGCTTCCGTTGCTCTCCAGAATGGTGAAGGGGCTTTGGCTGGGGTCGGGGTGTGTGTCCTAGAGGAAGGGTGAGGATGGGGAGCTAGGGGTAGGATGGTCCCAGATTCCCCAAAAACATCCTGGTGATGCATTCGCTACTATACCATGAGGTTATTTTAAAAACATCTTTTAAGACTTAGGTATTTTTATTTTATGTGTGTGGGTGTTTTTCTTGAATGTATATATATGCACCGTGCATGTGCATGGCCCATGGATGCTAAGAGAGGGTATCGGATTCCCTGGAATTGAAGTTACAGAAGGTTGACAGTCACTATGTGGGTGCTGGGAAATCGAACCTGGGTCCTGTAGAGGAGCAGCTAGTGCCACATCCCTGAGTTCATCCCTGAGTCTAGCCTAATATTGTCACTCTCTCTGAACACAGTTCATGTAAACAGATGTGGGTTTTGGTTTGTTTTGTGTTTCAAGACAGGGTTTCTCTGTGTTGCTCTGGCTGTCCTGGAACTCATTCTGTAGGACAGGCTGGCCTCGAACTCACACAGATCTGTCTTCCTCTGCCTCCCAAGTGCTGGGACTAAAGGTGTGCAGCACCACCGCCTGGCACATAAACAAACGTTTCTCATATCTGCTATAGCATAAGTGAGAGGGGACAGAAAGAATGACTCCTACCCATGAGGGGCTGACAGTCTCTGAGGGAAGGAATACTCCTGAGTGTATATGTGAGTTCTCGGAGTTGTGTAGAATCCAGGAAAGGTGTTATAGGCGGAGAGAGATGCGTTAGCATATAGCATGAGATGCTCAGGGATACACATAGGGTATGGAAGCGTCACGTGTGATGGGGCCGCAGAGACTCGGAGGGCTGTGTAGCTCTGCTGTCCTGGAGCTCACTGTCCAGATCAGGCTGGCTTTGAACTCTGAGATCAGCTGCCTCTGCATCCCTGCTGGGATTAAAGGCCTGTGCCACCACCACACAGCTCAGTGAGGACTCCTAAAGTTGCCCCCATCTAATGGTAGGAATACTTTCCCTGAATTCTGAGCTCAGTCTAACAGGGCACATCCTCTCTCGTGGCACATGCGTGTTATGTTGGTAAGCATGCATCCTGATTTCACAGGTTGGCTGTGGAATTCCAAGGTGAGCCTTCTGCCCAGGAGAATCCCTTCACAGCTCCCAGCGCAGAGAAGGAAGATACCTTGGAGGCCTTCTCAGAGTTTCTTCTTAGTGCCTGTGACTCCCTGTGTATCCCCATGATGATGGTAGGTTCTTTCTTTTCCATGGGCAGTACAAACCCTGGGTACTACTCAGCTAGCCCTTAGGACCTTAGTAATGTTACCCTTGCAGCCACCTTTACTTTGGTTGTAAAAATAAAAAGTTTTATTATAAAACTAATAGATTTAGCTGGAGAAAAAATTTGAAGCCAGTAACAACAAAACAATATGCAGGTGTCTCAGTCAGGGTTTCTATTCCTGCACAAACATCAGGACCAAGAAGCAAGTGGGGAGGAAAGGGTTTATTCAGCTTACACTTCCACATGACTGTTCATCACCAAAGGAAGTCAGGACTAGAACTCAAGCAGGTCAGGAAGCAGGAGCTGATGCAGAGGCCATGGAGGGATGTCTCTTACTGACTTGCTTCCCCTGGCTTGCTCAGCTTGCTTTCTTATAGAACCCAAGACCACCAGCCCAGGGACAGCACCACCCACAAGGGGCTGGGCTCTCCCCCTTTGATCACTAGTTGAGAAAATGCCTTACAGTTGGGTCTTGTGGACATATTTCCTTAAGGGAGGCTCCTTTCTCTGATAACTCCAGCTTGTGTCAAGTGGACACACAAAACCAGCCGGTACAGCAGGTAATGAACGTTTGTAATGTGGTGCCTGTCTTATAGTCACTGTGTAACTTTATCCTCCCTCCCTGGGAGATGGGTACCAGAGTTCCCCCTAATCTCTCTCCCCTGTCCCAGGCTTTACAAATACCAAGCAAGAGTCTGTCATTAAACTATACTCCTTAATTTCTAAATGATGTCTTTTTCCTACTGTTAGAAAGCAAGTACGTGCTGGGCATGGCGGTGCAGGCCTCTGATCCCAGCACTCTGGAGGCAGAGGCAGGTGGATCTCTGAGTTCGAGGCCAGCCTCAGCTACAGAATGAGTTCCAGGATAGCCTGGGCTACATAGAGAAGCCCTGTCTTGAAAACAAAGTGAAGGGCTGGAGAGAAGGCTTAGTGGTTAAGAGCACCGACTGCTCTTCCAGAGGTCCTGAGTTCAAATCCCAGCAACCACATGGTGGCTCATGACCATCTGTAATGAGACCTTGATGCCCTCTTCTGGTGTGTCTGAAGACAGTGATAGTGTACTCATATACATGAAATAAATAAACAAATCTTAAAAAAAAAACCAAAAAGAAAACAAGGTGAAGGCAGCGGAATTCCATATTACTGTCACAGGGTGAGAGAATGTTACCCTGTATTATGGCTTAGAAAGCACTTTTGTACATTATAACCCATCTCTGTCCCTGGGAGGTAGGTGTTTCTGCTCTTATTTGAGGGGAGAGGATAGAACAGAGGCGCGGGAGGTAAAGTGTCTGGCACTACAGCTAATGACAGAGTCAATCCTTAGGTGCAGGTTGGGAGTTCAGAAACTCGAGCTTTCCTCCTGCCAACCGAATGAAAGTGGACGCACTTGGTGGATCCGGTGGCCGCTTTTGAAGATGCCTTTTCTTCTTCAGAGACTCAGACCCCTGTCTTCTCACTTCTCATGCTTTCAGAGGTACTCGGAGGAGACCACGCATCCAAACCTGATGGAGGTTTTCCTGTCAATTCTACACAGCCTCTTTGTCATCGTTCCCCACATGAAGGTGAAGTTCTCCAGGAAGCTTGGTAGGTGGCAGGCCACTGTGGGTGTCAGCAGGCAGGTGAGCACTGTGGTCAGCTGTTGAGAGAGCTAAGGAAATGTCTATTAGACTGCGCATCCTTTTCTCTGTCAGTGTTGAGTGGGAGGAAGATCATGGGCAACGCTATTAAAGCCAGTTTCCAATTTGTCGATCCTTCAGTGTTGTCTAGAAGTCTAGGAGGCTCCAGTTAAGTATTTGCAGCACAACCCTTTCCTTCCTTCCTTCCTTCCTTCCTTCCTTCCTCCCTCCCTCCCTCCCTTCCCCCCCCTCCCTCTCTTCTTCCCTCCCTCCCTCCCTCCCACCCTACTTTCTTTCTTTTGAGACAGAGTTTCTCTATTATGTCCTAACTGTCCTGGAACTTGCTGTAGACCAGGCTGACCTTGAACTCACAGAGATCAACCTGCCTCTGCCCACCATGTTCTGGGATTAAATCCATGAGTCACCATCCCTGGCTCCCCATTCCTTTCATATACATATCCCCTGAGATTGCAAATGACATTTAAGGTTTGTGCTTTCTTTCTTTTTTCCTTCCTTTCTTTCTTTTCTGTCGAGATTTATTTTTAAGTTACATGTAATAAAAAATTTTAAAATATGAAAAATAGTTTAAAGATCATAAAAATTAAATTATGCGGATGTATGTGGGTGTGTGGATGTATGTGGGTGTGTGGATGTATGTGGGTGTGTGGATGTGAGGATGTGTGGGTGTGTGGGGTGTGTGTTGTGGGTGTGTGGATGTGTGTGGGTGTGTGGAGGTGGGTGGGTGGGGTGTGTGTGGGTGTGTGGGTGTATGGGTGTGTGTGGATGTGTGTGGGTGTGGATGTGAGTGCGTGATGTGTGTGGGTGTGGATGTGTAAAGGGGTATGGATGTGTGGGGTGTATATGGGTATGCAGATGTGTGTGGATATATGTAGTGTGTGGATGTGTGGGACGTATGGATGTATGTGAGTGTGTGGATGTGTGTGTGTATGTATGTATGGATGTATGTGGGTGTGTGGATGTATGTGAGTGTGTGGATGTGTGTGTTGTGTGTGTGTATGTGGGCGTGTGGATGTATGTGAGTGTGTGGATGTGTGTGTGGATGTATGTGGGTGTGTGGTGTATGTGAGTGTGTGTATGTGTGAGTGTGTGGATGTGTGAATGTATGTGAGTGTGTAGATGTGTATGTGTGTGTGTGTGTTGTGGGTGTGTGGATGTGTGAGGGTGTATGGATATATGTGGATGTGTGTGGATCTGTGTGGGTGTGTGAGTGTGTGCACTTGTGTGCTCATGTGTGTGCATATATGTGCAGGATATGCATTCATTATTGCAGGCAGAGGCCAGAAGAGGGCACGGATTCCCTGGAGCTGAAGTTAGAGACAAATGTGAGCCACTTGATGTGGGTGCTGGGAGCAAAACCCCAGTCTTAGAGAGGAGAGGCTTGGAGTGGGGCAGCCTGGGCCGCGGTTAGTGGCTGAGACGGAAGCTGTCGCCAAGTCTCTGGTCTGAGATCCAGTCAGAGACGGGGATAAAGCTGTTCTTTCCAAGTCTGAAACTGGATTGTTTTCTGCAAGGAGGAGAGGAAGGCTTGAAGCAGCAATGTCTTTCCTGGTGCCCGTAGAACATACCAGGTTATAGTAGGACATAATCGAGAGAGATCAGAGATGAGCAGTTGAGCTCTACTCCGAGTCAGGCATTTGTTAGATGTACTTATTCCCAACCTATGAGCTACAGACAGGCAGTCTCCTAAGTTAACTGCTACCAGATCCTGGTGAACCAGGCTCCGTGAAGGCAAAAGCAGTTGACACCAGTGCCTAGAAGTTCTGTGACAAGCCTGCTTTAGATGGCTCTGCTTTCTTCCCACTTCTCCTAGCTGATGCATCATTCATACGACTGACCCTGGAGCTGAAGGCCAGGTTCTGCAGTGGCCAGAGGTAGGTATGACCCCTGGCAGAACCAAACAGCAAGGGGCCAGAAGAAAATTTGACCTGGCAAATACAATTGTCTGGTTGGTGCTTTAGTCATGGGACCCTGGTGTACTGGATAACAGTGTCAGCGTTGCCTAGCAACTGACACACAAGCTGGAGGTGCTTCTGTAAGTTTAGTTTCATCTGCCGAGGAAAGGGGACATGTGAGTAAAGGGGACATGTGACAACTGTCACAGTAAAGCTGGGAGGGCCCTGTCCTGGCTTCATTTTTGTGGCCACAATGAAGCACCCTGACAAAAACAACTTAGGGGAGAAAAGGGCTTCAGCTTACAGTAGGGAGGTTAAGGTAGTGCCTTCAAACAGCTAGTCACATTGTGCTGTTTGCTTCCTCCTTTCCTTTTTGGGGTGATGGGTTCTTCAGGACAGAGTTTCTCTGTGTAGCTCTGACAGTCCTGAAACTTCCTCCGTAGATCAGGCTGGCCTTGAATTCACAGAGATCTGTCTGCCTCTGCCTCCCAAGTGCTGGGGTTAAAGGCATGTGCCACCACCCAGCTGCTTTCTTTATTTGTGTATAGTTAGGGACATCCTGCCTAGGAATGGTGCCACCCACAGTGGGCTGAGTCTTCCTATATCACTTAGCTTAATTAGCACAACCTTCGAAAGGCCAACCCAGTATAGACCATCTTTCTCTGAGAATCCCTTTCTAGGAGAGTCTAGGTTGTGTCAAGTTAATAACGAAAGCTAATCATCACAGGCTGTTGGAGCTATTCCTCTTCCTTTTCCTTCTCCTCCTACTATTTTCTCTTCTTCCTCTTCCTTATCCTTCTCACTGTTCTCCTCCTCCCTTTTTCTCCCTTATTGCTCCTCCACCTTCTTCCTGTTCCTTTTCCTCCTCCTCTTCTTTCTTTTTGTTTTTTGTAAGTGTTCTACCCCAGACTGGACTTCATGGCAATCCTCCTGCCTCAGCCTCTCCAGTGCTGAAATTACAGATATGTGCCACCATGTTGGGCAGCTCCTTATATTTGAACTACTCCCCAGCCCTTTGTTTTTGCTTGTATGTTTTTATGGCCTTCCTTATTTTATTTTTTGAGAAAATTTTTAGCGATCCCCAGATGGGCCAAGAACCAGTTGCAAGTGTGACAGCTGGTTCCATATTTACTCTTTTTTTTTTTTTTTAAAGATTTATTTACTATATATAAATACACTACAGCTGTCTTCATACACAACAGAAGAGCGCATCAGATCTCATTATAGATGGTTGTGAGCCACCATTTGGTTGCTGGGATTTGAACTCAGGACCTCTGTAAGAGCATTCAGTGCTCCTAACTGCTGAGCCATCTCTCCACCCCCCATATTTACTCTTAAATGATATTTAAATTTTATTTTTATTTTATGTTTATGTGTATACCTCTCTCTTTCTCTCTCTCTCTCTCTCTCTCTCTCTCTCTCTCTCTCTGTGTGTGTGTGTGTGTGTGTGTGTGTGTGTGTGTGTGTGTGTGTGCAGTGCCCAGGGAAGCCAAAAGGGGGTGTTGGAACCTGTGAAACTGGTGTTACAGTTGGCTGTGTGCTGTCCATCATGGGTGCTAGGAACCAAACCTGGGTCCTTTGCAAGAGCAGCAAATACCCTGAACCACCGAGTGCTCTCTCCAGCCCCCGCGCCCTAGACTGTTTACCTTTCATAGGCTCCCGAGGGCCTCCTCTTCCATGGCCACGATTAGACTTTCACTGGGCTCTGGTATAGGCAGTGGTGTCTTAGCTCACGGTGGGGTTAGTGCTGTCAGAGCCTAAGTTGTAATGCTCTCTCTTTTGTTCTCACTTCTCCCTCCAAGTCACTCGTCCCTAAATCAGGTGTGCTCCAGCTTCCTCTACTACATGTGCCTCAATCTCCTCTTTGCTCCAGAGAAGACGGAATCACTTTCCCAAGAAGGTAAGAAGTGGTCTGACCCCTCCCAAGTCCCACGGCAGCTTTCTGTCTGGATGCCTCGATGGCTGGCCCTGTGATGAGTCAATGCAATGAGGCCTCTTGGCTTACGCCACACGGATGGGCTTCCTGGAAGATTCCTAGGAGATAGAGTAACAGCCCAGGAAAGGATGGGATGCGAGGCCTCTGGGGTCTTAGACTCTTGAGGTGGAGAAGGACGTGGAAGCTCCTCCGGTCTAAGTCCTCCATCCCAATGGCCTCCTCTGCACCTTTCCCACACCGACGCTTTCCTGGTCCACACCCAGCCCAGAACTCAGGGTCTCTCGAGTAGAGTATTCCTATTCCATTTCTTTGTTCATTCGTGTATGAAGTGGTTCTTGTACATCCATTGTGTGCCAGACTGTGTTCGGGTGCTGGTGAAAGAGCTGGGGAGGCAAAGCCTTCCTCTCCTCCAGTGAGAAAGCAGGCATTGTATGACAAACGCAATGCCTCAGGTGGGTGGGACTATGAAAGGAGTAAACACGGACAAAGGGATAGAGAAAGACAGAAAAGAGGAGGCTGTGGCAGGTAGGGGCCAAAGGAGAGCCCCACAGAAGCCGGGCGGGAAGAACGGTAGGTGCCAGACGTTTCCTCTTTCGTTGACTGCTCACGGACTTCTCCCCTTGCCTTGGGGCAGAGGTAGATACAGCAATGGCAGCAGTGTTACTTCCTGTGAGTTCCCCTATTTTAGACGTCACACTTGGTATAACGTAAGGCAGCCTTTTATGTACTTGTTCAAATATTATCCTCTTCGTGGTTAGACTTGGTAGGAAGGGAAGTGTATTTTTTCCTTTTTCCATGGTGAAGATTCTTTGCCATCCCCCACTGCCCTGTCTCTCATGCACTCTTTCCCAGATACCATGCTGAGACAGACAGGAGCCCAGGCAAGCTTCCAATATGACCTGGGTCCGTTCTCTTATTACACTGGCCAGTCTCAGCTGCACGCTTCCCTGCTGGTCAGGTATAACTTGCAAAGAGAAGGCCACAGTGCCTCTGCTGTGGTGGCCCAAAACTCTCGGCAACCACATCATCATGGCCTCTTACCATTCCCTCATTTGTCAGAATAAAAGGAAGCCCCTCTCACCCGTTCCCTTGGGCACTGGGTTCTTGTCAGATCTGAAAGTGCCAGAAAGAGAGAGACTTACTTCTCTACTCCAGGCTGTTTTTCCTGGACGTCTCACAGGGGAGGAATGTCCGAGGGTCAAGGATGCTGGTCTCCTTATGGTTTTCACTACGGAGCATGTTGGCGGAAAAGAAGTTGAATTGAAATTAGAATTCCTGATTGGGCTAAGCTACCACATTGTTTTGGGGGATTCCCTCTGTGTGTTTAGGACTTGTCCTCAACAGGACGGATTCTGTCAGTCTGGGTACTTGCTTCCGGTCTCTCATTCTCCAATCCATCTCCAACCATGGCTGACATATCTGTCTGGGAAACTTCAGCGTCTTAACTGCACCTCAGCTGTGGTTCTCAGACGTCAGTCTGTGTAGCAGGGGTCTTTGGTTAATGTAGAAAGTAAGGCTGGTGTGGTAAAATTTCCAAAAAGTTGAAAAGCCATAGCCCAGGCTGTCCTCAAACAGTCTAGCCTTCTACCTCAGCCTCCTGAGTGCCATCCTGCTATATGTATGTGGCAGGAACTGGGTGAGCCAGCACACCTGCTAAAGTACTTATCCGCCCTGCTGATATTCAAGTCCTTTAAGCAGCGTTTGGTGTCTTCCGCAGCTCAGCTGCAAATTACCCATAAGGCCTTTCAATTCCTGATACTCCACATCTGTTCACACCAAACAAATGTGTCCGCCTACGGCTCTGGGCCCCCACACACCTTGCTTCCCGTTCCTTGGGTTTTGCTCTCTCCCTTCCCTGCCTGCTTTCTGCTTACCCTCTGTAATTCTCTGCCCTTTAAGCTTACCCTCTCTACCACACGTACATGAGTTACTCTTTCCATGCTGGAACATGACACTGACCATTCATCCGGCTCAGGTGGGTTTCACAGTCTGATCTAAAGTGAGCATCTATCAGAGGAACGAATGAATGAATGAATGAATGAATGAATGACTGCTGTCCGTGTTCTTCCACATGTTAAGTTCAGGCTCTTCTGACAGGCTAAAAGCTGCTAAGGGAAGAAGAACCTCCCATTCCCTCTGTGCTGCCCTTGGTGCCCTGCGTAACATCTGTACGCAGTGGTTCTCAGGTGTCATTGCCTGCTTTCCTGTGTCCTCCTGTGTTTACCTTCCCCTACCTGCTCCCTCCCAGAACTCCCTGCAGTGTCTGAGTTCCTACAACATGGACTGCCCCACATAAGCAGCAGGACCCCAGAAAGTCTGGCCTTCCTGTCAGATCGGCAGTATGTGGAGGTGGCCGCGCGCCAGAGACAGTACTGCATCCTGCTCCTCTTCTACCTTGCTCACATCCATGACGACAGGTCGGTACCCAGAGCTGGCGGCTGGTGCTGAGTCCTGGGGCTTTTCTCGGTCGCTCGGTTCCGTGTAATGCATATTTGCTTGTATTGTGTAAACATGCTCATCTGTGCACGTGCGTCTGAGTGCACTTCTATTGTAAAGTGTCACGGTGCTTTGAATGTCTGTCTATACAGCACACGGTATGTGCGTGGTGTTGTCAGGCGTGGGCAGGCTGGGGAAGGACACTGAGGGAAGATGGGACCAGGCAGAACAGAGGGTTCTGCTGCACCCCTCCCTTCCCCCCTGCAGCTCCCCTTTCTCACTCAGGCTCTCCTTGCTCGACAGGTTTGTCCCTGATGCAGAGCTCTGTGTGGCTGTGCAGAGCTTCCTTTTGTCTCTGCAGGACCAGGGTGAGTGCCCTCCACCAGTGGTCTGCAAAGCCGCCATCTATCTGTTGGCGGTGTGCCAGGACAAGGACCGTGCACTGGGTGAGGTATGAACCAGGAGGGCACGTCTTGAGCTCCGTGGGGATGATTCTGGGCTTCTGCCGCTGCCCGAGACAGGAGAAAGGCATGATGGGAAGAGTACCAGAGGCTTCTCATGTAGCAAGGCGGGGTTGCAAGGTCTCTTCACGACAAATAAATGAATAAATACAAATTTTTACTTTATCCTTTCCCAATCCTATCTCTCTGAAACCTTTGAAAATAATTCAGTTTTTGATATGCTCTTTTTTCCTTAAATGTTTTAATATATATTTCCCCAAATAATGGCCTTCTAGGTTGGGTGTGGTGGCCTATGTCTGAAGTTACAATGTTTGAGAATCTAGGACAGGAAGATTTGGGCCAGTTTGAACTACATAGTAAGCGCTGGGCCAATCTGGGTGAAACTCTGTCTCAAACGAAGTCTAGAAATAGTATATTAATCAGTCCTTAAGTCAGTAATCTAATTTCACCTTTTTTTCTTTTGAAAAAAAGAAAAAGAAAAGGCTGGGTGTTTAGCCTGATGCTTTAACATGGTACCCAAATACCCTACAACTGGGCTACAACCTTAGCCACTAAATTTTCTACTAAAACTAATGATGTTCTCTATAGCTATTTTCCCCTAGTCTAAGACCTCCTGCAGAACTACATATATTTTCTCCCCCACTTCTCTCTCTCCTTCCTTCTTTTCTCTTTCTTGAGACAGGGTCTCTCTGTATAGCCCTGGCTATCCTGGAGCTCACTATGTAGATCAGGCTGGCCTTGATCTCAGAGGTCTGCCTGCCTTTGCTGGGATTAGAGGCATGTGCCATCATGTCTGGCTAAACCACGAATTTCAAATTTCCCTCTCCCCCTTTTTATTCCATCTAGCCCCCACCCTGTAGAGCAGTGACACAGTCACAGGCCAGTCTTCCTCAGCCTCTGGGTTTGAAATGCTCTCACAGGGGCTGGGGATTTAGCTCAGTGGTAGAGTGCTTGCCTAGCAAGCGCAAGGCCCTGGGTTCAGTCCCCAGCTCCTAAAAAAAGAAAAGAAAAAAAAAAATGCTCTCACAGACATGCTTGGTATGCCTTACTAATCTGGGCGATTCCCAATCAAACCAATCCTTTTGTTAGTCTTCACCATCGAGATTAACTGAGGAATCTGAACGCTGGATTAATTTTCTATGGGAAAGGAGTAGGTATTTAGGGTTTAGTAAACAATTCAACGCACATCTGCCTTCGCCCTTCTGAGCCAGGCCCTCTGCTAGTGCACCTGCTCCCAAGCAGTCTAAGTTAGGGACAGACAGAAGTATCGACAGGTGTCACGACAGAGCGTCTTCCTCAGCCCCAGCTCCACTTTTATCTTGCACCGTTCCCCGCCCCCACCACGGAAATCGCTTGCACTCAACATAGCAGATGCCAATAGCACTTCTCCCAGTCCTGGTAATCAGAACCGTCTCCAGATGTCACCAAATATCACACAGGGAGCGGATTCGCTCCGGGTTACATTTTAAAACGAAGCACTGTGGGGTTTTCTCGCCGATGAGCAGTGAGCTGTCTTGGGATGCCAAGACGCCAGGACATTTTTCTCAGTCACTGGTTATGTTGTTGGGGTTGCTCTCTGTTACCTCCAGGCCGTGGTCAGTGCAATCAGAAAATGCCTAGAGGGCACCTCAGACCTGCGCCTGGTCTACACTCACCACCCGCTCCTGCTCAGGCTCTTCCTGGTGTGCCCAGGGCTGATGGGTAGGTTTGGGCACCGCGTCCTGGAGCTTTGGTTCTCTTGGGAAGAGAGCGGCTATGAGAACCTGGATGATGACTCGTCTCCGGGGCGAACCGTCTTTCCCGCCAACTTCGCAGCCCTGTTCCAGATGCTCAGGAGCATGCCCAGCGTCCTGCTCATTCTGCTGGTAGGTGCACTCAGCCATTCCTGCTTTCACAGACTCGAGGCCTTGGCAGATGGAGCTTGGCTGCTGGAGTGCTGGCCTAGCCTGCAGGAAGCCCCTGGCTTCATCCCAGTCTGCATAAGAAGAGCACATGATGCAACCTGGCATCCTAGCACTTGGAAATGGAAGGCAGGAGAAAAGTTCAGGGTCATCTTGTGCTGTATACTGAGTTTAGGCACAGCCTGGGTGTTAGGAGAGAGTGTTTGTTTGTTGTTTTGTTTTGTGTTTTGTTTTGTTTTGTTTGTAAGCTAAGCCCTGCTAACTACTCCCAAGTTGCTCTAGGTCTTCCATCGTTACCTATGGGCTTGTGAACCCTGCCTCCTGCTCGTTATACTTTAATTTCCCTCCTTTGCACAGCCCAACTCTTAGATCTGATTGCGTACTTCAAACTTTTCGCCTCCGTGTCACTAATTCATCCACCCTTTGGCTTCAGGCCCTGAAGCTCCTTAAGACACCATCACTATGGGACTGGGGATTTAGCTCAGCCCGGTAGAGCGCTTACCTAGGAAGCGCAAGGCCCTGGGTTCGGTCCCCAGCTCCAAAAAAGAACAAAAAAAAAAAAAAAAAAGACACCATCACTATGATAGCAAAGATGTCTCTATGCCTAATTACCACTCACGAGTACCCATCGCTATTCTCCTTGAGCGCCCTGTTGATATTGACGGCTGTCCACTTTCACGTTAGTGACACGCTCTTGGTTTAAAGGATGCGGTCTTGCTTTTCATCCTTCTCTTGATGCCTCTCCTCAGTCTCTTATTGATTTCCCTGCCCCTGGCCAGGTCTGCAAAGTTCTATACAAGGCTGTCTTCACTCAGCGCATTTCTCCTGGGGTCGGTTCATCTAACGCAGCTCTGGTGGCCATCTACCTGTAGGCTCGAGTCTCCGCTTCATTTCCGACCACCCTAAGCTCAGTCTTCTACTGCCGACCATGTAGTTAGCATGTGGGAACCCTATCATGGAGCTCTCTGGAATGGAGGCGTGACTCAGTGGTAGAGCGCGTGCTTGGAGTGCATGTGAGTTTGTCAATTGGGAAACCTATGAATCTACAATTAATCTTTAAAAGAGGCGGCTTATTATCTCTTCCCTCAGTTCCCTCCATGGGCTTTGTTCGGGTGGAGACTGCCACCTCACTTTCCACTAGGGCAGGTGGGAAGCTGCCCTGGACCACCAGTTTCAAAGGAAATAAGTACTCCGAGGAAGCAGGCCAGTGGGAAAGTGACTCTCCGAAGATTAGATCCTTAGATCCCGCGTCCTAAGGAAGTGACGAGGTACCCCATCTCACCCCACTGGCTCAGGCCCTGGCCTTGAGTGTGTTCCCCACTCACTGCTTCTGGTTGGAGGGGGTTGCATCAGGCACAGCAGTCTTAACTCTTCTTTGCCCAGACCTCAGTAGGGAGGAGCTGCCCTCAGGGCTGCATGCTGTCTAGAGATGGGAAATGGAGGTCTGTCTGAGTTTCAGGTAAAATGGAGAGCATAACTCACGTCAAAGATGCTAATAGAACTGCCCAAGGTGATAGGATCATGGCCAGGACTCGAGGCCAGTTACTGAGCTTGACTAAATGAGAGTCTGGAAACATCCGTGGTGAAAAGAACAGCAAGAACAACTTGGTTTTCTGTTCGCACATAGAATTCCCACCATTGCTTTCCAGCCGTTAGCCCCAGGAGGGAAACGAGTCTAAAAATATGTGCTGGGATCAATTTCTGGATTTGATATGGGTAATTAGCAGCTGGAAACAAAGCTGCTAATTTCACTCTTATCAGCGGGGGGGCCTTTCACAAGCGTGAGCCGTTTAGCTTTGAAAAGCACGGATGTCATGGATGCTCTGTTCTGAGTCCGACAGCTTTGGGCAGTTGAATAGTCAGTGGGCTGTGGGTCCGCCCAACTCCTTCCTACTCACCCGAATGATGAGGCGCGTACCAGCAGGCAGTGGTTACTGTGGCTGACAAAGTAGCCCCTTTCCTTTTGGACCTTCCACAGTCACAGGTTTCTGAGGAACCATTGTGTGGCCATGGGGCAGGATGGGCCAGTGAAGGATAACAGAGAAATTGACTTGATCTTTACTCTCTGTAAGAGTTGAACTAATGCACACACACACACACACATACACACACACACACACACACACACACTCACTCTCTCTCACACACACACACTCTCACACACATACACTCACACACATATTCACGCACACACTCACACACACACGCTCACGCATACACACACACACTCACACTCACAACACACACACACTCACACAATTCTCTCTCTCACACACACACACACTCACACAATTCTCTCTCTCTCATACACACACACGCGCACACTCACACAATTCTCTCTCACACACACACACACACACGCACTCTCTCTCAAACACACACATTCACACACATACATTCTCTCACACACATACACTCACACACATATTTAGGCACACACACACACACACGCTCACGCATACACACACTCACACAACACACACACTCTCTCACACACACTCACACAATTCTCACACACACACACACACACACACACACACACACACACCAATTATATATTATTGTTCTTTGAGAGAGGATCTCAGTATTGATCCTGAGCTGCCCTGGGGCAGAGCTGAGTATGTAGCCCAGGCTGTCCTTATACTTTGTACTCACCATCTCAATTTTCTGAGTTCTAGATTTTAGGCTTGTGCTGACTCATCTATCTTTGACATTTTCTAGATTTTCTAGATTATCTAGATTCTGTTAGCCCTCCGGTTTGTGATCTTTGTCTGCCCAGAGATGTTCTTTGAGTCTTTGTGAGGTGGCAGAGGTAAAGTCATCTCTCTCCTTCACTAGCACACACTGTGGTAGAATTTACAACGACTGTTATTCTCTGTAAGGCACCGTCTTATTCTGTAGACTAGGCTAGCCTGGGATTTAATCTGTAGCCCAGGCTGGCCTCACACACATGAAGTTCTCCACCTCCTCCTCCTGAGCGTATGTTTCCACTTCTGGTTCTCTCCTACTTTCTTGACAACTAACCAAACTGCTTTAGTTTCCTCATGTGAAAGCTTGGAGCAGCACCAACTGGAAGACGTAATGTCACTGGCTCTCCGAAGCCAAGCCCTGTGCTCCTTTCCCTGTGCCTGCGCAGTGGTCAGCACATCAGGGCTTGTTTGGCTAAAGTGCCCTGCTGTCCTGTCTCCCTCTGCAGAGGGAGCCTTTGTTGACCTTGGATTCGTAGCACTCTATTCTAACTGGCCTGACACATTCGCTGTCCAAAGGCATCTGCCTGTTTGAGCTGGTAGGTGCCAGGAGCTATCAGAGATGGCTACTGGTGCCCTATCTGCCTGTTTTTCCTTCAATCCGAGCTTGTTAAAATAACTCCAAAAGCAAAACAAAAGAAAATGTCCTTTTCCGTTTCCTGAACCTGAGACCTTCACAGCTTGGGGCAGATGCCATGGCAGAGAAGGGGCCTGACCTGGTCCTCACATCCCATCCCATGTCCTGAATCTGTCCCGGCCTATTCTTTCCCTGACCTATGACATCTCTGTTCTCTGCGTTCCCTTCTCTTGATTCTTAGGTTCTCAGTCCTAAAAACAACCTCTTCTTGACCCTAAAACTTTAAGTTACAAGAAAGAGGCAAAGACCTACATTCACATCCTGGGTACCGCTTACTGGCTTTATGTGACCTCTGGCCAATCATGTAATGTCCCTGAGCTTCTGTTTGCTTCTTGACGTAATAGGATGGGACTGTTCTCCAGGATTTGGGGGATTAGTGTTTCCCCCAGAGCCTTTGTTACAGAATTAGGTGGTGAGTGAGAATTCACGCAGCTGTTGTGAAACCATCGTCCTAAGTACTTTCCCTACCCCTGTCTCCTACATTGTCTATCTGTCCCTGGCTGTGTGCTCTCTCAGCTCTGGCTTCCTTCCCTTCTCAGGACCTCGTCTATTCCAGTCCTGTGGACACAGCCCGCAAGGTTCTGATTGTCCTGAGGGCCTTCCTTCGGGAGAATGAAGATATTGAAGTGGGCGGTCTCATCCGAGGCCACTTCCTGCTCATCCTGCAGCGCCTCTTGGTGGAGTACGGAGCCTCCCCCTCAGGAGGTCAGTCTGCCTTGGACAGGTCTTGACATGTGGAGTAGACGTGTAGAGTACTTATTTTGGTGACATATGCTGTAAGAAAGAGAACTGGTTTTGCAACAGAAGAATAATGAGGCCAGGCCCTACCCAGCACAGCATGTGCTCAGAGCTGTTTGTCACAAAAATGGTAGCTCCCAGAGGGAGGAAGAAAGTGGAAATCTGGGGGAGGCTGGGGAGCCAGCAGGGCTGTGGGAGTAGGGTGGATCTGTGATGTGTTGAATCCCCAGTGAGATCCAGGATATGCTGGCAGTCCCAGAAAAAAAAAAAAAAAAAAAGGCCCCAGCTTTTCAGTGTGAAGAAACTCAAAATCGAGGCTGATTTGTCTTTAGCTATTTTTAAAGAGGCTGGGTTTTTTTTTTTTTTTTTTCCGTTGAGAATCTGATTCTGTTTTTGTTAATTGAGGGAAGGTCTCATATGGACCAGGCTGGCTACAAATTCATAGACATCCACCTGCCTCTGTCTTCTGAGTGTTGGGGTTAAAGGTGTGCACCACCAACACCTGGCTCTGACCAGGCTGGCCTCGAACTCCGATCTGCCTGCCTCTGCTGCCAGACTGCTGGGATTAAAGGTGTGCTTCACCACTGCCCAGCTAAGAATCTGATTTTATAAAAATTCGTTTCTGAGCCATCAAGGGCAAGTGGCAAGAGGTTCCTGGCTCCCAAGTCCAGTCCTGAAAGAAGAATGTGGTCTTAAGGAACCAAGTGCTTCGTTTCTAGGGAAGAACGAGATGTATCTGGATGATAGAACTGTTCACAGTAAGATTTAGGCCAGTGAGACAGCTCAGCAGGTAAAGCACTTGCTGAACGGTTTACCAAGCAGAGTGTGATTCCTGGAGTCCATGTAAAGGTGGAAGGAGAGAACTGACTCCATGAAGATGTCCTGTGATCTCCACACGTATGCTATCACATCCTGAGTCACACACACACACACACACACACACACACACACACACACACTAATAGTAACAACAATAATCGTAGCAATAATAACAACAAATAAAAATTTAATATTGTAGGCCAGATGTGGCAGCACTGGAGAAACTGAGGCAGCCATGTCTCCATGAGTCTGAAGTCAGCCTGGTCTACATAGTGAATTTCAGGACAGCCAAGGTTACATAGACCTATTCCCTGTCTGTCTGTCTGTCTGTCTGTCTGTCTATCTATCTATCTATCTATCTATCTATCTTTGTTGTTGGTGTTTTGCTTGTTTTTCAGAACAGGTTTTCTCTGTGTAGCTGTGGCTATCCTGGAGCGCTTGTAGACCAGGCTGACCTTGAACTCACCTGAGTGCCTCTGCCTCCTAAGTGCTGCGATGAAAGGCCTGCACCACCACCTACCAGCTAATAATTGTTTTTAAAGATAAATTGTAGCCAGACGGTAGTGGCACACTCAGTTAATCCCACCCAACGCCTCGGAGGCAGGCCTATCTCTGAGTTTGAGGCCAGCTTGTTCCATTGAGGAAGTTGTAGGACAGCCAGGGCTACACAGAGAGACCCTGGCTCAAAGAACAAAAACAAAGATTGAGTGAGCAGTTACGTTGGAAAGGCCACAATGTGAGACAACTTCTGGAGTTGTTCGAGTTGGTGGTTTTAACAGAACACCATAAACTAGGTGACTCAGTAGGATATTACTCACAGTTCTTGGGAGATCCAGAGTCCAGAGACCAGCAGGATTGTTGTCACCAGCAGGTGAGACTCGACTCTGCTCAGACATCTTGTAATCCTCCTGTAGTAGAAAGGACAAATGACCAGGACTTTGGAGTCTCTTTTATGGGTACTAATGCTATTCATGGTGACTGTGTCTTATGACCCAATCGACTACCAGTGGCCCTACATCCTTATAATCCTATTGGAGGTTAGGATTTGAGCATAGGAATGTGGGGGCTTCCAAACATTCAGAGCATAGCACCCTGCCTTTCACTAGCTGGGGGACCTTTGTCTCGGGTGCTTTTTAATGTACTTTAGTGAAATGATGAATCCCGGTGGCCGCCCAGAGATGCCATCCGGCGTTTGAGCTACTACATCTCCTGTGAAGAGGAGGAAGTCAGGGAGCAGGGCTGAATCCCAGCAAGCTACCAGATCACGTTTCCTTTCAAGATAGAGTCACATGCTCTCACTTAGGGGTGTCTGTGGCAGGGAGGGTCTGGCCTGTGGTGGGTTCAGCTTTGTTCCCTGAGCAGCCCCTTCCTGTGCTTCACAGCCTCTGGGAACCTGCCGCTGCTGCTGAACCTCCTCTCCTTGCTGCAGCTGAGGAATGAGTCGGAACAAGAACTGGACAGCATGGCCATGAAGCTGCTTCACCAAGGTGCCGTGGCTGCTTGAGACACACTGTGCCCACGGGCCCGGGGCGGAGTGTGGTGGTGTCCATTCCTTCCGAAGAGTGAGCCACGTCAGCCTGCTCCTGGGGGTGTCTTTCAGTGCCCTCTACTCATTGTGAAGGGATACTTGAGAGACCCAGCCCCCAAACAAACCAACCAACAAAACCCCAAAACAACCCAACAACGGTACCCTGTTATAGGTACAAGCTCTAGTGAGGTCAGAGTGGCCTGTGTGTTAGCGGACAGCTGTGTGAGCAACCACCTTGCCTGTGCTAAGCTCATAGTTCAGAATGGAGCATCTTCCGTGGAGGATTGAGATCTAAATATATATTTGGGCAATCTGTAGTGCTAGGCTCACAAAGGCCTTCTGGATACAGACTGTGTCAGGTCATGGTGTCTTCTTGTTTCATTGCCCAGATCTCTGATCAGCCAGTTCACGGCTCTCTGGGAATCCTCTTCTAAACCATTTTTTATTAGTGTGTGTGCACGTGTGTGTGTGTGTGTGTGTGTGTGTGTGTGTGTGTGCGTGTGTGCGCAGGAGTTTGTTACATTCTTCCCCTGGGACCTGGGGACTGAACTCAGGTTAGCAGCAAGTGTGCTCTTACCCACTGAGTGTCTCTTTTACCCATCACCTTGACTGGGACATTTCACTGCTTGTGAATGTAGCCACCGGTTCACAGGCGGCACCGACAAGAACACTGTGAGGACAATTGAAATGAGTTGAAAAGAATGACATCATCTTCAGTGACTGTGGGTTCAGGTGTTCTGGCTGCAGGGCAGGATTTCCTGCCCAGGGCCGAGGCTTTCTCCAAGGACTCACAAGGAAGATAGCCCCAGACCCCGTGTCTCTGCATGATAAAATCAGTCTTGATGACCGTGTGTGGTGGCTCATACTGTGACCCCAGAACTTCAGAGTCTTTGTCTCTGTCTGTCTCTGCATGCACACACAAAACACACACACACACACACACACACACACACACACACACACACACACACACACACACAGAGGACAAGATCTTGGTAGATAACCCATGATGGCTTCAAACTCGGGATAGTTTTTGCTTCAGCCCCTTGAACACTGGTTATTACAGGTGCGTGTTATCATGTCCGGCCTGAGCCAAATCTTTGTACCTCATCCTCCCTCTTACCCACTTCCCTTGCCAAGGCAGAGGCCAACATGGAGGGTTCAAACTTCGTAATTTCTCCCTTAAGGAGGCAGGCTCCCGCTGAGCAGCCTCAGCTGTGTGCCCCGTCACTGGTGGCAGCAGCCACAAAGCTGACGTTTCTTACTATTCAGTGTCTGTATGGATTGATTGCCTGTGGGAAAGATGGCTACCCCGGGATTTCTTCATGGATGCTCCATCTTCCGATGCTTAATCGTATTTCTTACCACCTTTAGCAGAGACCATGCAAGTGTTCTACCCTGCATCTTTGGTAAATGTTTGTAATGTTCCATTCCCCTTCATGAGGGAATGTAAGGAAGTGTCTGTTCAGAGCAGTTCATCCCAGCTCAGCCAGTGCATTTACAGGAATTAGGAATATGGATGACTCAAAGGTAACGATATCATTGAAAAGTCCTTACCAGACGTGGTGGTGGATACTTTGAATCCCAGCACTTAGGAGGCAGAGGCAGGAGGATCTCTGTGAGTTCAAGACCAGTCTGATCTACATAGTGAGTTCTAGGACAGCCACAACTGCATAGAGAGACCCTGTCTCTGAAGAAGGAGGAGGATGAGGAGAAAGAACAGGAGGAAGAGTTCTGCCCCAGCAGAAGCAGCTCATGAAAGGCTACAACACCAGAGGCCCAGATCTGAATTTTGGTGGCTGAATAGGAGTCGACTTAGAAGGAAAGCAGTGACACAAGAAAGAGAACACCCCGCATGTAACGGTGTCTGCCTGTAACCGTAGAATTCTAGAGGTGAGGCAGGAAGACTGTAAATTCAAGGTCAACTAGGACTACATAGCAAGACTTTCTTGTTTTTGTTTTTGTTTTTTAAAGATTTATTTATTATATAAGTACACTTGTAGCTGTTTTCAGACACGCCAGAAGAGGGCATCAGATCTCTTTACAGATGGTTGTGAGCCACCATGTGGTTGCTGGGATTTGAACTCAGGACCTCTGGAATTGCAGTCGGTGCTCTTAACCACTGAGCTATCTCTCCAGCCCGACTTTGTTTTTTAAAGAAAGACAGCTGGCATGGTGGTGGGCACCTGGAATCCCAGCACTTGGCAGGCAGAAGCAGGCAGATCAACGGAGTTCATACCATTGTCAGCAAAGTGGTGAATCCGAGACTAGTCCAAGATACATGACGCCTTGTCTTAAAGAAAACAGGAAGTGTGGACGGGAGGAAGAAGGATGGGGTGAGGAGGGGAGGGTATTGAAGATAGGGCATTGTCGGTCCAGCATCCCAGAATTCCCTTGGGAGTCCAGCAGGTGCTCCTTTGCTAGGATACTTAAGGCGCTGGGTGGCCCTAGGGAATGAGGATCAGTGCTAGGCTAACACATGCACGACGAGAGGCTTCCCTTCACAAGAGAACATATAACCACATGTCCAATGCCCTTTGGTCGTGGGTTGCTTAGGTAACTTGTGCAGACTGAAGTTATGAGCATACAACCTTGTTCCGACTTCATTCTTGTCACTGTCTTAGGGTTTTACTACTGTGAACAGACACCATGATCAATGCAAGTCTTATAAAGGACAACATTTAACTGGGGTTGGCTTACAGGTTCAGAGGTTCAGTCCATTATCATCAAGGTGGGAACATGGCAGCATCCAGATAGGCATGGTGCAGGAGGAGCTGAGAGTTCTACATCTTCATCTGAGGGCTGCTAGCAGAATACTGGCTTCCAGGCAGCTAGGAGGAGGGTCTTAAGCCCATGCACACTCCAGCATGGCCACACCTTCCAATAGTGCCACTCCTTGGGCTGAGCATATACAAACCATCAACTGTCTTTCCTTCCATTGCAGGTAGAATAATGTTTATGCTCTCCCAGAGACTGGCACCTGAAGTTAGCCAGTTGTGGGCCAGCATCTGCGCATTGTATAAGAGCACTTAATGTGTAGAGTGCTGTGCCACAGGCTACCTGTGGGCTCTGTTTCTTTCAGTGAGCAAGCTGTGTGGGAAGTGCAGCCCTGCAGATGTGGACATCCTGCAGCCCTCCTTCAACTTCTTGTACTGGAGTCTTCATCGGACCACACCCAGTAGTCAGAAAAGAGGTACAGGGGCCCAGGCAGAGACACTGAAAAGGACAGTGTCAGGGGTTCTTGGTGCCCTTGGTGTTTTCTTCTTAAAAAAAAATCTAGGAGTTCGTGTGTGGTTGGTGGTGATAGAGTTCTCTGTCATTCTTCAATGTGCGAGGCTCCTTAGGTCCCCTGGATGGCCCACGTGTTTGCATTTATATGCTCGAAGCCCTGCAGCACTCAGCCCCATGGGGATACTAAGCTAGATGGCCGTCCCTCCCCTCTCCTGCCTGCAGCTGCTGCTGTCCTGCTGAGCAACACAGCCTTGATTGAGCTTCTGGAGAAGATGCTGGCCCTCACCTGGACAGAGGCAGACTCCTCCCCCAGGACGGCACTGCTCTGCTCTGCCTGGCTGCTCACTGCCTCCTTCTCCGCCCAGCAGAACAGTGGCAATTTGCAGGTTTGTATCTAGTGCCTGTCTATGGGGCATGAGGTGGAGCTGCAAGAAGTGGCCTCCCATCCTCAGGTCTGTGGCACATTAGCTGTGTGACCTCGGCAAAACGTCTACCTATTCTGGGTCTCAGTTTTCTTGTCTACATAGTGAGAGAGAAGCAAGGGAGTCGGGGTTGTTGACAGCGTGGTTTAAATGTCAGCGACCACCTATATGTCAGACTGTATTCTTGGCACAGAGAAATAAAAGTGACTATAGTATAGGCCCTACCCTCAGGGAATGCGTTCTCTGAGTAGATCCTTGAAGTGAGGCTGTACTTCTCGAGGTGGTGGGCAAAGATGCTCTGGGTGGAGAGTATAGCAGGAGCAAGGGCATACAAATGGACAATTTTAGGACGTGGGACATGTATTTAGGGATAAGCTGGCTGAACAAATAGATCAGTTTAGACAAGAAGGCAGGAGCCAGCTGTGACCTCGCAGTGCCCAGTGGCAAGATGGGAAGTGCCACATGTAGTTAGCTGTCCTTGTCACTGTTGGAGGTGGGTGCAGGGAACAGGACAGCGACGGACATACAGGCAGGAAGCCTCGCTTCCTTCTGTAGAACCTTGCCATCCAACGCCCTCTGTGAGCTCCATTCTTGGTTATTTCATGTTCAAACGTCCCTTCCCCAAGACTAGCTGCTGCTCAGGGACAGAAACCGTCCCCGAGCTTCTGCGGCACTCACAAGTGTCAGCCCTGCCAGCAATGACCACACAGTCCGTTAGGTAGAAGGGACACTGGTTCTGGCTATTAGGTTGGTGACAAACTATGGCAGTTATGTGGTGTGGAAGACCCTGCAGGGTGCTGCCTAGGGTTGAGTTCTGTCTTTTATTTATTTATTGAGACAGGGTTCCTCTTGCAGCCCTGGAGCTTTCTGTGTAGATTAGACTGGGTTGCTTCACAGTTCTGCCTGCCTCTGCCACTGGAATGGTAGGTCACAGGCATGTCTGACCATGCCTGTCTCTTCCTTTCTCATTTTTACTGAGACAGGCTGTCATGTGGCCCAGACAGCCTCTGATTTGCTAAGGAGCCGATCCTGGCCTTTAAATCCTCATCCTTCTGCCCCTACTTCGCAAATGTGATTTTATAGTTAGGGTGACAGTTCCATGCTTGATTTGGAACAGAAACCTTCCCTGTTTTTCTCTGAGAGGAGCTTGGGCCACTCACATGTCCATGGTGACGAGGCTGGTAGAAGCTTGCCTCACCTTTCTTCCTTCTTGGCTGTGCCTGATGGCCAGCGTCTGCCCAGCTGAGGACCTGCCCATCTCCGATGCTACAATTCAGTCTAGGATGCTCAAAGGATTTCTTTATACTAGACTATGAGCAAGAGGGTAATAGTTCCTGCCCCTGACAGATCTTGGTAGAGGTGAGCAGAACAGACTGGCTTTGCACCTGCCCCTCACCCCTGCCAGCTCTTCAGTGTGGACTCCAGGCATGTACTTACAATGCTCCTAAACCAGGCTCCAAAATAACTCCAGAGGAAGTGAAAGTAAGAAGCACCCCTTTTGTTTCATGGATGAAAGCTAGGCAGGTGGAGAGAGATCCAGTGACTTACTCAAGACTCAGCTGACAAGTAGCAGAGCCAGCATCCATCTATCCATTCATCCATCTATCCATCCATTCATCTATCCATCCATCCATCTTCCTTTTTTCTTTTCCTTTCTTCCTTTCTTTAAAGATTTATTTATTATATAAGTACACTGTCGCTGTCTACAGACACACCAGAAGAGGGCATCAGATCATTACAGATGGTTGTGAGCCACCATGTGGTTGCTGGGATTTGAACTCAGGACCTCTTGGAAGAGCAGTTAGTGCTCTTAACCACTGAGCCATCTCTCCAGTCCTCTTTCTTTCTTTTTTTGAGGCAGGGTTTCTTTGTGTAGGCCTCATTGTCCTGGAACTTGCTTTGTAGACTAGACTGGCCTCTAACTCACAGAGATCCACCTGCCTCTGCCTTCCAAGCACTGGCACTAAAGGCGTGTGCCACCACTGCCTGACGAGCCAGCATTTCTTTACTTAGTTATATAGCAATTCGTTAAGTAATTCAGGCTGGTCTCAGACTTACAATCTTCTCTTAAGGGGGTGACAGGCATGAGGCACCACACTTGACTAGAGCGAAGATTTGGATTTGGCCTGTGGGACGCGTGGTCTTCTGAGTTAGGTGAGGAGAGCCAGAGACTGAGCCCAGTGAGGCCGAGGAAGCTTCAGAGAGGACTCAGTTCTCTGGGTACAGGCTTGCTTGCCCTCCTCAAGCAGGACAGTACGGCTCTGAGGGCTCTGTGTCACCTCCCTGACTTCATGTAAGGGTGCAGTGGGAAGTGGGCCAGGGTGCCCACGCTCCCAGAACACTGATTAGATGGAGCCCTTTCCCCTTCTCCACCAGGTCCATCAGACATTATCTGTGGAACTGAACCAAGTATTGAAGGCTCTCAGCTTTCCAAAAAAGTCGGCACTGCTGTCAGGTACCGTATGGACTTCCCAGTGGGAGAGAAAAGCCTTTCCCTGGATTCTGAGATAGGACCAGCCACCCCCCAACCCCCACCCCTACCCCCTCAAGGCCATAACTGCTTATCAGCATCGCTTCTGTGTGGGTAGAAGATGGGGAAGGAGGACGATCTTAGTGTCAGGAATCTTGTGTTTCCAGCTGCCATCCTACGATTCCTGCGGACGGCCTTGCAACAAAGCTTTTCCTCTGCCTTGGTGGCCTGGGTACCCTCAGGGGGTCAACCACTGTCAGCTCCTGAAGATGATGTCCTAGCTCCACTGGGAACATCACAAGTGCTATCCCTGTTGATTGGGCTCCAGAACCTCCTGGTACAGGTAAGGCTGTTGCTGATTGGACCCCGGCAGTGGGAACTCCTGTTCTCAGGACAACAGAAGGGAGGGCTTCCTCTCAGGAGACTAGTGCTTCTGTCAGAGCAGCCTTTGTGTCACGAGGCTGAAATCCCGGCATTTGCCGGGTGGCGGCAGGAGACCAGGAGTTCACCATCACTCTGCTGGAGATCTCTAAAGGGACAGAACAGACGGAATGAATATACCATAAAGGGAGTCTGTTAGATTACAGCTGTGCCTGTCTCCATACTGGAGAGGCTGGAATCAGTTGGTGCACAGTGTATGAAGCTGGATACCTCAGCAGGCCCAATCTGACGCTGAAGGTCTAAGGCACTGGCTCTCAACCTGTGGGTTGAGACCCCTCTGAGGGGCTGCATGCCAAACATTTGCATTACAGTTTCTAACAGTAGCAAACTTGTAGTTATGAAGTAGCAATGAAACAAGGTTGTGGTCGGGTGTCCTCGTAGCATGAGGACCTGTATTAAAGGGGTGCAGCATGAAGAAGGTTGGCAACCGCTGCTCCTGAGGATTTCTGAAGAGCCTCTTGTCTCCAGTGCAGGAATCAGGACTGAGCCAGCACTTAGGACGTAGAGTCACGCAGGCAGATCTCTGAGTTCGAGGTCAGCTTGGTCTACACAGTGACTTTCAGGACAGCCAAGACTAGTGAGACCCGGACTTACAAAATCAGATTAGACAAAATCATCAGATTCTTCCCCCTCTCTGCCTCTCTCTCTGTCTCTGGGGTGTGTGTGTGTGTGTGTGTGTGTGTGTGTGTGTGTGTGTGTGTGTGTATGCCCACAGTGTGAATGTGTATGTGAGAGAGACTGTGTGTAGGAGCCCTAACCCTGTGTGCCCACATTTGCGTGTGTGGAAGCAGACCACCCCATGTCCTCAGGTGATATCCACCTCCAAGTTTTGTTTTGTTTTTTTCAAGGCAGGGTTTCTCTGTGTATCCCTGGCTGTCCTGGAACTTACCCTGTAGACCAGGCTGGCTTGGAACTCAGAGATCCACCTGCCTCTGCCTCTCTGCCTTTGCCTCCAGCGCTGGGACTAAAGATGTGTACTACCACGCCTTGCACTCCATTTTGGTTTTTGAGACAGGGTCTCCCACTGGCCTGGTACTCACTGAGTGGGTTAGCTAGTCGGTGAGCCCCAAGGAGCTGCCTGTCTCTACCTCCTGTCCTTGAGCTTGTAAGAGTACACTCCCACACTAGCTTTTTATGTGAACTTTGTCCGTTAAACTTAGGTCTTTGTGCTGAACACAGCAACAACCCCCGAATTTCAATGCATACACTATTTGGGGTGAACAGGGATTAAATAAATACCTTTTGCGGGAAGGAATACCGGGGAAGGAAAGCTCATTGGCTGAAGGCTCAGGCCTATCTAGACACCTCATTAGCATGGAGAAGAACTACAGATAGTTTTTTTTTTTTTTTTTAGATTTGTGAGTACACTGTAGCTGTCCTCAGACGCACCAGAAGAGGGCATCGGATCCCATTACAGATGATTATGAGCCACCATGTGGTTGCTGGGATTTGAACTCAGGACCTCTGGAAGAGCAGTCAGAGCTCTTAAGCGCTGAGCCATTTTTCCAGCCCAGGTGTATTTGCTACATGCCCCAGCCCATGGTCCTCAGTGGGTGTCATGGTTGCATGTTCCAGTGCAGGTAGAGGCAGGCAGGAAATGGCTCTGCTCCTGCCATACTCAGTCCTGCTCTTTCAGCCCTACCATTTCTTATGCTGTCTGGCAACAAGGTCCCACATGCCCTACAACTATCTTTTCTAGAATTTCGCATAATTACATAACATTTGGACTTATTTCCAGTTTCTTTCATTTAGCTTAATATTTTTGAGATCCACCCGTATCAGTATTTCTTTTTTTTTTTTTTTTTAAGATTTATTTATTATATGTAAGTACACTGTAGCTGTCTTCAGACACACCAGAAGAGAGCATCAGATCCCATTACAGATGGTTGTGAGCCACCATGTGGTTGCTGGGATTTGAACTCAGGATCTCTGGAAGAGCAGTCGGTGCTCTTAGCCACTGAGCCATCTCTCCAGCCCTTGTTTGTTTTTTAATACTGAGGGTTGAACCTAGTGCATATGCTTGGGGCTCACTGACCTCTCTGAATGTCTTGCCTCTGTATATGCTAGGCAAGCACTTTACCACTGAGCTATATCTCCAGCCCTAATCTTAGCACTTGGGAACCCGAGGCAGGAGGGTTGCCACAGTTTGGGGCCAGCCTGATCCACACAGTCCATCAGCCAGGTATATAATACCTGCTTCGAGAAAAATAAAAATATATGGTTCAGAAAACATGTTACTTAATATAAGCGTTATGATCAGTACATGGCTGATGAATGTAAGAAGCTTTTAATATTATCTTCAGGACTATGCTCCATATCAGAAAGACCGAAACCTAAATAAGTGGAAAACAACTTTTTCTTCGTTAAACTAAATGTCTGTGTGTGTGTGTATGTGCAGATGATGATGATGATGACGACCCTAGACTTTGAGGCCAGCCTGGACTACCTGTCTCAGAAAAACAAAATCCTAACCCTAATTCTGTTTTGTTTTTTCCAGAAAGACCCTCTGTTATCTCAAGCTTGTATTGGCTGTCTGGAAGCCTTGCTCGATTACCTGCACGCCAGGAGCCCAGACGTCGGTAGAAACCTCTATTCTCATGTTTTCCCGTGATCAAGACTAGAGGGAGTGAGCCCGTTATCTTACCGTCCCAGTGATCTGACAACACTGCAAAGGACACTGCCATGTCCACTGTCAGATGTGGACACTGAGGGTCAGAGTGTTCCAATGGCCTCTGCTATTCACAGTGCTCTTAAGTGGAACAGGCCTTCTAGCTGCCCACTTCCATGAAGTCATGTGATAGACTTTCCCTGGGAGTCCATCTGGGTGGTCTGAAGTCCAGGCAAGAAACTCATGAACCCAGCCTCTCTGGTGTTTTTTTTTTGTTGTTGTTGTTGTTGTTGTTGTTTTGGTTTTTTTAAGCCAATAGGAAAAAACTCCTCTGGAAGTACACATTAACACCTGAGGACTGGTGTTTCTTGCAGCACTCCATGTGGCCTCCCAGCCCTGGAATCGGTTTTTGCTGTTCACTCTCTTGGATTCTGGAGAGAATGCCTTCCTCAGACCTGAAATACTGAGACTTATGACCTTGGTAAGTGCAGAAAGGATAGCTCTATGGCCGTAAGAGGTCAGCAGGTGTTGCTAAAGTGATCCAAACCATGAAGGTGTTAAAGAGCCCTCACTCTGCAGGAGACCTGCCCAGGGATTCCCTGTGAATAGCAGCATCTGTCCTTAGGACACATTTTTCTCTTCTTTCTGTCATGAAACAATGACCAGGGCCTGTTGTAATATGACAGACGGATGGGTCTGATCTGCCTAAGGCCCCTTAAAAAGACAAGTAAACGAATTGTTAAATTTGGTATCTTGATAGTGTTGGGCACATAATGTTTTTTTTAAATAATTCTCGTTGAATACAGAACACAAGAACAAGCTCATGGGTGACAGTGGGTGAAAGTCAGAGGTTGGTGTGAAGTGTAGAGACTGTTTCAGCTTGAGGCTCGAAGGGTTAATAGGCAGGAGACAGTATCACAGGGGGTGAAGTAGTTATAAGGACCACACACGGTTCATCTGGTGAGTTTGCAGTGCAAGGCTGGGGGAGGAGGGAGCCTGATGAGGTCCCCAAGGCCAGCTCCCTCATGAACTCAGTCTATCTTATCTGCCCTTTTCTCCTGTGAGACAACCCCACCCACTCTCCCCAGTGCAGAGCTTAAAAGCAGGACTCTGGGCTTTAGAATAGTGTTTCCAGCTCAGGGCTGGTTTTGGCAGTCCACAGAAAATGGCGACCCCTCTAAGGGTGGTCATTTGGGGCTTTTATTCCTGGGCTAGTTCGTGCAGTACCGGAGCAGCGGCATCCTCTCTCGTGAAGAGGTGGCTCTCATTTTGCAAGGTGCAGCTTTGGCTGACCTGTCAACTCTCTCAAAAGATACACTCCAGGCTCTGCATGGCTTCCTCCTGCAGGTGAGTGGGAAGGGGAGGTTGTGTATGAAGCCAGGCCCTTAAGACCATCTTCTCTGCAGAAGGTGGAGCTCTGGCCACTGAAGCCATTGAGAAGTCAAAAGGGTATGGGAAATGGGGGGACAGTTAGAAAGGGCATAACTCTCCTGTCCCTTCTCCTACAGGTCCAGCGCATGGGTCTCCTAAATGACAACAACACGACCCAGACCTTGCAAGCCTCCTTGGAGGGCCTTTGCTCCCGCACCTTCCCAGCCCAGCCAGTCTTTCAAGACATGCTGTATCCTTTCTTGTATCTAGGGGCTTCGACCTGGGCAAGATCACCAAGGCCATAGAGGCTGTCTGTAGCAGTATGCTTTCCTCAGTCCAAGTAGGGAGGGATGGTAGTTGGGAAGTCCCTAAAAAAGCCTGGGTTTGAGGCCAGTCATGACTGCACATATCTATGTATCCCAGCACTTAGGAGGCTGAGAATAAAACCCGGGCTGACCTGGTATTCAGTGTTCCCTAGGTTACGGTTTGCTCATTCACATTATAGTGCTGGTGTGTGTGTGTGTGTGTGTGTGTGTGTGTGTGTGTGTGTGTGTGTGTGTGTGTGTGTGTGTGTGTGTATTCCTTACCCCTACTGGCTACTCCCCTGGCTATTCACGGGACAGTCAGTTCTGTTATATGGCAACTGCTGGCCCATTTTGGAATCTGTGCCACCAATATCAGAAGCACCCATACTCTTACCTGACCATGCCTGCCCTTACTGGGTTCAGTGATATTTCCCCCCCCACACACACACACCTTCAGCTCCATTTCTCTTTTATTCTCCTCTCATGTTTCATGCCAGTTGCCTTGGAGGTGTGTCTGTTTCCCTGTCTCACATCAGAGACTGAGACATAAAGGCCCAGAAACAGCAGAAAAAATGAGACCTGCAGATTCAGGACACAATTGTTAAGGGGCAAACGACATTATCAGGCCTTTCTCTGGAGCTATTTTACTCCACCGTGGAAATGGAATCAGGAAATAAAATAATGCATTATCGTTCTTGTGTGGGCTTTCACTCTGAACTCACCTTCCTCGCACTTATTCTTCAGCCACTCACTCGGACACTGGCTTGTTTCAGTATGGGATGGAGAGACAGAGTGGAGAGTGACAGCTCTTAAGGAGCCTGTGCAAAGTGCCTAAAGTTGTACATAAAGGACATGAAGAACCCCTGAGCTGGGAAGGCCCCAACCTCAAGGGCCCCAAGCCCTGTGGTTGGACTTTTGAGAGGTACTTCACCTCCACTGGGCATGGGGAGAGGTATAAATCTCAGGGGGAAAAAAAAAAAATCAAACCCTCAGTCTGTCTCCCATTTCAGTTCCCCTGGCTCAAGCCAGCCTTCTCAAAGCCCTTTTCTATCTTCTCGTGGGCAATGGTCATTTAACCCGTCGCTGGCTGCTGGCAGACAACTCTGCCCGCACCTGTTAGTGTTTATCAGCCCAGCCTGGGCTTTGCGTGCTTACTGGCCGCTCCACCTGTCTTCCCGGGATCTGGCTCTCCTGACACCCTCAATCCCCACCCCGGAGCAAAACAGAAGAGATAGAAACAGACGAAGAACTCTGGTTTAGAAATCAGTGGACAGAGGGGTTGGGGATTTAGCTCAGTGGTAGAGCACTTGCCTAGCAAGCTCAAGGCCCTGGGTTCGGTCCCCAGCTCCGGAAAAAAAAAAAAAAAGAAAGAAATCAGTGGACAGGATAGGCAAGTACCGGGTGCCCGCGCTCCGCACTACGGATTCTGCTAGTTCCTTGGATCTTGCGAACTGGTGTTTAAGATTTGACTCGGATGAGAAATCAGACACTACGTTCAAAGGGCCGGGCAGCCAGGGTTTCCGGCCGGGGTTTGCTGACGCGCTTTAAGCAGGGTAAAGGCCCCATCCCTAGCTTAACTTCCTCCAACTCTACCAGAACCGAGATACCAGCGTGCCCAGCTCTGCCTTCCCAAGGACCATGCGGTTGCCGACAGCTGCGGCTCCCGGCGCCGGAGCACAGCAGGGGCGGAGCCGGAAGTGAAGTCAGCAGAGCGCGGCGGTCGCGGCCCGGTCTCATTGGTCAGGAGCAGCGCAATGGGTGGGACAGCGACTCGTCGGTCTCCTAGCACTGAGGCCAGCTGCTCTAGTGTTCCGCGCCTTGCCGGAGTTGGGCGCTTCCGGCTGCAAGCCGAGGGGCTGCTCTCTTCTTACACCGCTAGCCTGGGTAGGTGAGGGCTGGGGAGCCGGACGGTACTGTAGGCTTCATGGGAGGGGAGTGCGGAACCCTCCGCACTGTGTGCGGGTTTCGGGACTCGGACACCTCCTAGAAGGGCTCGCTAGCTCCTCCGAAGCCCCAAGGCGCGGAACCGACCGCTGCCCGGCCACTATCACTGGCTCTACGAGACGAGTTCGGAGTCGCTTGTCGAGCCTGAAAGAGTTCTGGGGACGCTCGGGACCGAAGTGAGATTTAGAGGCCGAAGAGTAGAGTAACAGTAAAGAAAACCAGACCTGTCCCGCCACGGTCCGCTACTTGCTTTCTCACGTTTGTCCTGCTTGAGTTACCTATCCTAGGTTGTCTGGTAAATTTCTGGTTCAGGTTCCCTTGGGTTCTGGAACGTGAGGCAGAAGATGGACGGTCCTGGATGATCTTGGAGTCTTTCTGTAGACTTCTGCTGTCCCGTCTTCGTGGAGACAGGGGTTCTCTTAACTGTCTCTTTCTGAGCATCTCAAATTCTGGGTGGGGAGTGGCCAGCGTTGATAGGAGGTGCCCTGTGCTTATTTAGAGACAAGAGATAGCGCATTGAGCTGAGAGTAAGACTTTTGGCTCAGTCTCGGAACAGCTGTAAGACTGAATAGTCAATTTTTTTTTTTTTTTTTGTCTTTCAGTTTCCACATTAGTAAAACTGGGTATCATCTGAGTATGAGGCTTCCGTTGTCTGTCATTTTCCACTCCATCCTGTCCCTTGTGGAGTTTTAGACAAGACCTAGATTAGTTTCAAATTTAAGGAAATTCTCCAGCTCAACCTCCCAAGTGGTGGGATTAAAGTCACGAGCCACTACTCCTGGACCCCACTTATTAAAGTTTTACTTGACCAAATCCCTCTCACCCTTAAAAAAAAATCCAAAAACAACTGTGTGTGTGTGTGTTCATGCGTGTATACCTCAGTGTGCATGTGGAGGCCAGAGGTCCATACTGGGTATCTTTCTTAATTCTATTCCTATTTGTTGAGACAGGGCCTTTCACTGAAGCCACAGCTTCTAGATTCAGGCAGGCTAGTTGCCCGGCAAGCCCCAGTGATAGTTGTGTCTCCAGCTCCTCAGCTCTGGGACCACAAGCACGCACTGTGCCCAGTTTATACATGGTGCTGGGGGTCAGACTCGGGTTCCAACTTTACCAACCAAATCATCCCCTCTGCCCTGCCTTGTCCTTTTATGCTTGTATGTTTGTTGATTGTCTCTCACCCATTCAAGGGACAAAGTACAAGTTCAGGGAGTTCCTTACTCCTTGTTCTCAGCTCTATAAGAGCGTGAGACGCGGGTTGGGGATTTAGCTCAGTGGTAGAGCGCTTGCCTAGGAAGCGCAAGGCCCTGGGTTCGGTCCCCAGCTCCAAAAAAAAAGAACCAAAAAAAAAAAAAAAAAAAAAAAGAGCGTGAGACATTGATCAATAACGGTAGGCTGTTGTTGGAATAGGAACAGATGCTGCATGTGGTTCCCGAGTGAATGGATGCAGTCTCCAAGTCTTCCCTGCTTCCCTTCCATCCTGTGTCCCTTCTTTCTCATGTCAGAGGAGGTTGGAGAAGGAGGGAAACCACACAAGTCTTACATGCCTTTTCACTGCCCCAGACTCCTTGACTGACAGATTTTAATTGCCCGGCCCCTTTCTCCAGATGTAGTACATTGTCCAGACCTGTAGCTCTGCATCAGGAAAGGGACCTCCTATGCCCTGTTTTATAGGAAGCTACACAAAGGAAGCTATAGCTCGGAGAACCAGGGTGCTAGCCCAGGAACAAGGCAGATGTAGTCAAGACTCCGACCTAGAGCTCTAGCCTCAATCCCTGTCCAGTGTCGTAAGCATTGCTAAAGTGTCTCTTCCTTCCCCTCTCCTGCAGTCCTGCAGTTCTGTACTGTGTGCCTGCTAGTCAGTAGCCCTGGCAAGATCTTCAGGGGCCTCCCAGAGCTGGATGCCTGGCATTCGGAGGCTGGGCCATGTCTGGGGAAGTGTGTTTTCTCTAAACTCACTCCCTGTCTTTGGGTTGTTCCTCTAGGTCCAGAGTCTCAGATATGGACCTGCTTCAGTCCTTGGCAGTCTTCTTTGTCCTGCTGTTGCCTGGCACAGAAGTCACAGGCACCCTGAAGAGCCCTCTGGACCCCAGCCTCAAAATTTGTATCTCTCTCGGACTTGGGTGGGGTGTGAGTTAGCTGTCTTAGAAGGGCTGGTGAGTGAGATCTCTCAGCATCCATAACTCCTTGGGGGATCCCAGGGGTGAGTGGACAAAGTTGGTAAGCGTAGGAGGGAGGAGGTAACGAGCTCCGGTCAGACTGAGCATGTCAGTTTTCTCCTGAGCCTGTTCCCCATCCCTCAGATCTGCAGAGGCTTAGGACTGTCCATGCGCAGTACCTGACTATGTCCTCACACAGCCCCTCCAGAACTTTGGATTACCAGCTCATCTTGCCTGGTCCTCTGAGCCACACCTTGGCAACCCAAAGATGAGACAGGACCATCCCGGGTTTTAAGGGATCTATGGAGCCACCAAGTCTGTGTATTAGTTACTGTTTTGTTGCTGTGAAGAGAAAGAAACCATGACCAAGGCTGCTTATAAAAGGAAGCATTTGGTCAGGGGCTTGCTTATGGTTTCAGAGGGTTAGTGCTTGGTCATCCTGCTGGGAAGCCTGGGAGCAGACAGGCAGCCTTGGTGCTGGAGCAGCAGTTGAGAGATTACATCCCAATCTCTAGGTGAGGGGCAGAGAGAGACTGGGCATGGTATGGGTTTTGAACCAGCAAAGCCCTTCTCCAGTGTCATACCTCTAAAGGCCTTACCTCCTAACCCTGTCCCTCCCTCCCTCACTGAACACTGTCCCCTTTAGAGAACCCCTACTCATCCTTCCATAACTCTTCTGAAGCCCCGTCCTGCTGTGAGCTGCCCTGTTTTCTTGTGAACAGGGAACTAAACATTTAAATACGAGCCTATGAGGGCTAGTCTCATTTAAATCACCACAGCATCCAAACAGATGACCTCGTTCCTGTGACCAGAGGCTCAGATGGATACAGGAGGTCTCGGGACAGCACTGTGCTATGGACCTACTGAGCAAGGTCTTGAGAACTGAAATTCCAGGAGAATGGGGGCATGTGGCTGACGCTACAGTTTAAACACTGTTGGAGGTTCTGGAACAGTGAATGATTGTGTGAGAGATGACAGGAAACGGAAGGGCAGTTGCCTGGTTTGGAGGGTTGGACTTGGTCTCTCTTCTGTGTGCAGAGTCTTTGAGATCTAGAGAAATGGTTCATTACAGGTCCCATGTACTTCACAGGCAGTTTGTCCTTCCCGGGGCATCCCCGCTGTGGCCACCCACAGCTTTGATGGCACAGGTTAGGAATGCGTGGGCCCTCTGAGTCAGGGCCATTGAACTGGGTTTTGCTCCTTAACTCACTGCTGCTCAGACAAGAAGATGTTTGAGGTGAAGCGTCGAGAGCAGCTGTTGGCGCTGAAGAATCTGGCACAGCTGAACGACATTCACCAGCAGTACAAGATCCTCGATGTCATGCTTAAGGGACTCTTTAAGGTGTGTCAGGAAGCAGGGCAGCTCACAGCAGGACAGGGCTTCAGTGGGAGCATGGCGTAGGGTCCTCTGAAGGGGACGGTGCTCAGCGAGGACATGAAGCGTAGGTAGGAGAGTGGACTGGGATTCGGGTAACTGGGGCTGGATCTAAGTTGTGAAGGGCTCCACAAAGCCACTCAGCCGAGACGGGGTTCCTTCAGGTGCTGGAGGACTCCCGGACAGTGCTCATTGCTGCCGATGTGCTTCCAGACGGGCCCCTCCCCCAGGACGAGAAGCTGAAGGATGGTATGGTCTCCCCAACCCTGCCCTTGGCTCCCTACACCCCTGGGATCCTCTAGCTGCTCCTTCTCTGTTCTTATCACTTTGTCCCCTGGGAATATCCTTGTGTGATACTTGAGTGATGGACCTGGGATAGATAAGGGCCCAGTGTGGTTCTCTAATCTTTTCTGGGCTTCAGAACCAGTCTCTGTCCTTAGCAGGCATTCCTTTACGCCGTCCCGGGCTTAGGACAGGAGAACCTGAGGAGAGTCACTGCCCACTACCACAGGGGACAGGACAGAGCCTGTCGCTCACTCACTCTTTGGGAGGCAAATGACCAGGACCTATTAAGTAGCTGAGTCAGAGTGTGGTTACCAGCACTCTTTGCTACTTTAGTAATGTCCCAAACTCCTTAAATCCCTTTTCAGACAAGGCGAGGAAAACAGGTAAGGTGAAGGGCTGTTTCATGTCTCCTAGCCCCACCCCCACCCCCGGCCTGGCCTATAAGAGCTCCTCCTTGGTGGTAGTGCCTCTTCACGCCTACTAATGGACCACAGTTTTGTTTTTTCTCACTGTGTAACCTTGGCTGCCCCAGAACTTGATGTGTAGACCGGGGTGGCCTCATGCATCGAGATCTCCCTGCTTCTGCTTCCAAGTCCTGGAATTGAAGGCCCGACCTAACCAATCACAGTTTAGCAATAACAGTTCTTAGGGTCACTGAGAGGAGGGAGCAGAGGGAGCAACTTAGGCGTGATAGTGACGCTTTACAGGTGCCATCCCTCGTGTCAGACGGAGGAGAACACATTGTCTGCCTTGGCTCTTCTCTCAACCAAACTGAGTTTTTTTTAAATGATCTGTTTACTTATCTTATGTATGTGAGTACACTGTAGCTGTCTTCAGACACACCAGAAGAGGGCATCAGATCTCACTACAGATGGTTGTGAGCCACCATGTGGTTGCTGGGAATTGAACTCAGGACCTCTGGAAGAGCAGACAGTGCTCTTAACCACTAAGCCATCTCTCCAGCCCCAAACCGATTCTTGAGTTCTCTGAGCATCAGGATTGTTCTGAAGTCCAGGGAACCATGGGCCACATGCCAACGTGACAGATCTTTGGCTTCTGCTTGCCTCCCCGGGCTTTTGGGTCTTCTCTGCTTCAGGAGTAGAGAAGGTGAAGATATGGCGACTCTTCATCCTTACCTAGGTCTAGGGGACTTATCACTAGAGTGAAGTCTAACCCCAGTGCAGACTGACCTGTTGACCTCATTAGAGGAGGGAAAACGGACACAATCCAAATGCTGAATGGCTGTGGATAAGCTAATGCATTGCTGTTACCTTCCTGGTTAGATAGACTGGCATAAGATTATGGTGTTAGAGGGAGCAGGGTGAAAGAGAAAATATTGTAGTAAATATGTCCAGACAATTTCCAAATAACCAGGAGTTGGGGAACACCTATAATCCTAGCTGTTAGAAAAAAGATCATGAACCCGAGGCCAACCTGAGACACATACTGAGCTTTAGGCCACATAAAGATACTACTGAAAGCGCTTAACAGAAAAGTAAAGCTAGTTATGGTGCCATGCACCTGTAATCCCAACACTTGGGAGGTAGAGGCAGGGTCAGGAGTTCAAGGTGATCCTTGGTTTTATAATAGGTATCAGTCCCACTTAGGCTGCATGAGACCCTCTGTCAATCAAAAAGAAATACAATTAAATGGAAATACACGGGGTTGGGGATTTAGCTCAGTGGTAGAGCGCTTGCCTAGCAAGTGCAAGGCCCTGGGTTCGGTCCCCAGCTCCGAAAAAAAGAAAAAGAAAAAAAATGGAAATACACACACACACACACACACACACACACACACACACCCCTACAAGTTTGCGTGCATGCTTGCACAAACACACACGCATACCAAGCTACCCTTGAACTCAGAAATCCACCAGCTGCTAGCTCCTGAATACTGGCATTAAAGGTGTGTGCCACCATTACCCGACCAGAAAGAATGTTTTAAACAAAAACACTACAACTCTGACCCTTTCACTAGCCGTCCTGACAGAACTGACCTTGTACAGTTAACACTAAGGCACAGCTCTGGACACTTAGCTCCACGCCTGGGTAGTCGGACTCTACAAAACAATGCCCATTTCTGATTCTCAAAGTAAATTAGTCTTTTTTCAAACATGGGAATACCTAGGGTTTTATGTAGCCCTGGCTGGCTCCATAACTCTGTAGATAAGGATGACCTCGAACTCCTGATCCCTGGCTCTGTACTGCGCAAGGCACTACAGTGCCTGTTCAGAAGAGGTCTTCTAAGCTCTCAAGTTTGAGGTTAAACACGTACCTCAGGTGTGCAGGCTAAGTCTGGCACTCACTTGTTAGCTGCTATGCTCTGTTTGCTTCCTGTTGCTGTGGTGAAGCACTTGGACCAAAAGCAGCCTGGGAAGGAAAGGTCTCTGTGTTGTTTGTTTGTCTTGTCTTTTGTTGTTGCTTAGTGAATACTGAGGGAAGCCAATGCAGCAGCCACACGAGACCGTGGAGGAGTGCTGCTTGCTGGCTTCTCTGCATGTTTTGCTCAGCCTGCTCTCTTGTATAAGCCCAGGATGGTCCACTCCACCTGCTCTCTTGTGTAAGCCCAGGATGGCCCACTCCGCCTGCTCTCTTGTGTAAGCCCAGGATGGCCCACTCCACAGTAGTCATTCCTCCCACATTAGTCATCCGTCAAGAAAATGACTCTGTCCACAGACCAGCGTGTGGACAAGCTTCTCTGATTGAGGCTCCCTTCCCAGATGACTCCCGATATATCAAGTTGAAAAATAAAATTCCACCAACAAACAAGGCCCTAACCAACAGCAGCCATCTCTTCCTATAAAGCGGTCCCTAGTGCATAGCGCATATGCAGTGGGCAGCCTGTGATCGGTGGCTGCCGTGCCCTTGTCTGATTGGTGGGTGGAGGAGGTCTGAGGTGGACAAGAGGAGAAGAACAATCACCCTGACAACTCATTGCATCCCTCTTGCCAGCTTTCTCCCACGTGGTGGAGAACACAGCCTTCTTTGGTGATGTGGTGCTGCGCTTCCCGAAGATTGTACACCACTACTTTGACCATAATTCCAACTGGAACCTGCTCATTCGCTGGGGCATCAGCTTCTGCAATCAGACAGGTGTCTTTGACCAGGGGCCCCACTCACCCATCCTCAACCTGGTAAGGACTGGTAAGAGGGCTGGGATCCCTGTCTGGTGGTGAGCTGGGAGCCTCAGCTCTGTATGTGGTTGGCCCTGTCAGTTATCCTAGGTACTTAATGTGCTCTGTAAGTGTCAGGGCACTTTGTGTCATAGAGGCCTAATTCCAAAGGGTTCTGTGCTGACTTTCGGAGGTCCCTAGGGATTGTTTCCGGCCCACATTTGCCCAGGCTCAGGCTTAAGACCCTGTATAGTGGAATGGCTCTCTGTAATCAGAGGCAGGAGGCAGAAGAGGATGACCAGCGTTTTCATCCACAGATGGCCCAGGAGCTGGGGATCAGTGAGAAGGATTCTGACTTCCAGAACCCATTTACAATAGACCGGACCGAGGTGAGCTGCTGGGGCCTGTTGGTGTCTGATGGGCATGGGAGGTGGTTCTGTGGGACTAAGGCCTAGGGTATGCTGTGTGGGCTTGGAACCAGACAACCCAATGTATGGGCCCAGAAACCATTACTCAAGTAACTGATGGTTTGGGTAAGTCACAGTTCCTCTCTGAATGAGCACCACAGCTAGGGTCTGGTGGAGATTGGGGATCCCTCATATGTACCCCAGGTTGTAAGTGTCAGAGTGACCAGCTGAGGCCAGGTCATGTTCTTCCCTGCTCTGAGCCTCTGGTGCTGGTACACTGGGGCTTCTGTTCTCACGCCTACATGTGCCTTTAATCTAGAGTTCTAAACTTGGCTCTGGGGGCTAACAGCTGCAGCTTGAGAAGACAGATGGTGACACAGGGGGAAGGGATCAGAGGGAGCAGGGCAGACCGAGGAGGACAGGAAGGAAAGGCTCCTCCTGTGGGTGAGACTGAGTCTGACAGGCTTGAGGGTCTACCTGCGTGCAGGCTGACAAAGAAACCTGCTGTTGTCCGGATGCCGGAGGTTGTCGATGGCTTTTAGTACAGCGAAAGCAGTAGCCAGACTGTTAGCCTTGTTGCCTTGGGTCCCCTTGTTCTTTCAGGTCTTTACATGGAAGGGCCAGGCAGATGTGGGGCATGCAGTAGGCTTGCATTACTACAGACCACTGTGCTTAGGAAATTCGCCATCTTCATAGTGGCAGATCTATGCTTTGCCAAGGAAAAGATAGATACCTTATCCTTCCAAGATTAGTCTCTGCAAAACTAATCCTGAAAAAGTGGTCTGGATAAAGAGTTGCTAGAAATGAGATGTGGTTGTACTTACCTATAACTCCAGCAATCATGAGGCTGGAGCAAGAGGCCACCTGTCTATGTAGTGAATTTGAGGCTACCTGGACTAAAACTGCCTTAAAACAAACCAAAAATAAAGTCAGTCAAACAAGAGGATTGACCAGATTGATCTCTAGGTACTCAGTAAGCACATAGATTGCTGGTGCATCGCCTCCTGCCGGGCAATCTGACTGAGGCAGTGACCGAGTCCATTCAGTTTGTCTCATGTCACTGAGGTACAGTCATATGTGTTGTTTTTGGTTTATTGATTTGAGTTTTGAGATAGTCTCACTCTGTAACCAAGGTAGACCTCAAACTCTGCCTTAGCCTTCCTTCCAAGTGCTGGGTTCCAGCTGCCACATCCTGAGGATGAGGATGAGGCCAGCCTGCAGGACTGACTTCAGTTAGCATGTTCTTCAGGGTCCCCAACTCAAACAGATGTTGCTTAGATCTTGGGACTAAGATGTCTCATTCAAGCCATTAGAACATCGTCTAAAAATTAATGTGCGTCAGTTACTGCACCCACCTACGATTTAGATTTCATCTGCCAGTTTTACTAAATGTATTTGTTAATAGTTATAGGAAGCAAAAGATGGGCCCAAAGCAGCAGTCATTCAGTGTGGGCCAACGTCCCTGGGGCCTCTCTCTCCCGCTGTATGCTTTAAGTTGTCAATACATTGCTTGGCCAAGTCCTGGGGATATTTAAGTGCAGAATCTTAGCTTCTGTTGCCTTGTGTGGTATAATTCAAAGCTGCTCAGACATTAAGAATAAAAGATAGTTTATCTGTGAGAGTAAAACAAGATTGGGCTATCCTTGCCCAGGCACTCTGAGGAGCTAGCTACCCCTGATGGTGTGGAACACAGGACAGTAGTTCATTATTGACTCTGTCTATGTGAGTTTTCCCGTCACGTGGATGAGAATTGCATACCCAGTGATGGTTAGTGGTACCTGCCACTGGATTCTTCTGAGTCTTCTAACGTCTTAGGGCATCCCCAGGTGCTTGCGTTCTTGTTGAATTATTCATGTGTCCCCTCCTGATACCTATAATGTAACTGTTCTCTAGTTACTTCCCCTGTTCACCTAGACTTTGTTTCAGAAGGTTCAGATGAGAGCGGAACATGGAATTTTTACATGGTTATAGAACTGATTGTGGTGACAGGCAGGCAGGCAGGCAGACACACACACACACACACACACACACACACACACACACACACACACACACACACACTCCCAGCTGTTTGGAAGGTTGAATAGGAATATCCATTGAGCCCTGGAATTTGACACCTGGGACAAATCCAGGGGAACTAGCTTTCCTCATCCTCTCCCCGTGTCACGGAAGATGTATTTAATTCCCTCAGCAACCGTCGTGACGGGAGCGTCCTTTGTCAACTCTTTTCTGGGAGCCAGTTACATGAGTGCCCTATATCTAACGAGTCCCCAAACTCCAAGCTGCTGGAAGGAGACTTACCACAGACCATATCGATGTCACAGACAGTGAGGACAGTGAGCCACGCGTCCTGATTAAGACTGTGGTTTGCAGCTGCCTGGCAAGGCCCAACTTTAGACACAGAGCTTTTAAAAGACAGCACCCAGGCCTGCAATTCTTTCCCTGGGTTTCGTTATTGTTTCCTTGTTTGTTTTGAGACAGGGTCTCATGTAGCCCAGGCTAGCCTCAACTCCTTATCCTCTTGCATTTACCTCTAAAGTTCCAAAACTACTACCATATTCCACCACCACGCACGACTACCACTGCACTGCTAACTAATTTCTGTTCAACACCTTAGTTTTTATTCTAGCGGAACCATAGTGGACTATGCCTGCCTGTTCATATCTAGCAGAATCTCTGAGGTTCCTGTTGAGCCAGTGCAGCAAGGGTATAGTTTTCCCCATCAGTAGTGGCTGCTGCTTCCAAATGGTACACACCTCAAGGCTGCTTGCTGTAATCCTAACTCTGAGAAGTATCCCTGGGCAAGACCTCGATCCAAGTGGGACCCAGTCAGTGCAGAGGCCCAGGGCCTTGCAGAGGTCATTCTCGCCACAAGGGGGCACCAAGAAGTTGCTTAGTTTCTGCAAGTGGGTTTTTCTCACCCTGTGGTCACACATGCCTCTGTTCACAGAAGATTGAGTCAGAAGTGTAATGTTATCAGAATATGCTCTTGGATGTGGCCCTCAAAGCAACACAATTTCCCTGGGCTTCCCACATAATATACAAATGGCTTCCAGCCTGCCCATTTTTAAAGGTTTATTTATTTATTTTATGTATATGAGCACACTGTAGCTGTCTTCAGACACAGTAGACCCCATTACAGATGGTTGTGAGCCACCATGTGGTTGCTGGGAATTGAACTCGGGACCTCTGGAAGAGCAGTCTGTGCTCTAACTGCTGAGCCACCTCTCCAGCCCACTGCCCACTTTTTTGTATTCAGCGTGGACCTCTCTACTTCAGCAGCATCAGAAGAGTCTCTCTCACTCTTTTATTATTGATTTATTGTTTGTTTGGTTAGTTGGTTGGTTTTTGGAGACAGGGTTTCTCTGTGCATCCCTGACTGTCCTGAAACTTGCTTTGTAGACCAGGTTGACCTTGAACTCAGATCTACCTGCCTCTGCCTCCCAAATGCTGGAACTAAAGGCCTGTGCCACCATCACCCTGCTGAAGATTCTTTTCTTCTTGAGATAAGAGTGATAGAATCTGGGAGGTGAGTGGATGCCTGGTTCGTTCTATTTAGTTGGGCATTCCACCAGCTTGACCTGAATATGTCATTTCCGTCTCTGGACCACTCTAGGGACTTCCCCCTTCTCCCGCAGACATGGACTACTCACTTGGCAAATAGGTTATGCCACAAGGTGGCACTCTTAGTTTGCTTTTACCTTGGTCACACATTTGTCAATTTTGTCCTAAGGACATATAAAAGGATATATTTCGGGGTTGGGGATTTAGCTCAGTGGTAGAGCGCTTGCCTAGCAAACACAAGACCCTGGGTTCAGTCCCCAGCTCCGAAAAATAGAAAAAAGAAAAAAAAAAAACCAAAAAGGATATATTTCACACCTGAGATTTGAATACTTTGTGTTTTATGTATTCTAAAGAGCCCATTTGTTGATTTTTGTCAAAAGTGTCCACTGAATGCTGTTGAGACCCACGCAGGATTCTGTGCTTGGGCTATAGTGGAACACAGCACCCAATACCAACATTCCATCTTCCTGAAACACTGTTGTAGGTGTCAGGTGTAAAGTAGGTGACCATGAAGGAGGAGCCCAAGAATAAATTACTACAAAGTTGTAAAGAGGGCACTAGTGAGAAGACAGATGCCACTGAGGAGGCGGCCATAGAAGAGGTAGGTCTCCAGGGCAGTGGTGGCAGAGCAAATGCAATGCCACAGACAGGGCTGGAAGGAGGATTCTGGGCCTAGGCCACAGCTCGAGCAAAGGCCTGCAGGAATGTGGCCAGGGGTCTCTTCAGTCATAGAGACAAATAAACACAGATGCAGCTATGATAGTTTCTTGGCTGTAGAGACCAACAGGAGCTGAGGATTGTGAGACTTCTGCAAAGGGTAGATGAAGAAACGTGAGGACCTGGGGTTGAGGCTGGAGTTGCCCCCTGTCCTCTGTCTATCTCTGCTTGCCAGCATCCCAGTCTCTCACTTCTCGATCATGCTCTGCCAGTGTGACTTCTGACCCACCCTCTCCTGGTGACTGTTCCTTGTTCACTAGGGCAGCACCTGCTGTCTAGGACTCCTAGCTTGCCTCCCTCCTGAAGGGTGTGTCAGACAAGGATTCCAAGAGTCACACTGCTCCAAGAGTCACACCGCTCCCTCTTCCTGAAAGAGTGTATTTGTTTTCCAGTTTATGCCTTGGCTGGCACCCGTCTGCCATTCCTGGAATCTCCTATCTCATTGCTTGTCAAGCTCCTGATTATCTCATGGTCCAGTCAGTGACTTTCCTGAGCCCTTTCATCTGATTTCTTGTCTGGGGCTTCCTGAGGGCAGGGCCTTCTCTAGGAATCTTCTTGTCTTACATTCCATGATTTAGCTTGGAGGAAACCCTTTGCTACCCCTAGGCTAAATCTAATTACTCTGCTCATCTCAGTTTATTCCTAGCACTGACCCTTTCCAGAAGGCTTTGAGGGAAGAAGAAAAACGCCGGAAGAAGGAGGAGAAGCGGAAAGAGATCCGGAAAGGCCCAAGAATTTCAAGATCCCAGTCTGAGTTGTAGCCCTGGACCAGCCTGGGGCCTGAGGGATCAGCAAGTGGCCAGTGAGAAAAGGCTGCAATGTGTCCGTGGTGTGGCACCATCAGGCACCTCGATGAGCACCAGCAACTTCCAGATGGAGGGAGCCTACATTTGCTGCATCCTCAGAAGCCAGGTTTGAGCCCTGGCCAAAAAGACTGAGCTTCCAGGATCTTACAGCACACTAAGGATGCCTAGAGAGGACACTGTTCCACAGACAGGATCATGCAGGGAAGCTGCTGGAGGAGGCTGGCTGAAGAAACTCCTGGCTTGGATCCCCTTGGTGAGGGCAGGCTGCAGGCCAGATGCTGCTCTTCGTAAGGAAGCAGCAGAACCAGGCTCTGAGTTACAAGTGAAGGCGCTGTGCTTGCAGCCAACCTATGTCACTGGGCTGCCTGCCTGTCAGGGGTCCAGCTCTTTGCAGAGCAATACTAAAAGCTAGCAAATCCACTGGCCTCCCCAAGGCTGGTGAGAGAACTATTAGGGCAGCAGACACTTCTGGAGATGTTGGGACCAGCATGGAGTACATTTCTACCTCATCGAGAGGGGAAGTCCTTGGCCTCTGCAGTGCAGAGAAGCAAGAGCTAGGTTTAGGTCTCACTCACTCACTCCTGCCCTTCCTGATGGGACAGTTTGGAGAGGGGACTCAGGTGTGCCCTGGGAGGGTGTTTATTTCAAGGAGACCTTAAAAGAACATGATCTCCATTCTCAGATAACTGGAGACAGTCACTGAGCTGGTTCAGGGACAATCCACTTGTTCTCTCTGCTGCTAAAGATACTGCCCATGTGCGGCGAGAGGCTGTAGGGGACAGGTTGCAGGGGAAGGCTGTGCTTTGTGATGGGTCTACTGTAACTGAGTTGATCAGACAGTGGACTTCCTAGCTCAGGGTCAAACAGAGCCCTCTGGCCACAGATCAGGAAGCTGTGGAAGGAGTTAGACCCTCAGAAGGCAGCCTGGTGTCTCTGAGTTTCAAAGCAGGTGGCTGTCTTGGCTCTATTGAAATTACAGCTTCACCTCTTTGATGTTGCCAAGCCAAAATGTATGGCTTAAAGGAGCGGAGACATCCCAGCCCTACCTCCATCTCAAGTGCAGGTGTTGCTAACAGTGCTCAGTCAAGACCTGAGTCTTGGCCTGATTGGCCTGGCCTGCTATTTCTCTTCCCTGTGCTGTGCCTTCATTGGTAAAATAAATTTGATGGTGTCTGAATTCTCTGACAAGCTCTAAACCATGTCTTCCGAGTTTTTCCCTGCCCTGACTAGCAAAGGGAAGCCAGGTATTGGGGAGGCTTCATGGAAGATTCTAGAACAGACTGCTTCCCAACAGTCATCCAGGAAAAGTAAAGGGTAAGAAGTAGTTGGGAGGAGTGCTGGAGAAGTTTTCCTGTCAGCAATGCTTTGTCTTGTCTGTTAGGCACAAGAGATACACAGCTGGCCCAGAAAATGTAGGCTGCATTCCCAAGGCCTGTCCCTTCCCAGCTGTGTGACCTAGCTGATTCCTGGGAGGTTTATATGAGATGACAACACTAGAGTTTGTGACTTGGCCCATGAAAAAGATGGGATCTACCCTGTCATCTGTTGAACCTGCCTTAGTGCTTATGGGACTAGGGGCTCTCCCTGTTCCCTCTGTCTTTGAGAGAGGCTGTAGTCACTCTTTTGCAAGGACAATGCCTTTCTAGAGAAATTCTTTAGAGACCTGTGGACAGGTCTCCCTCTCTCTCTCTCTTATTCTCTCTCTGAGACAGGGTTTTACTGTGTAGCGTTGGTTGACCTGGAACTCACCATGTAGACCAGGCTGGCCTCGAACTCAAGAGATCTGCCTGCCTTTGCCTCCCGAGTTCTGGGATTAGTGGAGTGTGCTAGCATGCCCACTCAGCCTGTCTTTCTTAGAAGAGGTGTGGGGGCTAAAAGGGTGGGTCAAGCAGGGTAGCTGTAGCTACAGCTGTGACTGTGGGGTAATTTGTGCTCTGCCATCAGCATTTGTCTCCCTCCACTTTCTGAGACAGCCATCTGGCCATCATTGGGAATTTTGATGTTTTGATTGTGAGTTAATTAACCTTTAACAACTGAGCCCTAGAGTTTTTATAATTTGAGGCAGAGCCAGAGAACTATAAAAGTGATGAGAGGATGGAGAGAAGGCCAATAGTTAAGAGCACTTGTTCCTGCAGAGGACCTGGGTTCTGATCTGTTCCCATATGGTAGCTCACAATCATCCCTAACTCCAGTTCCGGGGGATCTGATGCCCTTTTCTGACCTTGGGCACTGGGCACATATACGGTACACATACTTGTATCTATGAAGGGAAATCATTCATACAAATAAAGTATATTTTTAATAGTTGAGCCATCTCTCCAGTCCAAGAATAAATTTTTTTTTTCCGGAGCTGAGGACCGAACCCAGGGCCTTGAGCTTGCTAAGCAAGCACTCTACCACTGAGCTAAATCCCCAACCCCAAGAATAAATTTTTTTAATTTAAAAAAGTATTGAAGGGGGGGGTGGGGATTTAGCTCAGTGGTAGAGCGCTTGCCTAGCAAACGCAAGGCCCTGAGTTCGGTCCCCAGCTCCGTAAAAAAGAAAAAAAAAAAAAGTGTTGAAGGAAGCAGCCCCATGTGATAGGAAGGCCAACTTGGGACCAACCTAGGCTGTGCCTTTGTAACTCATGTCATGGGGATCAGGCCCTTCTTGAGTTCTCCACCCCAGAGCGCTCAGATGTCTGACAGAATACATACTTATGAAAAGGCCCTGCAGGCAGACAATGCCTGGAATTTAACGGACTTTGGTGGCAATTTGCCTTCTCCAATTTTTTTTTTTAATCTCACTGATTTGCTCAGTGCCCATTGTGTCCAGGGCCTGAGAGAAGGACCCAGCCTCCCTTTCCCTCTCCTTATGTTCAGCCCATCTGGTATTTTTTTTCTTGGGCTTTCCCCTCTCTGATCTCAGTGCTTAACTTGATGGATTCTGTTCTCTCTTCCTCAAAAGTGGCCAAGGATTTCCATCGGCAACCTTCAAAGAAGTAAGCAGCTCTCTTGCTTGCCTCTTCTGTCCTTGAGTTTGTTCCCAGTGTTGGTTGCTGTGGTCACTTGTTCTGGGAACTCCACCTTTGAGCCTTACGGAGGCACAGAATGCCCAGCACTCAGGATGCAGGCCGATCTCCATGTTTTGAAGCTGCCCTGGTCTACATAGCAAGCTCTAGGCCAACCCCAACTACACATGGAGACAACTCTTTCAAAAATGGTGGTGGGTGAGCAGCTTGCTTTAGAAGACAAAAACATAAACAGCTGATGGAAGGCACTTGCTTCTCTAGCTTACCCAGCAGGAAGGATTCAATTGTGTAACAGTTGTATGTTTATGGTAGTGGCAGTGACCTAGGTAGGAGTGTGTAAGTTTCCTAGTAGCCTGGACAGTGACCATTGCTAAAGGTGCTCATGATGGCATCTATGATGGTGTACTCTAGGATGTTCCAGTCTTCTAAGCTTCCAAGTCCAATCTGTGGCACTCTGGAGACTCTGGGAGCCCCTTAATGATCTCTTAAGGCAGGGAATCTCAACAGTGGCACTGAGGACATTTTGGACCACTTAGCTGTTGTGTCAGAAGGCCTCTCTTGAGTGTTGTAGGATATTTAATAAATATTCCTGGTCTCCACCTATTAGATGCCAGTAGCAGTCCCCCAGTTAGGACAACTAAAAATGTCCTCAACCATTGATTGCTAGATGTGTCTCTTGGGCTGGCAGTTCTTCCCTCCCTCAGTCTTCCATTTTCCTCTGCCTTTTTGGTCATTCTCCAGAGAGATGCCTAGAGCCTCTGGGGATGAACCTTCTGGGTTACCCTTGTTATGAGCTCTGTCCCTCTTTTAGACTTTTTTCCTCACTTCTTTACATGAATAGGTATTTTGACCTAGCTTCCCTTTTCTGGGCTTTTCTTGGACAATCAAACCCTCTGAACTTAAGTGTTGGTGGCATCTGCCCTACTACCAACCGACAGCCATCATTACGTATGTTTTGGGTTGTTCCAGTTAAACTCGATTAGTCCAGCCGGACAGCTTCCCAGAAGCAGTAAAAGATGGTGGATAAAGCAAGGTTCTCAGAGGAAATCAATGAGAAATATTTCTACGATGTACAGCTGCCACCCAATCCATGGTAGATATCTGGATGTAACAGTTACTTAACTCGGTCTCTTCAAATAACCCAGCTCCCGTGGAGGAGTAGCTTCACAGTGTGACAAGCTGCCCTCCCGGTGGGAGAGCCAGGTGCCAGCTGGAGAGACATTCAGTTATGTGCACAAACTGGAGGGAGATGTCTTCTTTGCTGAGGTACGGGACCAGTGTGGTGGCCACCCTGTTACCATTTCTGCCGAGCCCCCATTTGTCCTTGGCCAGGCCATTTGCTAAGCACACACATGAAGGTCAGAGAACTTAGGAGAATTGGGTCTCTCTACCTATGTGAGTCCCGGGGATTGAACTCAGGTCATCAGACTTAGCAGCAAGCACCTCTACCCACTGAACCATCTTGCTGGCCCCAGGCCAGAGTCTTGACATCCAGCCCATTGTTAGTCTCATCTTACCTTTTACTTTTCCTTGGCTAGTTGTACCAAGGTCTGTCGTTTTTATATTCAGTAATTTGATTTTTGTTTGTTTGTTTTGTTTTGTTTTTGAGACAAGGTTTCTCTTTATGGCTATCCTGGAACTCTGTAGACCAGGCTGGTCTCAAACTCACAGAGATCTGCCTGCCTCGCCTCCTGAGGGTTGGGTTGAAGGCGTGTGCCACCCCCCGCTGGACGTGTGCAGTTTTTTTCATTGTCACATACATACTAGGAAGTACTTAGTGTAAGCTGTTCAGGGTGCAGTGGCCAGGCCCTGTCCCCCAGACTATTCTGCCAGCCATTTCTAGTCCAGGTCCCACCCTACAGAAAAAAGAAAAGAATCCCACCAAGCCCAGGACACTCTGGAAAGCCCCCAACCCCACCAAGAAACCGTATATAATGCTTGCCTCCTGCTCCCCGTTCTTTGCTATTTCTTGTCCCCTAGCAGAGATAGCTGCTTTCTCGTGTCTCCCCCAATAACTCTCTCATGTGAGGCTTGTTGTGCAGTGTGACTTGGTGGTATTCCTAGGCTCCTAACTACCAGGATGTCTTTCCCTTTCAGAGCGGCAACAGTGTAACTGGAGAAACCTTCGCCCTCAGAGCTTAAACCCAGAAGTTAAGAGCTGTTTGCTTGCCACAGACATCAAATAAATGTGAAAATTATAACTGTGGTCCTATGCTGTTTTGAAGATGACAAAACAAGCTTATCAATAAACAGTTGCTTAGCCAGCCCAGGAACACAAGGTGGATTATTGAATCTGCAAGTTTCCCCACAGAGCCTGTGCTTTCTTTAGGTCTGACCCCTAAAACAACTGCCTCACTCACAGGAAGGTCTTCCTATTTTGTCATGAAAACCTTTTTTCCTGTCAATATACACTTACGTCCTTTTTAAAATGTCCATTCCATCATTTTTATTTATTTATTTATTTTTCGGAGCTGGGGACCGAACCCAGGGCCTTGTGCTTGCTAGGCAAGCGCTCTACCACTGAGCTAAATCCCCAACCCTCCCCCCCATCATTTTTTTTTAATGATGCCCTGATACTCCACAGTTTGGAGGTAATTTGTGTCCCTGATGCCATACTGTGCTGCTATTTTCCCGTTACAGAGAACTTTGTGATGAATGTCTTCGAATACATGTACTTAACTTTACTAGCATTTCTTTGGACGCTAATCCTTGTTTCCTCGGAAACATTCTGGGAAGTGTGCACCTTTGTGTCCAGTGTGACCGACACCTGTAAGATGATGCAGTGAGGTGACTGCAGGAGTGGGGTCTCACCTAAAGAGGCCATTGGTGGGCTTGGGCAAATGACCTCGTCTGAAGGCCTGGAGGTTTATGAGGTTTCCCAAGATTGAGGGCCAGTTGTAAAATGTTCACAACACTCAGGCGATTCAAGAACGTGTTAAGTCTCGGATGGGACAAGTGTGACTTAAGGTCTGGATAGCCTATCCCTGAATGTTGGGGTACCAAGATTCTACCCAGGGCTAGGGGGAGGGAAAGAGACAACTGGGGAGATGACGTAATGTGCTCGCAGAGTAAAGGGGGCGGTAGTAGGAGGTAGCGCTGGACAGCATTGTGTTTAACCCTTCTACTTCCGGACTCTTGACAAAGTTGCTCCTGGAGCTGATCCAACGGAAAAGTAGCGTCTCCTTTAAACCAGAGGAAGGTTGGGAGGAGGACCAGGCGGCTACTCTCGGCTGGCGCTTGGAAGCAGTGAGGGGCGGAGTCTCGCCATGCAAATCTGAGCTGCTGATCGATGACGCGCCATCACCCCATGAGCCGCTTCGCGCTCCGATTGGCTAATGCAAGCCTGGTCCCATTGACAACAAACATGGGGGCGCGGAGGCTCGGGGCGGGGCTGCAGTGGGCGCGGCCCGGGGCGGGGGAATTCTGCCCCGCCCCTTCCGTGGAGTCGGGGCGCAGCTCAAACATGGCGGCGGTTGGCACCGGGCGGTGAGGCGGTACCAGGTGGGGGCTGTCGGGTGTCATGGGCGGTGGCGGCGGTACCGCCTCCGCCTCTCCCTGAGCTGGACCTCACGGGGGACTCTGCGCCGAACTGGGCGATGGATGAGAACAGCGAACTGGGCGGTCTGGAGACCATGGAGACCCTCACGGAGCTGGGCGATGAGCTGACTCTCGGGGACATCGACGGTGAGTGGCGGCTGGGTGGGAGTGCGGGGGGCGCGCGGGGAGGAAGGGGTTACGGCGGCGCTCGCGGGTGCGCGTGCGCCCACCCCGCGATCGCCCTGGCGTGCGCGGGAAGGAACCCGCGGGCCCGGCTGCCCGTGAGGTTCCCAGTTCTTCTTGCTCCAGAGTCTGAGCCCGGGTCGTGACTCAGGGCTCCCGGTGGCTGAGGAGTCCTGGGCGCCGCGGGGCCTGAAGCGGGGTTGGGGGCGTCGCGAGTACTGCCAGAGAAGAAAGCGAGGCGGCCGCCTCCCTCGCGCGCCCACACGCGCTCTGGTTTGTCCGGTCTTCGCCGGCGTCCGGCGTCGCACCTGTCACTCCCTCCCTGGTCACTGGAGCGGCTTCGGGATTTCCCGGACTGCGCTCCGGGCTCGGCTCCCCACGCCCCCGCTCTTTTCGGGATTGACTGACAGCCGGGTCTCCTGGCGCTCTGGAAAACTTTGGGCATCAGCTGCAAAAGCAAGTTATTGATGGAGTGGACAGAGACCGTAGAGTGCGGCGGCCTTGCATGGAGACCCAGGCGCTCCTTCTGTCGCACTGCAAAGGGAGTTGAGCTGCAAGAATTTTGAGTTGTGGCCCCTCGGGTACTGACTAGGGAGCGGGTGGCCTTTGTTTCGGCGGCCTTAACAGCGAAGTGGAAGAACTGGTAGGAGCCCAGGGATCCTCTCTTACAATTCTCTCACTTTTCAGCCACGGGAAAGAAGGTTTGGAGAGGGTCCCAGACTTGCCCGCGGTCATCATGCTGCTTAACAAAGCCCAGTTCTTTCTGTTTCTGAGCTAGTATTAGTTTCTTTCCACTCCACCTTTGAGAATTTGAAGTCCAAAGAACAGGCTAGTAATTTAGTCATTCTCGGTAGTCGGGCTCTTCTGAAGTTCTCAGTCATTTATTCCTCCCACAATCCCACGGAATAGGTATCACTCAAATTTGCAGGAGGTATTGTCTAAGGTCACTTACTTTAGAGAGTCCAGAACTACTCCTAAGCAATGACTCAGTTATGGAGTGTTTCTACATCTAGAATCTAGAACCTTGCAGGCATATCTGATGGCTACATCCTCACTTTGCAGGTGAAGAAAGAGGTAGAAGGTTCTCTTGTGTAGGCAGAAAGTGACAACAGTTGTTTGAAGAAGGTGTTTGCTGTGTTCCTGTTTTGCTTTTGTAACATTTTTCCCACTTGGTTCGCCCTTACTTCTCATTTTGATCATCCAGTGTGACAAGATCCTGTAATTGAAGTTCCACTTTTAACCACAGATTCTTCCACCAAGTATTGCTAAACACAAAGATAGGTTAACAAGTGGGAGGGGTTACTGCTTGGAACACGGGAGTGGCTAATGTGTTTTGAGCACTCAGGTACAAGACACAGTGTTAAGCACTCACACAGCTTTTCAATTCGTGTCACAGCCCTATCAGATAACGCTGTCAGACTGGCCATCTCCCCACTGTTCATTAGCTTACCCAGAGTTCCCTAGTCAGTAAGAAGTAGGTCTAAAACTGCCTACCAGCAGGGGCACAAGAAAAAAATTCATGTTTTGTTTTTTTTTATTTATATTTTATAATGACCTTTATTTGTCTAAATTTTCAACATATTAAATTACCTAGTGGTTAATATTAACCTTATAGATTGCTAAGTCTATGTATAAATAAAATGTATACTCTAGAAACCACAGCAGTAGGTCAGTAGTTTCTTAGGCCTCTGCCTAGTTTGGGAAGTGTTTACTTGCTCCAAGAGCTGGCTTTGGTATCTCAGTTGTAAAATATGGATGGTATTTTAGGATCACATAATGTTGCATGTGCACAGGGCAGTAAGTGAAAGTCAGTGAGGAAGCTTCCTTGAAGGCTAGTTTACCTGAAAGATCACACTGAGGAGATAGCCACTGACCTTAAAAGACAAGAAGAACCAGTTGAACAAAGCAAAGGCCAGCGGTCTAGATGGAAGTGTCCCTGAATCCTCTTCTCCTGAGCAGGTTACTGAGGGGCGGGGATGGGGGTGGGGCAAACCACCTTTCATTTCCTTCCCACAGTTCTTTGCACCTAGAACAGCACTTGGAACAGTGAGAATGCGCACTATTTGTGGAATGCCTGTCTGAGTACCTGGGGCAGGATATTAAATATTAGGTATAGTTTCCCTGATTGGATTAGAGCAGAGTGAGCAGCCCATGGGCATCTGAGATGAGGAAGAGAGTAGTATGAGTGCACTTTTGTAACTCACAGCCTAGAAACCTCACGGTTCCTTCAGGAGGTCAAGGAACTGTGAGTCCACGGCCAGCGGGGTCTCTTCTTGGTCAGAGAGCTAAAGTTCTTGTTTCTTTTGACTAAAATAAATGGTCAGGAATATAGTTCCATGGCAGGGCACTTGCCTGGGGTTTGTAAAGTCCTGGGTTTGATACCTACTACTACACAGACTATGCAAATGAGCACAGTGGAGCCTTCAGAAATGGAAGCAGAAGGAAGGGTCACCTCCTGTTCTAAGACCCAGCCCACGCAACTCCGTGAGACCCTCATCTCAAACTGAAAAATAAGAGTGCTGAGGGGGATGAGGGTGTAACTCAACAATAGAACTCCTGCTTAGCATATGTGAGGGCCTAGGTTCGATTCCCCATACTGCCCCAAAAAAAAAAAAAAAAAAAAAAAGGTAGAATAAGCAATTTCAGCTGGACACTACATAAATAAAAAAGGGCCATCTTATAATACAGACTGACTGAGATAACCTAATTAAGTTAGGTAGTGGAGTGAAGCCTCTTGGAAGAATATCAGTGTCATCTCTTTGAAGCAATGCCAGAGTCTGGATTTTTATGTTTTTTTAAGTGTTGGCTTTATTATCTTTTTTTGTTGCATGTGTGGTTGTGATTGTGGGCATAGGCGTGCCACGGTGTCTGTGGAGATTACAGTGTGACTCCAGGCGTCAGGCTTTGGCTTTCACCTTTGCAACGGTGTCTCTCTCTCTGTTTCACACTGCTTGTGCTGTCTGGCCTCCCCCCTTCCCAGGATTCCCGGCTGCCTTCCATCTTGGCAGGGACTCTGAGTTTACAGACTTGCACTACCACACTCAGCCTCCTGTGGGCCCTTGGGGTTTGAACTCAGGTCCTCGCACGTGTGCGACAAGTAGTTTATCCACTGAGCTGTCTCCACAGACCTTAACTTTTTTTTTTTTTTTTTTTTACGTTTATTCTGTTTATAGATATTCGTTTGCCCACCTGTGTGTCCACATTTGAATGACAGGGTCAAAGGGCAACGTTTAGAGTCAGTTCTCTCCTACTATGTGGGTTCTGGGGATTGAAGTCAAATCACCACGCTTGGCAGTGTGTCTCCTTACCCACTGAGCCATCTTATTGGCCCATCCTGTTAAAAATTTGTTTTTTGAGAGTTCCTTAAGTGTCTACAATGCGTTTTGATCATGCCCGTCCAGCCACCTTTTCTAACTCCCTCTCCCCAACCCCCGTTTCCCTCCAGCTTCCGTGTACTCTTCTTTCTGAAAAATAACTCACTAGTCCAATTAGTGCTGCCCGTGTGCACATAGTAGGACCTACTACACCCACAGGCTAGGCTGAAACTCACAAAGGCCTTTCAGGTCCCGAGATTAAAAGCTTGTGTCACAAACCTCGCTTTTCCCTCTTCCTTTTCTAAGAATAGAGAAACCAACACCTGAAACCAAAACTTATGAAAGAACCGCTTGCTCTGGCCCATCTTGTATCTCTCCTCAGTCTTCTCCTTGGCCTCCCACCTGTCTTGTATTGCAGAGTAGGGTCTCTGAAGACAACCTTGTTGACAGTAAACATGTCTTTCATAAGGGCAAAAAGATCGTATTTTCTTCCACTTGGATCACAAAACACAGAGTCAAGAACGTGATCTTTTTGCTAAGCACAAAAGAAATCGGTGTCAGCGGGCTGCAGAGATGGTTCAGCAGTTAAGAATGCTGGCTGCTCTTCCAGAGGTCCTGAGTTCAATTCCCAGTACCCATGTGGTGGCTCCCAGCTATCTGTGATTGGTTTTAGGAGATCCAATACCTACATGGTACACAGACATACATGCAGGCAAAGCACCCATACACAAAAAACACTAATTAACCAATTAATTTTTTAAAAATAGGTGTCAAGAGCAACACACTGATAAGCTTAAGAAGGAATAACCAAGCTACTTGAAAGATAAAAAAGCTGCTAAAATTTTTTATTTGTAATTAACGTGTGAGAAAATGGTACGAGACCCAAGAGGTAAATTGGAATTGAACTGTGCTTTTATGGACTACAGGAAGGAAATTGGTGAACATTTTGAAGTAGAAATAATTAGTCATGGGTTAAGAAATATCAACTGTGTTGATAAGAAACTTTCAGATGCGGGGGCATGACCTCTGTGAAGGGTGACCCTGAAGACAGCATAGACAGATCTGTGGGATTCCAGGAGACCTTGAGCACAGGGCTTTGAGGAACTTAGAAGGTAGCTGTGCTAGGGAGGCTGGCTGAAGAGATGATGAAACGTGGCTTACGTGGGCTTACGTATGGTGCCGGAGTAGTTGCAGTAGGGATGGGAAACCTATTCAGAAGCTCAAGGGAGATCGAGGTGAAGGAAGAGAACGGACAGCGAAGGAAGAGCAGTCAGTGCTACAGAGAGCTGCAGGGATGCTCAGGCCATGCAAGGAGTCAGACTGGACAGAGGTCAGCCTCCCTAGAGCAGTCAAGTACCAAGGGAGGGATCAAGAACTAAAGAAACCAAACAGCACTCAGAAGTCAGTGGGGGCCGTGGGGAAGCAGAGGCGACTGTTCTCCTTGGAGAAGGTTGAAGAACTTCTGGAAACTGTACCTGGTTGGGCCTTGTGCATGTGAAGCAACCCCTCTCCCACCAAGCTATAGTCCCAACTCGACGTTTTATTTTGAAACATGGGCTCACTAAGTTGCTCAGACCGACCAGCCTGTCACTACCAAGCCCAGCATTCCTTTCCTGTCCTTAGGAGTTGCCTGTTCTAAACATTCTTTATAAATGGAACCAGGGCCTGTGGCTTCTTTCCCTTGGCGGGCTCCAGTGTTGCAATACAGAGCTTCAGCACAGCTTGTGAACTCACCTGTCCGCTGCCAGATCGTGGGGCTCTCTTTCCTTTTGGCTATTTGGAAAGAAGCAACTGAGAAATTCGGTTTTCTGGGGTAGATTGTATTTGTTGTTTGCTTGTCCATTCACTGACTCTCCTCCTTTCCCTGGTCAGTTCTTTCGTTTCTTGCAGTCCTCATTCTGTTTGCCCTTCTCTGGTTAAGTCAGCCACCCTTAACAACCCACAGGGTGATGCTGGGGTTCCTGGTCCCTAGTTCTTGATTTGGGATGGTGGTGTTGCTGCCTTGTTTTAATGAAACACATTCAACTTCTAGAGGTAATTTGTTGTTGTTTGATGCTGGGTTTCATGGAGTTCAGAATGGCCTCAAAATGTGTGTGCCTGTGCGCATGCGCCAAGTTCTGGACTGACAGACATAGGTGGGAAGTAAAATTTTAAATATTGGCCTCTTTCTAAATATATAGTCAACTCACACTCCGACTTAATGTTTACAGTTTTAGGCAGTTATATGCACGCGCGCGCACACACACACACACGCGCGCGCGCTCTTTTACTGTATAAATTCTGGAACTCGCTATGTAGAAGTGGGGAGTGCTGGGATTAAGGGTATAAACCACAACTCCCGGCTGAACATGTCTTGTGACCCGGGCTAGGCTTGCGGTACTCCTGGCTAGGCTGTCCGGTGCTGGCTTACACGTGTGTACTGTGAAGCCTGGTGTGATAGGTAGGGCAGAGTTTATAGTGGAATTCTGAAGAAGCAGCTGTACTTCAGCTTCTAGAACTTGGAAACTTTGATCCCAAGCTGCCCAGGAGCTCACATCACCCTGCCTCTGCCTCTCCCTCTGCCGTGCTGGTATTACAGGCGTTCACCGCCATCCTCATATGGCCATTTTGATGTGCTGGGAACTGTGCCCACTGGGCTACACTGAGCTACAACGCACAACACTTCAGTCGTTTGCGGTTTCCTGCGAGAGCTCTGGAGAGTTTGCTGTTGTCCACAGCTTGTGTCTTCCATGTGCTGTAAACTCTTGGTCCCATCTAGTTACATTTTCTGGGGTTTCTCAGACCCCAGGACCAGGGTGCCCTTGAGTTTTCCTTTCTCTGTCTGGCCTCACCCTTGTTAAACATTCTGTGTTCACACCCAAGCCATTAGGCTAATAATATTCTTGACCATTGAAGTCTTTAAAATTTGTAGTTCTCATACTCTGCTCAAGATCCTGCGATTTTTAAAAAGTGTGTTCTTGCTTCTGTCTCAAGTAGGGTTTCTCTGTGTAGCCCTGGCTGTCCTGGCACTCACTCTGTAGACCAGGCTGACCTCAAACTTCAAGAGCTCCATCTGCCTCTGCTTCCCAAGTGCTCGGATTAAAGGGGTGCACCACCACAGCTGGCTAGCCAAAACTTTTAAAGTGTATGCACACTTGTCATATTTTCACATTCGGATTGCTCTACGTTGTAATAATTGCAGTGTAACAGGTCTTTGATCCAGTATAATCCAGCCAGATAGGCCGCTGGCGTCTCTTTGGCTCTGTCGAACATTTTCATCACGTGTAGTCTCTCAGCATAAGTACAGTTGCTGTGAGCCTCAGGAAACTTCGGAGCCCACACTGCCAGCTGTGTCCTTCCCTTGTCAGAGTTTTCCATTGCTCCAAATCATGTTGGTTACTCTTACTTACTGAGGGTAGCGAAGTACTGTATTTACATGGATCAAAAATTTAAACATGTAAAACAGGACTGGGAGAATTCTTGCTCTTTCTACTTATCTCCCTAAATTATACCTCCTTAAAGATAATCAAGCTTAGGCTGGAGAGATGGCTCAGTGGTAAAGAGCACTGGCTGCTCTTCCAGAGGACGCGGGTTCGATTTCCACATGGCTAACAAGCATCTGTAACTCCAGTCCCAGGGGAGCTAATATCTTCTTCTGGCCTCTGAGGTCGGTGCATTCATGTGCATAGACATACATGCAGGCCAGACATTCATACAAATAATACAAACAACCCCCCCCTTTAAGTTTCTTTTACTTCCTGCTAAACTTGTTATTATAAGTCGAAGCAAAGGCAGGAGAGATGACTTAGCAGGGGAGGGGCTTGCTGCCTGATGACCTGAGTTCAGTTCACGGAAACCCCAAGGTAAAAAGAGAGAACTGACTCCAGCAAGCTGTCCTCCAATTATACATGCACACATGCACACACGCACACATGCACACACGCACAGGAGCGCTGAGGAACGAGAGACAGGCTGGTCTCTGAGTTCAGGGTAGCCTGCTCTGTCCGGTGAGAAGTTAACATTCACTCTGCTCATGTCAGAGGTGCCATTTTAATGCCCACCAGAAGGGTCAGCTGGGATTCTAATCCCTTTCTTTTTGTCCCCTTCTGCCATACTTCTGTCCGGTTCAGAGCTGAAGCCCCTCCCTGGTGCTCCGTGTGTCTGACAGACACACTTCACTTGTAGCATGCTCCCCTCAGGTTCAGTGGCTCCTGGTTTTCAGTCTGTGCATTGAGGGTCTTGGGAGATTTTCCTAAATTTCAGAAGACTGTTCTGGAAGGTCTGTGTTCTCTCCCTGTATTTTTAGGGCATCATCCCTTGCTACCCCAAACTTTAGGTCCATCTTCACCTGAAAAATCATGTCAGGCTTTTCACCGTTGTTATGACCACTGTGCACCAGTATCTCCACATAACTCAGGAAACGTCCTTCTGTTACAAGTCCTGTCTTTTAATTAAAAAATCTCTCTTGAAGAACTAGAGCAGTGGTTCTCAACTGTAGGTCCTCACTCCCTTTGGGGTCACATACCAGATATTTATATTACAATTCATAACAGTAGCAAAATCACAGTTGTGAAGTAGCAATGAAAATAATTTTATGGCTGTGGGTCACCACAACATGAGGAACTGTACAGAAAGGACCCAGCATTAGGAGAGCCAAGAAGCGTTGGCCTGGAGAGATGGCTCAGCAGTTAAGGATCTGTCCTGCTCTTCCAGTGGACTCGAGTTGGTTCTTGGCACCTCCTCAGACAGTTGACTACTGTAATTTGGGTTCTGAGAGTTTGAGGGGGTCCAGTGTGCTCTTCTGGCCTCTGAGGGAGCCTGCTACACTCAAGAGCACCGTGTGCAGATACACACTTACAGAACAGTAAAGTGGTTTAAAGTTGATCAGCCCTCAGGTCAGGCTTGCTAATACATACCTTCAACCCCAGCATCTGGGAGGCAGAAGCAGGTGGGTATTTGGGGTAGAGGCCAGCCTGGTGTTCATAATGGGTTCCAGGCTAGATTCCTTTCTGATGTAAGCAGGCTTCTGAGCTGTGGGTGTGAGGTAGTGTGATGGAATTCGAAACTCGAGAGATGCTAGATTCACTAATGGTTTCACCTTCAGGGGCCATGGGCCTGATCCCTGAGCACTGGAAGTGACTGCCCCTGGGAACCCTGACTCTTCTGCGCATTCCTTCCATCTGTAGGGTGGGGGTTGGGATATCTGTTCCTCTAATACCTGAAGAGGTGAGCTAAGCCAGACAGTTGGCGGGGGCAAGAACTAATAGCCCCCCTTTTTTCTCTATCAAGAAGGGAATTGAATGAACTTCAGTTTGAGGTGATGAGTTTTTTAGAACAGTTTTAGATTGTTGGTCCCCCCCCCCTTTGAAAAGGCTTTTGTAACACAGTGGGTGGGTCACAGGAGCAGTAAGAATGTGATAGGAGTTGTTCGGTTTCCTCCACAAGACTCAAGGGTTAAAAACTTTTTGAGGTGATAGGATTTTTCACAGGCTAACAGAAGAGTAGCCTGGCCCTCTGGTAAAGCCCCTGGGGAGTTCCTGCTTAGAAAGTCCTCCAAGTGCTGAAGGACTCCCAGGTCTCTCTAGCCTTGGGAGTCACTAATCCCCTCACAATCTTATTCTTGCATCTGACTCGGGAACAGGTCTCTTGGGCTCAGGGGTGGGGATGGTGATGAAACTCAGTTGCTGGACCAGGTGTGCAGCTCTCTGTTGCACTGACTTCTGCCTAGCCCTGGCTCCAGCCATCCCACTACTGCAGGGGAAATGGGTTGTTTCCTGGGCGCTAACATTCCTGTGAGCCTCATACTTTGCTAAAGTCCCCCTGATAACATTTGTCTGCCTGACAGTGCTGTGAGGTCATGCTGTGTCTCTCTAAGGTCATGCTCTGTCTCTATGAGGTCATGCTGTCTCTGTGAGGTCATGCTGTGTCTCTAAGAGGTCATGCTCTGTCTTTATGAGGTCATGCTGTGTCTCTAAGAGGTCATGCTCTGTCTTTATGAGGTCATGCTGTGTCTCTAAGAGGTCATGCTCTGTCTTTATGAGGTCATGCTCTGTCTCTGTGAGGTCATGCTCTATCTGTGAGGTCATGCTCTGTCTCTGAGGTCATGCTCTGTCTCTGTAAGGTCATGCTCTGTCTCTCTAAGGTCATGCTCTGTCTCTGAGGTCATGTCTGTCTCTGTGAGGTCATGCTCTGTCTCTATGTGCATATTTCATGGGCATTCATAAGGGCTCTGCAAAAGAGAAAGGAAATGACTTAGCCAGGACTTTCTATGCTGAACAGTGTGCAGTTCATCCTATTCTTTGCCTTGTGGGAATGAGGTAGGAGATGCCCTGGCATAGGAGCCTTTTCTCTGGTCAGAGGTTGAATGAATGAAATGAATACCCTATGTTCATAGTCCAGTGCTAAAGGGTATTTGAAATGAATGAAACAGCCCCTATTTTCAGGGAGCTTTTTCTTTTTGATTGCTGTACTCTGAGTACAAATTTAATCTCAATGTTCCCAAAGAAAAAATGTAGCTGGAGCCTGCACAGGAAGAATTCCAGATGTTTGAAGCACTAAGGAAGGGCTTGGGGAAGTCTTCACAAGGACTTTGGCTAAGTTGTGAATGAAGGGTGGATGAACAGATCTTAAAAATTATTTAATTTATTCTATGTACATTGATATTTTGCCTGCATGCATGTCTGTGTGAGGGTATCAGATCTTGGAATTATAGATGGTTGTAAGCTGCTGGGAATCGAACTTGGGTCCTCTGGAAGAGTGGTCGGTACACTTTACAGGTGAGCCATCTCTCCAACCCCTAGCAGATACGTTCTTTTTTTTTTTTTCTTTTTTCTTTTTTCTTTTTTTCGGAGCTGGGGACCGAACTCAGGGCCTTGCGCTTGCTAGGCAAGCGCTCTACCACTGAGCTAAATCCCCAACCCCAGATCCGTTCTTGATAAACCGTTACCTTCTTAACCAGTTTTGGTCAGTTCTATGCATCAGTGTATTCTTTATCTGACTAGCATGAATTAAAAATGAGGGTTACTTGGAGGAGGATAGTATGTGTATTGATCAGAGAATCTAGAAAGCTGGGCTTGATAAATGGGTTCGAATCCCAGAGAGGCTCAGCGGTGCCAGAGCCCAGCCAGGGTTGGGGTAAGCAGCAGCCTGCTCAGGACTACACCTTCCTGATGATCTGTTGTCTACTTTCCTGGATAGGAGCATGCCTTAACCAGTGAAACAAAAATGGCAACTGCCCATTGTGCTTCTCCTCTCTGGTGATGACATCGTTAAGGCCTTCACATTCCCCTAGGTAGCTCCATCTGTCCCTCTTGAGTTCCATGATCTCTGCATTGTTGACTTGCAGGGCATTTCGTGGTGCTGTTTTGATGTTCTTTGTCCTTCAAACTGTTCCTTCTTCCTTGAATATGCTTCCATCCCTTTAGTTCATAAAACCCCTTTTATCCTAGGTGTGATTTTCAATCTCCCAGAGTGGATTGGTCCTTTCCCCCCTGACCTTATCTTTTGAGGCACGTGTTCTCCCCTATGTTGGGGTTGGTGGGATTGGTTGGGTTTCTGTCCTCTTCTTGAAGTGTTAGGTAAGCATTCTACTGCCAGAACCACCAGGCTGCAGCCCTAGCGTATCCGCCCCCCTTCTAGACACAGTCCCAGTGCAACAGACAGACCTCAAATTCAGACCTCTTGTTTAGTCTCCCAAATGCTGGGGATTAAACTCAGGGCCTTCTACATGTCGGGTAAGCACCCCATCACTGAGCTGTATCCCCGACACTTCTCTGTGGGGTTGAAGAGTACAAAACCATTCGTTCCATCCGTTCTTCCTTCCCTGCCTCCTTTCCTTCCTGTCTCTCCTTTCTCTTTTCTTTCTTAGTTTTTCTCTTCTTCCATAGGAGGTTTCTTTTTGTAGCCTCAGCTGGTTTTCAACTATCATCTAGTCCTAGCCTGTGTGTTGAGGTTATAGTCGTGGACCACCATGTACAGCTCAGAGCTTTTGTCCTTGCTCTGTACGGGGTCACACAGGCCACATAAGACCTTCCAAGCTACCAGACACGTAGTAGGCATCACAGACAAGTACTGAGTGAATGGCTGTCTATCATTCAATGGCCTACTTTACAAGGTTTTTTTTGGTCTTGGTTTAGGAGATTTGAGAGTGTGATGGTGGATTCTTGGGGGTCTGACATTTTTACCTAATGGTTTTGGTACTAATAAGGGTTGAGGTTTCTTGCTTAGCAGACTCTGCCCCTCAGAGCACAATCCAGGTGGAGTGGTTTGTGCCTGACTTTGTTGACAGTGTGTGGGTTATCTGTCGTTGTGAAACACGAGGCCTCCTCAGGCACAGGATCATGTAGGATCAGTTCCTTGAGCATCTTGCACAACTTTTAGACTGCCCTTTCAATCGTGAAAGAGAGAGCCACGTAACACTGGGGTGGGGCCAGGTACTGAGCTAGGAAAGACAGGAAGGGCCTGGGATGACGCATCCTTTCCTTCCCGAGCCTGGGTGTTCACTCTTGCTCACTCTCCAGTGAAGCACTCACTGAGTGTCCACCGGGTCTGCCTGCTCCTGGGCTTGGTTTGGTGATAGCCACATGATAGTGGGACCAAAGCATGCAGTGTCTGTGAGCTTGCTTGCCAGTCCCAGCTCCACTACCTGCCACCATGTGGTGCTGGCCATATTACGCTAGTTCCTGCCTCATAAATGTTCTGCTACTGTTCCGAATCTGATATGTGACCCCTGGCCAAGTTACTTAACCTCCTTGCCTCCATTTCTTGTCTTGAGAAGTGGATGGTGGTGGCATCTGCCTCAGAGTGCTGTAGAGGTTACATGAGGAAACGCATGAGGTGTTAATAGAACGCTGTCACATGCTGTTTTTGTTACTTCTGTTAATAATTGGCCCTGGGCCACTTCTTGACTGTTGCACTCAGAGTGCAGAGATTTTAAAGTAATAAGTGGAATATCATGGAGATGTGCTTTTGGAACATGAGGTGTCAAGAGACTACTGTCTCCAGCCAGCCTTAGGAAAGAACTAGAGTGCTTGTGTAGGGTTCCTGCCTTGGTAGGGGCTCCCATGGAACATTCCAGAATCCAGCTGCTGTGAAATGGGGCAGTTGTAGTGACGAAGTTCTTCAAGGACACCACAGTGTGTACGTGAATGGGGCTAACTTCTGCAGTGGGGTGCCTGTGTGTATGTGAATGGGGTTGGGGAACACAGGACTTCCCCAAGGAAGGCTCTCATTCCTGTCTGCTCATTTATATGCCCAAGACTGTGCAAAACTCCTCTGATGGACGTAAGTTGTTTCTTAGACACAAACAGCCCCACTTAAGCACATAAGACCCAGGCAGGCAGAATGCAATGTGCCTTACATATGAATGCTTGAAACTGGTCGCCTGATAGGGTAGTTTTGAAGATTCTGTAACGATGTGTGGGAAACGCCTAACCAGGCATTAGGAGCAAAGTAACAGTCACAACAGTAAGGAAGGTGTCTTGCAGGAAAACAAAACAAACCAACCAACCAACAAACCCCGTGTTTATACTTTGCTGATAACGGGGTACAAACTAGCTCACAAGCACAGGAAAGAAGCGGTGCTGTGAGGACCCAGCTTCACAGTTGCTGTGCTGTGTGCCGGGCCTGACAGATGTTTGCCCCCAGAACCTGCCTCTCGAGGCATTTACTGCTGTGCGTGACATGCGATAGGGTCTCAGTCAGTGTTTATTCCACGGGCGTCTTTATTTGGCAGAGGGAGCTGAGGAGAGTTGGGGTTGGAAGGAGTACCTTGTCAGAGCAGATCTGTCTGAAGTACAGAGAGCTGGACAAGACTGTGTCTTTCCTGTCTCCCTTGATGAGTCAGTCATGTGCTTACCTAAGACTGATGTGCAGTTAGCGTTGGGGGCGGGGGGTTGTTATGGTGCTGAAGACAGAACCCTAGAGTTTACCGACTCCATCCCCACATCCCTTCCACTGACGTTGACAGCAATATGTCGAGGATTTTCCAAATACCTTCTAACACACCCTCATGTCGCCTTTATTGTCACTCTAGGTCTGTATTGCATCTTTTTCCCAGGTTGTGATTCATATAAATGCAAAATATAAGACATGTTGGGGAATCAGCTTTGGTAGCGTGACCTTTAATCCCAGCACCCAGGAAGCAGAGGCAGGAGGATCTCTGCGTTTGAGGCCAGCCTGGTTTACAGAGCAGGTTCTAGGACAGCCAGATACATGTACAGAGACACCATATTTCAAAAAAGAAAAAAGCTCTCCCTTTCCCTCTGCCTCTCCCTCTCCCTCTACCTCTCCCTCTCCCTCTTTCTCTCTCTCTCCTCTCTCCTCCTCCTCTTCTTTCTTCTCCTCCTCCTCTTCCTCCTCCTCTTCCTCCTCTTCCTCCTCCTCTTCCTCCTCTTCCTCCTCCTCCTCTTCCTCCTCCTCCTCTTCCTAAAAAAAAAAAAAAGAAAGAAAGAAAGAAAAAGAAAAAGAAAAGAAAAAAGCTAAAACCAACCAAGGAAACAGTAAGTAAGTAAATGGTGGAAAGCCAGGCATGGTGACACATGTATGATGTTCGTACTCAGGAGTTGGGGCAGGACAGCTCCGGGTCATCTTCAGCTTCTTAAGGTGTTCAAGAAGAGCCTGGGGTACATGAGACCCTGTCTCAGTTCCCTACACATACCCAAAAGGGGGTGTCAGTTGTTACTATTAATGTTATCCACATAAAATTAATATAAATTAATTTGGCCAGTTGTAATCATCTATATACATTTAAATAAAACATATATATGGCTTTTAATTAGAAAATAAAATTTTCTTTTAGACATGAATAGTGTAATGGCTTTTTTAAAATGATTTACCTATTTCTGTATGTGGGGGGAGGCGGGGTCAGAGGACAACCTGCTGAATCAGTTCTCTCCTCCACCACAGGCATTCCAAGGATCAGCTGGGGTCTCCAGGCCTGGAGACAGGCTTCTTCACTCACCAGGCCATCTTGTGGGCCTCCTGTATTTCTTTAACTTTTAAACAAGAGATTTGTTTTATGCGTCTGAGTGTTTTTCTTGCATGTATGCGTGTGCACCATGTACAGAGGGCAGGAGAGGGCATTGGATGCCCTGAGATTGGAGTTGCAGGTTATGAGCCACCATGCAGGTGCTGCGAATCAGACCCAGGAAGCATCCTGTGGAAGAGCAAGCGGCCACTGAGGCATCTCTCTCCAGCCCTTGTTGGTCACTGTGTGTGTCCCAGGCTGTTTCAGAACTCTTGCCTCGGCCTCTTGAGTGCTGGGATGATAAGCATGTGTCACCACAGCTGGCTCTGTGTCTTCTGTTGGTGGAACCTGCGCTCTGTTAGTCAGTCAGCTGCTATACTGCTAAGCTGTATCCCCAGCCTAGGTTCTTCCAAAGGAAAACCTTGTGTTCATTCAGGAGCAAACTGGACGTGAGGCGTCGAGTCCTTGGTGAAAGCCTTTAAGTAGAATGGTGAGCCAGCTTAGAGAAAGAATGAAGGTGATCTTATGCAGAAAGGACATGGTGGTTTTACTCTGAGAATGGTTTGCCAACCCCAAGCTTGTGCAGAAAGGGAATTGGTATCTTTGAAGGGTAGATGGGTGGGAAGTGAAAGAAAGCCTTAGGTGTTTGAGGGCTCGGGGCTGGGTGGGGCTGGAGAGGGCTCAGAGGACCAAAATTCAGTCACCCATAACCACCTGCAACTAACCTGAGCTCAAATGGGATCTAACTGGTCCCCTGAAGCACCCACATAAGCTGAAGACACACACACACACACACACACACACACACACACACACACACACACCCATATAAGCTGAAGAGACAGACAGATGTGCACACTTTTAAATAGAGTCAGTCAGAGCAATTTGAAGAAGCGCTGAAATTAGGTTTGTGGCTGGCAGGTGGCTCAGCAGTTAAGAGCACTTGTTGGTCTGAAGAGGACCTGAGTGCAGTGTCCTGCATCACGTGACTACTCATAACCATTTGTAACTCCAGTTCCAGGGCATCTGATTTGAAAGATGGCTGTGCCAGTCAGGTGCTGATTGGTATTTGACAGAAGACTAGTTGAATTTAAAACAGGGTTTGGAGTGGAGTGGCAGGATGCACAGAGGTGCTTTGAAACATTGTCTGACAGTCCTGGGGTGACCCTGTGGCCCAGAAGAAAGCCTGGGAAAGTGCTGTTGAAATAGCTCTTCCGGGTGAGGCTGCTGACTAGCTGCAGTCTTGGGCTATGGGTCTGTCTGCTTTCTCCTAGAACTGCAGAGCAGAGGCATCTTCCGGGTGCCTGGGAAAGAAGGGAGAGAGAGCCAGAGAGAAAGAACCAGGAGACCACATTGAGTTGCTCTAGATTTCTTGTGTGTTTTTTCTCCTGGGGTGTGTGTGTGTGTGTGTGTGTGTGTGTGTGTGTGTGTGTGTGTGTGTGTGTGTGTGTGTGTGTGTGTGTGTGTGTGTGTGTGTACTCTCTCGATGATCTGTGGAAGCCAGAGCAGAGTCAGGTGTTTGTCTCTACCTCCTAATTGGGAGTCTTAAGCACACACAGCCACACTCACACTCAGCTTTTTGTATGGGTGCTGGGGATTTGAACTCAGGTCCTCATGGTCACAGAGCAAACACTCTTACACACTGAACCAAGCTGCAGCTGCCGCCCTCTCCTCTTCCTCCTCCTCTTCCTCTTCTTCCTCTTCCTCTCCCTCTTCTTCTTTTGTTTTTTTTTTTCCAAGACAAGGCTTCTCTGTGTAGCCCTGACTGTCGTGGAACTCCCAAGCACTGGAATTAAAAGTGCACACCACCACCACCAGTTTGTTTTCTAAATTTGCTTATAATGAATATATTCCTTTCATGATTTTCAAACATTGTCTAGGGCTGGTGAGATGTCTCCGTAGGTAAAGGCACTAATCACCAAGGCTGACAGCCTGAGTCCCCTCACTAGAGCACACATGACAGGGAGAGAGAACTGACTCACTCCCTTACCTCTGTACATGTGCCCTGACATGCACAAGTCCCCCTCCCCCATAAATAAATATAACTCAAAAATAAATATATACAAACATACTATCTAATATAACATTAATAACAAACATAATGTAAGAATAACGTTATAAAGTTTGTATTGAAGAAATACGTAGTGGGGCTGAAGAGCTTGCAGAGGACCCCACCACATGGCAGCTAGTAAGTCTGTAACTCCAGGGGGCGTCCAGCGCCCTCTTCTGTCCTCTGTGAGCACTGCATGTACATTCAGGCAAACCGTCATACAATAAGAACAAGTAAGTGACCTTTGCTGTGTGTCATCATCACGGTAATCTAAGGTGTGAGGAGGCCAGCTTTGGCAACATGGTAAACTCCAGGTTATGTGGTAAGTTATATAGTAAGACCCTGGCCAAACTCTTCATCCTACCCCCCAACTCCCCCCAAAAAACCTCTGTAAACCAGTTCTTCCCTCACCTCTCAGGGCTAGATAACAAATACCCAAAGGACTTTTAGCTGACTATGTCATTTGAAGACATTGTTACTCCATCTGGGAGCTTTGGATTTATTCACAATCAGAATTAATCTGATCAAGAGCCTGAAGTGATGGATTAGTGGCAGAGAGCCCTAGCAGCTCTTCCAAAGGACCCAGGTTCAATTCCCAGCCACCCACATGTCAGCTCACAGTCTGCAACTCCAGTTCAGGGCTTCTGGTATCCTTGGGCATGATGCTTGCACTTGCATGCATGCAGACAGACAGACAGATATACATACATGCTGGCAAAACACTCAAATGCATAAACTAAAATAATGAAAATTTACTCTGATCATACTTTGATGTGCACTAGATGCTGCGTGGCTAAGCCAGCCAAGATATGTTGTCTCTAGGTCATAAACTCCAGTGAGTATAAGTGAACCTCTGTTTCTTTGAGGCCTGAAACTATTTGAAATGCACAGGTACCAAAAAAACAAAAACAAAACTTCCTCTAGTTTTGTTTCTTTGCTTTTAAAGAAACAGAACCCAAAAGTAGATTCTTGGTGCTCCAAGCGACTTAGCCCAAACTTTTAGAGACTGCTGAGGCTGGGGAAATGGCGGAGAAGGAAGTGAGGTGTGCTTGGGTGTGTCAGCCACTTCCGGGGAGCCTCTTTGCCCCCATGCTGTGTGAACTGCAGCTGGAACACGAACTCCATTTTCAAAGCTTCATAAAACCTTTTCCCAGGCCTCACTTTCCCGGGCTTCATGGCTCTCTGTGGAAATAAGAGCCCATGTAATGGCCTGACAAAAAGCACAGAGTGGGGAGCAGTGAGGAGCCATTCTGCTCCCACATGGTAGAGGGTAGTGGAGTGTGGAGTCAGAAAGCACGACTGCTCCTGGGGCCTGTTCCTCAGCTCCCCGGGGTCTCTGCGCAGCACCCCTTCCACAGACGACGCTCACCTTCCTTCTCACAGACGACCCTCACCTTCCTTCCCACAGACGACGCTCACCTTCCTCCCACAGATGACCCTCACCTTCCTTCACAGACGACCCTCACCTTCCTCCCACAGACGACCCTCACCTTCCTTACCACAGACCCTCACCTTCCTCCCACAGACGACGCTCACCTTCTTCCCACAGATGACGCTCATCCTTCCTTACCACTTACCTAGGGCCTGATGCTCCGCTTTCTGGAGTTGGCTTCGCTGCTGCTTTCTACGTGAGCGTTAAAAGGCGTTTTTACTTAAGGAAAAAAGAAGCCGTTCCAGCCCACCTGCCTGCGCTCACTTAACCTGCTGTGTGAACTAAAGCCCTGTGACCTTTGCACACTGGCCTGTATGGCCCCAAGCAAAGGGTCTTTGAGAACGCTTGGTGAAATAAACTTGAGTGGGCCCAAGTGCCTGTGTAGTGGCTGCTCAGGGGGCTTCATGAAGGCCTTGCCTCTGGCAGGCATTTTGCATAAATTATCTTATTTTACCTTAGAGCAAAGAATCAAGTGTGTATTTATTTCCCAGACAGCCTTTTGTGGTGAGGAAACTGGAGTACAGAGAAGTAATCTGTCCTCACAGCTTCTTGAGCTGCCTTCCTGAGACCAAAGCCTGTGCCGCCCCTCCCCCAGCTTACCCTTTCCTTTGGTTTTATGGGACTTGTGAGGGACTCAAAAATTGTTAGATTTCTCCTAATCATTTTCTTAACGTTCTCTATAATCTCACATTATATTTGGATGTACGCACACTAGATTTGTATTTCGTACATGTTTGTTCTGAGATTAAGGACAGTTCTTAAGCTGTGGAGAAGGATTGGCCTCAGTGGACCTTTGCCATATCTGTGGTGTCCGCCCTCCCACGCGCGTACAGCAGAGCGCAGCAGTGAGGTGTTTGTAAGTGTTCACACTTGGCGGGCGGCACAGATCTGCCTGGCTGGTTGAACTGACCCGGTGCTCACAGCGCCGCAATTGAAATGCTCCAGTTGCTCCGTTTGGACCACACCAGGAATCTCCAGTAACTGCTGTTTGCCCCACATACAACTCTGCTTCCTCACACAGCTCCCCTACTTTTGAAGACTTGGAAGGGACTTTCTGGGGCAGAGGGGAGGACTTGGAGGAAGGAATGGAGATGGTGTTTTTTGGTTTGGGTGGCTGGTCTTGTCTTTTTGTTCTTACCGTTTATGTTATTTACTTTGTGTTGGGCGCATGCTCAATGGCACATGCGTGGACATTGGAGGACACCTTGTGAGGGTCACTTCTTTCTTTCCATCATGTGACTTCTGGGAATCAAACTCAGGTCGACAGGCCATGGCCAGCGTCTCTTCCCACTGAGCCATTGTGCCAGGCGTGGGGCTGTTTTGGTTGTAGTGGTTTGTTTGTCGTCTGAGTGAGAGCATCGATGGCTGAGAGAGTTTGGAACCAGGGATTCTTGACCACTTCTCAAGAATAATTACTCACTGCATGGGTACATGTAAGGTATTCTAAAAGGGAAGGAATGAACAGGCATCTAGTAAGGGGCGACCCAAGGAACAGGAAGTGGTCATGAGAAATAAGGGTATCTGGAGTGAGTGGAGCACAGGTAAGCCTTTGCAGACTTGAGACTTAGGGGGACAGGGATTCAGGGGTTACAAACACTTGGAATATGTCTAGAAAGGGGAGCATGGTTTCCAAGTAGGCCCGTCTTCTTGGCCCCACAGACTTCTTTCCCAGAGGGGAAAAGACATAGCCAGAGATCCACAAGGTCCCTGAAAAGCATGAAATCTGGTGCAGGACCAACTTCTCTAAGCCTTGGCCTTCAGGCTCTGTGGTAATGAGGTGGATGAAAAGGTATGGCAGGAAAGTAGATCTAAACCTGGCTGTGTAGTGGCAGTTTGTGTCTCCATGTTTTAGCTATTTCCAGAACTACATACAATCTTTTTATCCTTTCTTTCTCTAAAGATTCTTGACAGCTGAACTGCTGAATGTAGCCTATGCTGGCATCAAACTCATGAGCTGAGCTCCAGTCTCAGCCTCCCGAGTGCTAGACTCACAAGGCATGTGTCACCATGCCTTGCGCTGCCTAGGTCACCCGTGATACCCAGATAAGTGGCTTTGTTGGAGTGATGACCAGAGCTTGCCTATTGAGGATGAAAGGGGCGAGGAAGAACTAACGTTTGGTATAGCTTCAGCCCAGCATAGCTCGGGCACTGCCGTGGGAAGCAGAGCTAAGAGTGGAGGTTGCTTCGTGGCCAAGGCTACTTGTGCTCCAAAGCCTTATGACAGTGACGACCCACCCACCCTCTGCTTACCGTGGGTTGAGTAGACCCATCCTGATGCATTTCTGCTATGGTCTTAGCGTTGGCAAACTGGACATGGTGGCTTATACCTGTAATCTCAGCACTCAGGTGGCAGAGGCAGGAGGATTGATGCAAGTTGTAGGCCAGCCAAGGCTATGTGTATAGCACGACCTGTCTCAGAAAAGAGAGGATAAGACACTGGATTTCCATGCCCTCTCTTTTCTTGTTTGGGGTTATATTGCTTGTGGTGTCCAGAATGGAGCCCAGAGCCCTGTGCATCTCCAAATACACTGAGCGCCCTCCTCAATTCCAGTGCCTCTGTTCTTCATCAGGTTTAAAAGTTAGTATTGGGGAGCTGAGCATAGAGCCCGGTGGAGAGTGCACATGCCTCGAGTGCATCAGGCCCCGAGTTCACTTTTCCCAGCGCCTCAAAAGAAATTAATAACCTGAAGTTGAGGTTATTAAAGAGCCAAGTGAGAGAAGTGGGCTCAGTTCAGCTGTTGGTTTAGTCAAGGATACCAGCTAGACTCTAGGCATAGACCACTTCTCTCTGCCCACAAATTACACACAATGCCATAGGAGCCATTTGGGGGAAAAAATCAAATAAAGATGCTTGTGTTTCATCAGCCAACTGTAGTGGCTCTTACCTATAATCCAGAGCTTGGGAGACTGAAGCAGGAGGTTTGCTGTTTGTTTTGTTTTGAGACAGAACCCTCTCTGTAGAGCTGAGCTGTCCTGTGCCTTGTAGACCAGGCTGGCCTCAAACTCACAGAGATCCATCTACTTCTGCCTCTGCCTCCGGAGAGCTGGGTACCGGGCTAACCAAGTCTGCATAACAACACCCTGTGTCAAAAAGACAAAACCAAAACGTTTCTATTTTGGGTGGTAATAGAATTACTCCTTTCTTTTGTTCACAGAGATGCTACAGTTTGTCAGCAATCAAGTGGGAGAGTTCTCTGACTTGTTTTCAGAGCAGCTATGTAGCTCCTTCCCTGGAGGTGGTGGCGGCAGTGGCAGTGGTGGCAGCGGTGGCACCAGCAACAACAGCAATGGCAGAGGCACCAGTGGTGGAGCTGCAGATCCCGCAGTACAGCGGTCATTCAGCCAGGTCCCATTGTCTACCTTCTCTCCCTCATCCACCTCCCCTCAGGCTCCAGCCCTGCAGGTCAAAGTCTCTCCTACCCCACCAAGGGCAACCCCTGTTCTCCAGCCCCGACCCCAGCCCCAGCCTCAACCTCCAGCTCAGCTGCAGCAGCAGACGGTGATGATCACCCCGACGTTCAGCACCGCTCCACAGACCAGGATCATCCAGCAGCCTTTGATATACCAGAATGCCGCGACCAGCTTTCAAGGTGATTGCGGAGCCTCTGTGCCAGTGTACAGACAGACAGACAGACAGTGCCGATCTAGCCTCCCCGAGCATAATAGAAGACTTTAGTCTGGTCCTGTCTGGACAAGTTTCTGATCACTGGGAAAATGGTGCAGGAACACATCTCCTTCCTCAAAGACTTTAATGTCTGTTAGACCTACTTCCAAGTCCAAACATGGTAAAGGCTGGGTTGTCCTGATGACTAGAGGTGGAATTCTGAATAAAATTAGGTCTGAAACTTACTTAGCCACCACATCTGAGCATCCACAGATGAGAACTGGTCCCTTGGCAGATAAGTCCTAAGCAAGCACCGTGGAGATAAATTCCATTTTTAAAATAGGTGGTACGTCTCTAAATAGCTGCCCTCGGCGGGCATGCGGCATGTGTTGAGTGAATGAAGTACTTGTTCTTGCTGTGATGTGCTCTATCCCGTGACAATGGGGAGCCCCGGGCAGACTCAGTATTGCTCTCAGTTTGAAGACACATAATTTTCTGGTGGGTTCCAAGACTCTGGAGGAGGAGGTATGAAAGCAGAGACCATGATCCCAAAGCAGATTTTCCATCTAGAAAGGATGGGAAGCAATGAGGCCCTAGGGGGTTGTTGACTCTCAGCGTCTATTAACTCGATTGCGGGCACAGCCATTTGCCAAGTAGCTTCCCTTACATTCGCTCCACACCCGGAGTAATAAAACAATTTGTACTCATTCCGTCAGATATTGATGCAGTCCTTATGGGACGTTTCTAGTCTCTAAACCAGCTTGTAAATGGCTGCGCGCATCTTCTTCAGCAGCAGGTGGGAAGCTGAAGTCATTACAAGATACTCCATCCCCAAGTCACACTGTAGCCACAGTGACATTGTACATTCCTTACCCAGGTAACATTTTTCTCTTCTTCCCAAAGTCCTGCAGCCTCAAGTGCAAAGCCTCGTGACATCCTCGCAGGTACAGCCAGTTACCATCCAGCAGCAGGTGCAGACGGTACAGGCCCAGCGGGTGTTGACTCAGACAGCCAATGGCACACTGCAGACCCTTGCCCCAGCCACAGTGCAGACAGTCGCTGCACCACAGGTGCAGCAGGTCCCGGTAGGTGGCTTGGAAAGGACTCGAGGAACTGGGGGAGACTCTGGACTAGTCCTTGGTCGAGAATTGCTAAGGAGCGTCAAGAGTATACACAGAACAGGGAGGAGGGCTAAGAAAGAAACCTGTGAGTGTCACGCAGAGATCTAACTGAGCCTCACCTGTAGGTGTCCTCTGACACGCTTGGGAAAGGCTGGTGCCGTGACTGTTGGCGCATACGATAGGTATAAAACTGGAAGAGCTCAGCAGTCATAGGCACTTGTTACCAAGCCTGAAAACCTGAGTTCACACTGTGGAAGGAAGAACCAGCTCTTACAAGCCGCCCTCTCACAATAGATATACTAAGTGTGTATTTAAAAAATACAGTGTTTTAGGGGGCTGTGGGTAAGCAAAAGGACCTGTGTTTGATTTTTGAGTTTTTTGTTGTTGTTTGGTTGTTTGCTCGGTTGGTTTGAGACAAGATCTCTCTTTATAGTCCTGGCTGTCCTGGAACTCACTCTGTAGACCAGGCTGGCCTCAAACTCAGAGACCCACCTGCCTGTGCCTCCCAAGTGCTGGGATTAAAGGCACGCACTGCCATATCTGTCAGGACCTGTTTCTGAATCCCCTGTACTATGTGAAAGCGAGGCTCGCCTGCTCGGGTCAGTGCAGCAGCCTTGGAAAGGAGATGGGCGGATGCTGAGCTCTCACTGGCCTGCCAGTCCACTGAAAGGGTGCTAGCCAAAATAGAAGCTTCTAGGTCATTAGAGAGCTTCTTTCCAGGCAGTAAGGCAGAGAGCTGGTGTCCTGCTCTGACCTACATATACTCAGATAGCCATGTCTGCACATACGTGGGCATTTACCACATACATGCAATATAGCATATGAACTTATACTTTCTTACTAATAAATGGATCTTTTTATTATGACAACATTTTTATTTTATGTGTGTCTATGTGGGTGGATGCACACATATGGTAGTCAGAGGTCAAGGTGCAGGAGTTGGTTCTCTCCTTACCTCATGAGCCCTGGGGAATCAGACTCAGATCAACAGGCTTGGTGGCTGCCACCTTCACTGATGAACCTTCTCAGTGGCCCCAAATTAACTTATCTTAAAAAAACAAACAAACATAGAGAAACAAACAAAATCTGGGTTTACCATTCTTCCTTCTTACCCATGTTCCTAACTCTCTAGAACCTACCCAAAGCCAGCTCTCTAAGCCTTCGGTTGTGACCCATCCTTGCCTTTGTTTCTGCCACACAGGTCTCCTTGTTATCCTAAAAGCCTTGAAGCCTTACAGTTCTCTTTAGCTGTCCCCCTTCTCCCCTTCAGTACAGGAAGCAAGCTGTACAAACTAGCCACCTTTGGTGGGAATTGAATGTAGGGGCTTTCCTCTTTATTTATTTCCAGTTTCGAGAAATTGTTCTCTTATTCTTTCGTGATTAGCCTATATACAGCAAGAGACAAATGAAAAAATAATGCTCCTTTTTGTCCTCCTTCTAGGTCCTGGTTCAGCCTCAGATTATTAAGACAGATTCCCTTGTTTTGACTACGCTGAAAACAGATGGCAGCCCTGTCATGGCCGCCGTCCAGAACCCAGCCCTCACTGCCCTCACCACCCCCATCCAGACGGCCGCCCTTCAAGTACCAGTAAGGGTCTCGCTCTGCTTCCTCTGTGCCTCAGACTTTCTAAAGCTCACTGCTGAGTAGATGTGGGGAGCTTAATAGATGTGTCCATCAGATTGTAAACATCACCCCACTTTTAATTTGCTTTTCTCTTGAAGCAGTGTTGCTGGGGTGGGGCCTGTTATATTAAGTCTTGGGATCTTGCAAGGGAGTGGAACAGAGCCCCAGATGAGCCCTGCTGTGCTGCTGACAGCAGCTCCTCAAAGAGCCGTTATCTTTTCGGCACTATTGTTGCCAGAGGGGTCAACTGCTAAAGGATCCTAGGGTCAGCAGACAGGGAGAGATATCAAGAAGACAGACAAGGAAAGCACCATCCTTCAGTTACAGGAGCCCAGCCACTTTGAGTAGCAGGTTATTTAAATTTTGGAAACAATGGTTGATTTCTAAAAACCAAGAGCTAGAGTTAGAGATAGAGCCAGTTGAGGTGGAGGTAGGAGAGGCAAAAGTTCAAAGTCATCTTCAACTGCATAGCAGTTTGGGGCCAGCCTGGGCTATATGAGACCTTAAAACTGCCAAGAACTAGAAACAGTCCAAATGTCCATTCACGGGAGATAAACAACTCACAATATAGCTCTAAAATAAAAGTGTTCCCAACCATGATAGAGAAGAAAAGAAGCCTTTCTCAGAAATTCACACGAGTAATCCATTAGCAAGATGCTCAAGAGTTGAAGTGGCCGTGCTGAGTGACAGAGCAGGGTTATAGGTTATAGGGCAGACTTGAGGGACATTCTATATGGTAAAGGGTTATTATAGGGCAGACTTGAGGGACATTCTATTTGGTAAAGGGTTAAGGGCAGACTTGAGGGACATTCTATTTGGTAAAGGGCTATAGGGCAGACTTGAGGGACATTCTATATGGGAAAGGGTTTTTGTCTTGACTTGGGTGCTACAAGTTGCACGCATATGCAAAACTTGAAAAGTTCTAAAAGTGATACTTGTTATGTGTAAATTATTCTTTCCTTTGTTTTTTGTTTGGTTTGTTTTGTATAGGGTTCCTCAGTATAGCCCAGGTTGACCTCAAACTCAGTCTTCCTGCCCAAGCTTCTAAGGGCTGGGGTTCTAGGCCACCTTGCCTGACTGACAGGTTGTTTTGTTTACTTTTGGTTTTTTGTTTTGTTTTGAGACAGAGTCTTACTATGGAGCCCTCGATGGCTTGGGTCTCTGCTTCCCAAGTGCTGGGATTAAAAGTGTACACCACCAGCCCGGCCCAATGAATTATTCCTAATTCTAATTAAGCAGGTGTCTGTCTCCTTATTAACCATTTGGATATTGAAACCATTTATTGAGGAAGAACAAAATTTAGTAAACATAGAACAAGAAGCAGGAAGCTCTGTGGGTGTCCTGACGGGCTGGGAGAGCAGCTCTGAAGGAAAGTGTGGGTGTCACCTTGCATGCTCTGAGGGCCGGAAAGAAATGGGAAAGAAATGTCAGCATTCGCTTGTCATTTGAGAAGAGGGAAAACTACGTCACATACTCAGAGAGAGTTTTCTCTGGGTCCAGCTAATGCCGTTCATATATGTGTGTTCAGAGGTAGCTGACAGTTTGACAGCAAAACTATACAGCGTTTTCCTAGCTCCCCCCAGGTCAGAAGTGAAGGCTGAGCTAACCTTTTGGTGCTACTGTTCATTAACAGTGATCTTGAGAGGAAGATGGGAGTGGAGGTGCCACAGCTCTGGAGGGCTTTCAGGACCTGCCCTCCTTAGCCCAGGAGGTGTCAGAGGACATGAAGCGCTCCCGAGTGGTGCCCCATGTGCAGGAGCAGCCACTCTGTGTTGTGAGGTTACTGCATTTAAACTAACACAGGATAATGCTGCCCTTATTCTAGACCCTGGTGGGCAGCAACGGGGCCATTCTGACCACAATGCCGGTAATGATGGGCCAAGAGAAAGTCCCCATTAAGCAAGTGCCTGGGGGTGTAAAGCAGCTGGAGCCTCCCAAAGAAGGAGAGAGGCGGACAACACACAATATCATTGAGAAGCGGTACCGGTCCTCCATCAACGACAAAATCATAGAGTTGAAGGACTTGGTCATGGGGACAGATGCCAAGGTAAGTGCCAAGAAGAGCATTGACTCGTGCCCCAGTGTCGCCTTGGTCTCCGTCATGGAGTTAGGGAAGGTGCAGCCTTAATTAAGTTGAGTGAACACAGTGAGTTAGAGACAAGTTTGTGTTGAATGATCTTGGTGTTTAACAGGATTACAAAACACTGCCCAAGTATGGTGGCATGTGTTTATTATCCTGGCATTGGAAGACAAAGCAGGAGGATTACAATTTCTAGGCCAGTCAGGACTAAAAGTCAGCTGAATGATTGATTGATTGATTGATTGATTGATTGATTGAGGAGGCTTTCAGGGGTGGCTCAGCAGTTAAGAGCAAGTGCTACTCTCCAGAAGACCTGGCTTTTGTTCCTAGCACCCACATGGTTGCTTACAGTAGGCTACAACCCTAGTTCTGAGGTCCAGTGTCTTCTTTGTGTCTCCTCAGGCATCAGGCATGCATGAAAGGCAGGCAAAATACTCATGCACATAAAATAAAAATAAATTAATCTTTAATAAGTACAAATTAATCAGCTAGCATAAATGGAGTGTTGAGAGTTGCTGCTGTGGTGACGTAGCACCTGTACTCCGTCCTGTGCTGTGTGGTGACTGTGACTTGCAGCAGGGGTACTGCGTCCTGCCTAGTTGCCAGGTACAGCATGATGTGTTCCTTGGAGGTAACGAAGGACGTTCTTGACATATTTTTTTAGTAGTGCTCCCATTCAGGGGAGAAGCCAGAGTGCACATCGACTCTCCACACAAGAGCAAAGCAGAGGAAATTGACTTTTTACATATATCTAGTCCTGTTTTGTTTTTTTTTTTAATGAATGTGTCTCCTGGGAATTGGGAGGGGTTGTTTGTTTATTTAAAACAACAGTCCTACTTTAAAAGGAAGTTCATAGTTTTCCTCATTGTCTACGAGAGTATTCATATAAATCTTAAGTTATGTATCAGAATAGCTGTCTGGAAATGCTCTGGGCTTTGCTCTAGTGCCAGAGTTTCACTCACAGAGACCGAGTGAGCATTCTGTCATTAAACCACACTTCTGGCATAGCACTGGGGTTGTTTGTTTGTTTACTAGCCTGGGCCTCATTACCCCTGGCTGGCCGGAGCTCTGATGAGGACCAGGCTGAATTTGAACTCAGAGAGATCCATCTGCCTCTGCCTAAGTACCGGCATTAAAGGAGTGCATCCCACACCAGTTTCCAGTGCTATTTTTTCCTTGTTTGTTTGCCATTTGATTTCCTTAAAGTTGGTTTTTGTGCTATATTATTATACGAATTATTATAGCCAAATATTTATTGTATGTCAATTATATGCCAAGCTCCAAGCCATAAACTCTTAACGTGTATTGTCTTACTGCCAGCCTATGGTTTAGATCCTGTCATTATCCACATGTTAAGGATTAGGAGAAGGATTAGGAGTCCCTAGTGTTAGTCTCTGCCAGTGAAATGAACCAATTCAAGCCAGGTTAGAGGCAGGTTTAATGGGAACCAGCTCTCCAGTGGGTTCACTGGTCCCAAGGAACAAAGCCAGGGAGGTCTCAAAGGCTGGGGTTGTTGGGGGAGATGTGGAGGGGAGGAGAGCAAGAGAGAAAGGGCTTGAGCCCACATGCAGGAGAGAGAAAATTCAGAGAGCAGGAGAGAGAGGGAGACCAAAATGTCCCCATTATATAGAAAAGTGTCTCTGGGAGAGGGGTATACCAGCCATGCCCTGTAACAGGTAGGGACTGAGGAATCCTGGGAGAACCTAGAGGCCAGGTCCACTTCGGTATGGAATATAGGCACCTCAGCCCCTTGTCCTGGGTCTGAAACCCAGCAACACCTAGTTCTGTCACCCCACCAACCCAAAATAGAAAGAAAAGAAAAGAGATTCAGAGGTAGGCGAGTTCTGTCGCAGTCCGCCAGCAACTGAACCAGTGTTTGGCGCCTCACAGCCGTGCTCCCCGTCCCCACTCTTGAACTCTGGGGCTCTGCACTCTCTTCTCCAGCGTGCATGGCTCTCACCGAGTTTCATCTGCCTTCCTTCCCAGATGCACAAGTCTGGCGTTCTGAGGAAGGCCATTGATTACATCAAGTACCTGCAGCAGGTCAACCACAAGCTGCGCCAGGAGAACATGGTGCTGAAGCTGGCAAATCAGAAAAACAGTACGTCTGCCCCGTGAGACGGGGACGTCCCGTGATGGGCACTGGGGAGGGGGCTGGGGTGTGCACTGAGGCCCCACCATGTGGGACTCTGTGAAACTGGGTCGTTCTCTAGGGAGCCGTCCTTCTCTTTGCAGAGCTCCTGAAGGGCATCGACTTGGGCAGTCTGGTGGACAGTGATGTGGACTTGAAGATCGATGACTTCAATCAGAATGTCCTTCTGATGTCTCCCCCGGCCTCGGACTCTGGGTCCCAGGCTGGCTTCTCCCCCTATTCCATTGACTCTGAGCCGGGCAGCCCTCTGCTGGATGATGCAAAGGTATGAGCTTCGACATTTCTCATGCTCTGGACCTCTCGTTTTCTGTGAAGAAGTAGTGGCCACAGGGAGGTGACTGGACCGCTGGTTAAAGAATGTAAGGTGGAGGGGACTGAGTACCCTGTGACATTAGCCGTCTGTGAAGTAGGAAACTGCTCAGTGTGATGTCCATGCCTGTGACCCAGTGCAGGAGAGGCTGAGCAAGAGGATCTTGAGGTCCAAACAAAAAAATCCAGAAAAAAAAGCCTCTGGTTGACAAAGTGACAGGCCCTCAGACTTTGCAGGTCCTTATTGAAAGGCCCTGCCAGACAGGGAATGAGGACACTGAGCAGCTGTCGGGCGAGTTGGCTCTGGGAGCCCCTGGATGCACTCCATTACTTTCCCTGCCAGTAATGGGCCTGGTAAGACCACTTTCTGAGGCTGCTCTGCTGGTTTAGAGCAAGGCCACCTCTTGGCGCTCTTTCCGGAAACAACTTCAATTTGCAATCTCACGGATAGCATTCCGTCAACCAAGGGCTCTTAAATGGTCCCTGAACAAGGGAGCCCCTGGCAATTGAAGTTTTAATGGAATTAGTTAGCAGAGGCCCTAAGCACAGTGATTTCCCAGAACTCTTGGAAACACTGGATCTTGTACTGTGTCTTGACATTGGAGTTTCTGACTCCAGAACATGGTTCATTCTAGTTCATTCTGAAGGCTGTCATGTTGCTCTGACTGGCCTAGAAGCTGCTATGGAGTTAGAATGAACTCGCTCGACCTCCTGATCTTCCTGTCTCCACCCGCCAAGTGCTGGGAGTTCAGGCATTGCCGGTGTCTTTGATGTCTACGCGGTGCTGAAGAGCCGTTCCCAGGGCTTCGCGCACACTAAATACACACACTCTATTTCCTTGCAAGACAGTCTCACTGTACAGTCCTAGATGGTGAGCTAGAACTCTATGATCTCTATATAGGCCAGGTTGGCCCAGCACAAAGCAAACATTCGTTTGAATTGTTTTTGTAAATACGATTGTTTTGGGGGATAGTAGTCCATATGACATTCAATTTGGACTTGGGGAAAACCTTGGCTCCAATCCCCTACCTCACCCTTGTTAGTTCCCTTGGGCCTCCATTTCCATTTCTGTCTATCAAATGAACAAGACACAAAAAGCACGTTCCAGTTTCAATAGCAGATCCAGCCACAGCATTCTCTCCCTCTGTTTCCCTCACCACTGAGGTCAAACAAGCTGCTTGGTTCTGCCACAGAGGCTCTCCCTGATACGGTGAGCTAAAACCTTACAGTGAGCAAAAGCAAACCTCCCCTTTAAAAAAAAAAAGTCACGGGGTTGGGGATTTAGCTCAGTGGTAGAGCGCTTGCCTAGCAAGCGCAAGGCCTTGGGTTCGGTCCCCAGCTCCGAAAAACAAAGGAAAAAAAAATCACACTCCTTGGCTGTATTTGTTTTCCAACATTATTGAGGCATGATGTAAATGCAATGAAATGGCCTATTTTAAGAGGCCATTGGGATGGCTCAGCAGGCAGAAGTGTTGGCCGGGCAACTTAGCACCTGAGTTCCAGAACCCACATCACATGTGGTGGGTCAGATCTGTAATTCCTCCTACAGGAACCTTAGTGTTTCTACACCACTCCCACCACCACCCTCCACACCACTCTTGCTTATGCACATGGCACAGAGGTTTTTGTAGTCATGGGAGCTCCACATCTGTTACCATAGAGATCTCTTCTGTAAGAAAGTTGGCCTGGCACTCAGGAGGCAGGTCTGGGAGTTCGAGAGTCATCCTGGTCTCCACAGAGTTCTAGGCCAGGCAGAGATACACAGTGAGATCCCATACCTCTCGCTTTTGTGCTTCGGGGCACACGCAGGGAGTGGTAGAAGATCACTCCTGTGTCCCAGCAGTGGTTGTGAATCGGAGACTCCCTAGGCCGTCCCTCCTGGCTTTATTCCTCTCTGCCTTAATCTTGAGTTTAACCTCAGTCTGTTTCTCGGTGTAGGCATAAAAACAAAGTATCCTGGAGATTTCTCTGTTGCCGTGACAAAACACCATGACCAAGGCAACGTATAAGAAATAGAAGGAAGTGTTTAATTGGACTTAACAAATTTAGAGAGTTGGAGTTCATGATGAGAGAACAAAGAAGGCATGGTGCAGGAGCAGCTGAGAGCTTACGTCTGGATCAACAGGCAGGACAGAGAGTGCACACAGGGTATGGCAAGGGTAGTTTGAAGCCTCAAGCCCACTCCAAGTGACATATTTCTCCAGCAAGACTTCACCTCCCCCTCTACTCCCCCACCCCCACCCCCCAGCCACCACTGGGTACCTCGCATCAAATGCTTGAGACTGTGGGGAGCATCTCATTCGACCCACCCCACAAAGTGCTGTAAAAACCCAAATGGCAGGGGCAGTAGAGCTGCTTCAGCGGTTAAGACCACTGGATGCTCTTCCACACAGCAGCACTTAACTCTCTGCAGTTCAAGTTCCAGGAGACCCAATACCCTTACACAGACAAAACACCAGTGCACATAAAATTAAAGAAAAGATAGTAAGTCATTAAAAATGGTAACTGTTCTAACTCTGAGCTACTGTTCTGAAGGTCAAGGATGAACCGGACTCTCCCCCTGTGGCACTGGGCATGGTGGACCGATCTCGAATTCTCTTATGTGTCCTCACCTTCCTGGGCCTCTCCTTTAACCCCTTGACTTCATTGCTGCAGTGGGGAGGGGCCCACAACCCTGACCAGCACCCGTACTCAGGCTCTGGCCGCAATGTTCTGTCACTGGAGTCAGGTAGGTGGGTCCCCCTAATGCTGGCTTGGGTCAGGGGGACTGCTGTGACAAAGGACCCTGTGTAAAAACTACATGATATCCCTGCCTAGTCCAGAAGTAGGAACGGGCTTCCCACCTGCCTGCTGCTGACGGGGGCCGGTCTACGTTATATGTGAGAAGACAACTGAAGTTGTTGGGACAAGCGAACTAACCTGGAACTTGCTTTGTTACAGTTACCGTGGGCAGAGTGGGTGGGAGAGATGGGGGAGGCACCTGTTGGAGGGGATGTATAGCATCACGTCAGGTACGAGATCAGTGTCCTAATGTCCTCTTAACTGGGGTACGTGTCCCACTCGACTCCATGGTGCCAGGGTATAAAAGGGTGTGGGCTACAGAAGTGTCTACCATTTCCTCTGAAAATGACCCAGAAGGCTCTTTGATGTCACACTCTGGAGTCTGTCAGGTGCCTTGCTGTCCCACAAGGCTCTTCCTGGTAGTCTCAGCTGAGACGCCCCTCTTTAGGTTCCGGGGGCTGGTTTGACTGGATGATGCCGACTCTACTGCTGTGGCTGCTAAACGGTGTGATTGTCTTGAGCGTCTTCGTGAAGCTGTTGGTCCACGGGGAGCCAGTGATCCGCCCACACTCACGCTCCTCGGTCACCTTCTGGAGACACCGGAAGCAGGCAGACCTAGACCTCGCCAAAGTGAGTTCTGTCACCCGCCTTTCTTCTATCGGTCACTTTCATTCTCTGTGCTCAGGGAATGTTGTTGAGCCCCCAGTGTGAATCAGTCCTATGGCCTGTGCTGGGCGACCGAGGTGAGGAGGAGGCCCTGTACCTACAACAGCCCCAGGGCGGTGAGGGAGGGCGTCCCTGTGCGCAGATCATGCTGTGGACGCAAAATGACCTCTGCAGTGGGTCATATAAGTGCTGTGAGTCTGGGGCTGTAGGTGGTGCTGTTCTGGTCAAGAAGGATGGGCAGGCGGGCGGGCGGGCAGGCGGGCAGGCAGGCAGGCAGGCAGGTCAGGGCCTTTCAAGCAGATGGTGTCATGAGGGCTGTATTAGCCGCTTGTCTCCTCATTGTAACCAAATACACAGCAGAAGCAACTTAAGAGATATTATTTGAGCTCTTAGTTTCAGTTCCTCGTAGGGAAGGCTGTTGGCCATTCCGTAGGAACTGGTGGCGTGGAATCTCATGTAGATCTCATGCAGATCAGGAAGCACAAGTAGAGATCACTTGCCAGAGCTGCTCCTAGCCGTCCGTTTATGTCAGCCAGGCCTTAGGCCCTAAGCTTCCACAGCCAGCAGAGGCAGTGCTACATGGGCCTGTGCGAGCATTCACATTCAGACTGCAGACAAGTAGACACACTGAGGATACGTGTGTCTATGTCAAAGGAAGATGGCAGTGATGGCTGGTGTACCTAGTCACCATGTGCAGAGAATTTTAACTTATAGCTGAGTTAGGGGGTTTTGTTTGTTTGTTTGTTTTTGTTTTTTTTTCTTTTCTTTTTTTTTTTCAGAGCTGGGGACCGAACCCAGGGCCTTGCGCTTGCTAGGCAAGCACTCTACCACTGAGCTAAATCCTCAACTCCTAGGGTTTTTTTAAAAGGCTTATTTTTATTTGTGTATGCTCACGTCTGTGTGAAGGTATATGCACATGAGTGCAAGTGCCCTTGGAGGCCAGAAGAGAACATCGGATTGCCGAGAGTTGGAGTTCCAGGTGGTTCTGAGCCTCTTGGCATGGATGCTGGGAACCGAACTTTGATTCCTCTGGAAGAGCATCAAGTGCTCTTACCCTCTGAGCTATCTCTTCAGCCCTCTGAATTAAGTTATTTCTCTGGTGAATCAGGGAAGACATTTGAGCAGGAAAATTAGCTGAACATTTTTATTTGGGATCACTGTAAGGAGAGATTGTGGGGTAACATTGAACAGGTTAACCATTGTGCACTATTGGAGTCAGTGTGACTCGGACCATCCCTGAGCCATAGCAAACCCAGAGCTTAGTCCTTCTGCAGGCTGACACCCCACACACCCCAGCCAGTGCCCATAGCCCCAGGGTCCTAAAGCACAGGTGTGATGCCACATAGTAGGTCACAGTATTGTCCTAGTCCTAGAGACAGATTTAAGGGCGTTTGAAAACGGTCATTCTGGTGGCCATGTGAATAGGTTAGGGAAAGGAGACACTGAAAGATACAGAAACAAGTTAGGAGGTTCTTAGAATGGGTGGGATAAGAGAGAGGGAGACCTGGAATTTAACAAAAAGGTAGAATCGAATAAATATTTTGAGACACAACTTAATTAACAATGATGTTAACTCAAAGGTGGGAAAGGCTGGAAGAGCTGTAGGGCTCTTTCTAGGCCGTTGCCTGGAAACGCTCTGACGCCTTTGGAACAGTGGCCAGGAGGCAACCGCTGGGAGGGCTGCTTAGAGTCAGTGCTAAGGGAAGCTGCATTCTTACTGGGAGAAGAGTTGGACTGGTTGAGGCAAAGAAGCAAAAGCCAGAGACAGCCTGCAAAACACATCTGCCATCTTTGGTCGCCATTGATAACCACGGTCAGCTGGGCACCATCCGCTCCTTAAATTAGACCCTCCGCTCAGCAGAGATCCTGAATGGGGGAGTTTAGCAATTTAGCTGTGAGTTTGCCTTAAAGCTGTGATTCTTGGGCCTCTATAGGCCACTGAATCACAGGCTACAATCCCAGAGCTGTGACTAAGCAGGCCTGAGGTCGGGCACCACGGACTTCCCCCATCCTAAGCACGCACGTTACCTAAAGACTAGTGCTTATTTATAAAAGCTGCTGTGACACCCGGGCGATGGCGGCACTCACCTTTAATCCCAGTACTCAGGAGCACTCTGAATTCGAAGCCAGCTGGGCTGCCCAGAGAAACCCTGTCTCGAAAGACAACCAGACAAGCTGCTTTGGAGACTCCCGCACTTGCTCAAAGACAGAACACAGTGCAGGTTAATTTAGTAGAAAGGCCAGGGAGTCTTCAGAATGTCCACAGTGATTGTGTAGGGTGAGGTGGCCACTTTTTATGTTTTTGTAGCGTTCCAGCATGTCTCAAATTTTCTTTAATGGAAATTGTGTTTTATTTTGCTAGCAAGCGTGCTTTATTCTGAGAAGGAGATGGTCAAGTAGAAGTGTGTTAGAACCAGAAGGCAGCGGTAAGGCCAGTGACCACTACTCCCACTTGCTGCTTCGTAGGGTGACTTCGCAGCTGCTGCTGCCAACCTACAGACCTGCTTATCCGTTTTGGGCCGGGCGCTGCCCACCTCCCGCCTGGACTTGGCCTGCAGCCTCTCCTGGAACGTGATCCGCTACAGCCTGCAGAAGCTGCGCCTGGTACGCTGGTTACTCAAAAAGGTCTTCCAGCGCTGGCGGGCTACCCCCGCCACTGCAGCCGGCTTTGAGGATGAAGCTAAGAGCAGTGCGAGGGATGCGGCCCTGGCCTACCACAGGCTGCACCAGCTGCACATCACAGGTGAGAAGGGAAGGTTCCCGAGTGTCCATTCCTTAGTTTGCTTTGCAAGAACTCCTCTTGACTGAAGCCATTTTGCATGGCTTTAAACCAGGCACTAGCCTACACTGTGGTTGTAAGTCACCATGTAGGTGCTGAGAATTGAACCTTGGTCTTCTGAAAGAGCAGTGGTGTTCTTTAACCATTGAGCTTAACCATTTCTATGCTGGACCTGGGCGTAGAGGCACAGGCCTGTAATCCCGGCTCTCAGAGACAGGCAGGCAGATCTGAGTTCCAGGACAACCAGGACTACACAGAGAAACTCTGTCACAAAGAACAAACCAATCCCTTTTTTTTTTTTTTTTTTTTTTTTTTTTTTTCTTTTTTTTTTTTGGAGCTGGGGACCGAACCCAGGGCCTTGTGCTTGCAGGCAAGTGCTCTACCACTGAGCTAAATCCCCAACCCCACCAATCCCTTTTCTAAGATGGGCATTATTCATAGTACCATCTCTGCAGTCTTAAGCATGGCCAGGACACATACCTATAATCCCAGCACCTGGAAGGTTCAGGACTGCAAGATCATCCTTGGTCAACCTGAGCTACATGAGACCTTGTCTCAAAAAAAGAAGAAAAAGAGATAGGACTAGCAAGATGGCTCATTTGGTAGGAAGACACTTGCCATGGAGCATAATGACCTAATTCAACCCCATTGACTCCATGGCAGGAGCAAACTAAGTCCCCCAAGTTGTGCTGGACTTACAAGGACATTTAATTGGGGTTGGCTTACAGGTTCAAAGGTTCAGTCCAGTATCATCAAGGCGGGAACATGGCAAAATCCAGGTAGGCTTGGTGCATGAGGAGCTGAGAGTTCTACATCTTCAGCCACAGGGAGCCAGGAACAGACTGCTAGGAGGAGGTCCCCAAGCCCATCCCTACAGTGACACACTTCCTCCAACAAGGCCACACCTTCTAGGCCCACTCCCTGAGCCAAGCATATGCATACCATCACAAAATGTTTAAAATAAAAAGTGTTGCTCTCAATGGCTGTCTCTGGTTTCCTGTTCAGGAGTTTGGTTTGCTAACGGAACTGAGAGAAATGGGAGGAAATGCCCGTTTCTAAGCCAGGCCATGATGCAATATGTTGGACAGTTGCTATGAGGCACAGAGGAGAAATACTAAATAGCCATTGGACCTGTGGGGTCTGCAGTGCAAAGGACAAGTGGGACAGTGTAGTCAAGACAGGAACTGTCAGCTGGGCGTGGGGGCTCATCCTTTTATCCCAGCACTGGGGAGGCAGATGCAGATGGGACATTGAGTTTGAGGCCAGTTTGGTCTACGGAGTGAATTCCAGGTCAACCAGCAGCACAAGGTGAGAGCATGTCTCAGAAAAAGAAACAGACCTGCCTAAGAGGGACAGCAGTGAAAGGTCAGAGGAGAGTGAGAAGTTTGGCCTGGGGTAGGAGGGGCAGGGTGAAGACAAAGGATTGACGAGATGTTGCTGCTGTATCCACTAGCGGTAAGGTGAGTAAGAGCTGCCTGTTGGGTGTGGTCTGGGGTACCAAGCATTCCCTGTGGCTTTGAATGTTGGGTGGGGGTGGGGTAGACCTAGTCATCTAGAACGAGGTGAGATTGTGGCCTTCAGCTTTAGCAGGATATCCTCCTCCTCAGATCTGTCCTGCCATTCCGCTTTTGTTCTTGGTTTTTTTTGCCCCTCATGGTGCCCTTAGAACAAACTCCGCACCCCAATCTCTGACCAGGAGACGGAGCTGCTCGGTTTCAAGAGTTGCAGCTAGAGCAGTCAGTTTCCATCACCCATCTCTGCATTCGCTGGACATTCTCTCCTCCGGGACCTAGGGGCCTCCGAAGGGATAGGGCTGACCCCAGCATGGCTTTCATACTGTACTCTGTCCTCTCTCTGAAGGGGAAAGCTTAGAGCTTCGTGGGGAAAGCAGACAGCCCACACTAATACCAAGTGACCTCTGGGAGCGTCACATGCTCTTCATAAGAAAGCAGCTGGGTAGGAAGACCCCCTCATGGTAAGGGTGAGAGTTCATGGAGGCCCTGAGGTCAGAAGGCTGATCAAAGCAAGAGACTGTCATTAAATGAAAGCTCAAAACAGCTACAGTGGTCCTTGGGTCTGTGCCAGGGGCACTTTGTCCTCTGACCTCACAGTGTAAGCCAACTCTACTGATCCCACGTGTGTGCGACTAGCATTGTTCCCATCTGTTTCCCCCCTGAGACGTATGTAAGGAGAGGGTAAGGAAACTTTAGAAATTCAGACCTTTACAGCAGAATGTGGGCACTCTATTGACACTGCTTTGGAAATATTGTACCCACACACCTGAATTCTATGTAGTGACCATCAATCCCAGCAGCTAATCCTAACAGTCACATAACCAGAAGCCGAGTTCCAGACAGCCGGAGAGACAGGCAACCACGTAGCCAGGAACTTGCTGAGCCTGCAGCCCATCTGGACCTTTCTGAGCACAAAGGCCACTTCTTTTCTCCTCTGGCACCTCTTTGACACAACTAAGAGGAGATATTTACTTTGGCTCTCGGTTTGGAGAGTATAGTCCATGGCGGCAGAAGGGAGTTTCAGCCACAGAGAGAAGCAAAGGCAGCCTGGATCTGGAGATCCTCAAAGGCCACCCCAGTAGCTTCCACCCATCACCTAGGCCCCACCTCATAAAGGCTCCACAGCCTCCCCAGGTGGGGGGCACCAGCAAGTGTGGACCCCATGCTAACACCCCTGAGTCTGTAAGTGACAGTTTACGATCACGTTAATGATTGTACTGGAGAGGCAGAGGGACTGTGTTGTCTTGGGAACTCTGTCAACATCAGTGTCCGTTTCTGCCCGCCCTAGGGAAGCTTCCAGCAGGATCTGCCTGTTCCGATGTGCACATGGCTCTGTGTGCTGTGAACCTCGCCGAGTGTGCAGAGGAGAAAATCCCACCAAGCACACTTGTCGAGATCCACCTGACCGCTGCCATGGGGCTCAAGACCCGATGCGGGGGCAAGCTGGGCTTCTTGGCTGTGAGTATCTTCCGTTCCTGTGTACCTTACTCTCCCCACCCCTGTGGTAAAGTGGCTAAAGAAACAACTTAAAGAAAGGACTTTTTTTTAAGGGTGTGGTCCAGCATAGCAGGGAGGGTGTAGCAGCAGTGACAGGCTGGGCCTAGTTACATTGCAGTAGCAGTTAGGAGTCAGATAAACCAGGAGCAGGGGCCAGCCTACACCCCTAAAAGTTACCCCTGTACCCCTTTATAAATCTCATTTGGACCCCGTGGCCAAAACGTTCCACAACTCCCAAAAGTGGGGGCCGCCAGCTGGGGACCAAGCATTCAGTCACACGAGTCTCTGAGTGACATTTTGCAATCAAGCCATAATGTTTCTGTCCCACAAATTTCCCTGAGCACCTTCCCGTCCTGGAGCTAGAAATCAGAATATGGTGCAACACATTTGAAGGGTCGGGGCTTTCACTTGCTCTTCCACAAATGCTTGGAGCGCTGAGGAAAAGACAGCAAGATGTCCCCCTTGCTGGGTTTTCAGGCAGAAATGTATAGCATGCCTCTGTGGGATTCACATGTAACTCATTCTGAGACTCTTGTTACAGCTCCTGCCTATTTAATTTATCCACAGATTGTTTTGAGGGAGTGCCTTGTATCGATCTCAGGACTTTAGATCCACAAATAAAAAACGGCAGAGCTCTGAAAAGATTGCAGGTCAGATGCAAGGTGGGAAGTGAAGTTAGGGAGTGCGTCCCTCAACGCCTGGCAAGGGGCCAGCGCTGGTTGTTCACAGCTGGCTGCTTCCCAATCCTCGCTAGTTCACATCTGCTGACCTCGGGCTTTCTCTTACTCCGGCAGACAGGCACATTTCACTCAGTGCCCCACTTTGCATAGATAACTAAACACACTGCTTGTGTCCGGAATGGGATTATCTTATCTCCGCTTGTCTCCACCTGGTAATGGACGTGATAAGCTGAGAACAGACCAAGAACATGTCTGTGGTAACACTGATCTATCGCCACAAGTGTATCATTGTAGTCTACACCACAGCAGACGTAAGGAAGGAAACTCTCCACTCTGTTGTTATGACCACAAGTGAGATATCCATCGGTTGCTTCATCAGAGGATTTCACTTAGCTCCCGTTCTGGACCAGGCACTCCAGGAATGGGTAGTACATGGGAGTGTGTTAGCCGGCAGGAGACCCAGGAGGGTTCAGGCTTTCAGGAAGACACGTGGATAAGCACAGAGACAGGATCGTCTCGTCACCCTGAAGCCCCACTTAGCTTCACCAGGCACATTGCTGAGATGCCGCTGCCCTCATAAAAGAGCGCAGCCGGGGCTAAGCCCGCACTCAGCAGCTGGGGCTCAGGGAGATGGCACCACGGTAATTGTCTCTAAAAGCTGCTGGCTGTGGCACACCTTGTTGAACCATCTGCTTGTGCGGTTAAAGCAGGAGGATCCCTTGTGCCTAAAAGTCCAAAGCTAGTCTGGGCAGCATGGCAAGACCTTATCACAAAGCAGGAGAGAGAGAAAATCACCCTTGCCGGTGGCGTCTCCCATAGGCAGCTGCATGCCAAATCTGCCGTCAGCGGTTTTCTGTGTAGTTCCCCGGACGTCCTCCAGCACATACGGCATCCACATCGTCATCCACACCAAGTGATTGGTTATACCTTAAACCTTGGTTTCCCTTCAGTTTTTTAACTTGGTGAGAGATCTTGGGCATCTTTGTTCTGCAGAGGTGGCTGGCACTTGTGTGGGCTGTTTGGAGCACTTACCGTTACAGACCGCTACGGAAAGGAAGCATTTTTCTATCGTCACCCACCTCTGTGAGCACAACCTCATACTAAGCCTCTAGTGATGGTGCCCCTGGGGCAAAGGGTATAAACACCTGAAACTTTAGTAGTGTTGCCGGGTAAGGTGAGAGGAGAGTGGTGGACGTCTGGTGTGACTGCCCCTTTCTGCCTGTTCCCTTTTTGGTTCTTTTTTTTTTTTTTTTTTTTTTTTTTTTTTTTTTTTGGGCTGGGGACGAACCCAGGGCCTTAAGCTTCCCTAGGCAAGCGCTCTGCCACTGAGCTAAATCCCCAACCCCGCCTGTTCCCTTTTGGAGCAGCTGGATTAAGAGTTGCAGACACAGGGTTGGTGAGATGGCTCGGCAGTTAGCAACACTGTCTGCTCTCTCAGAGGTTCTGATTTAATTCCCAGCAACCACATGGTGGCTCACAACCATCTGTAAGGGGATCTGATGCCCTCTTCTGGCCTGCAGATGTATATGCAGCAGAGCACTCATGCATGTAAATAAAAAATTTAAAAAAAAAAAAAAAAAGATTTGCAGACAGGCTGGGTGGTGGCACAGGCCTTTAATCCCAGCACTCAGGAGGCAGGTGGATCTCTGAATTCAAGGCCAGCCTGGTCTCCAGAGCAAGCTCCAGGATAGCTCGGGCTACACAGAGAAACTTGTCTTGGAAAGAAAAGAAAAAGAGTCAAAGACAAAAAGGTCCAGGTATTGGGCGCAAACAGGACTCACCTCTAAATGCCTTAGAGTTTGTCCGTGCTAGCAGGTTTTTCCCATTTGCTTAGTTGTTAGTGGTTCTATTATTCTAAAAAGTATTTATGTCTTAATTAGTTGAGTAGCACGAAGAGAGATCAGATGGGCAACTGAAAGAGGAGATGGTGTTTTCTTAGACCTTTGAGGCAGATTTTTAAGATTTACTTTTCTGCGTCTGGGTGTTCTGTCGGCATATATATGTCTGTGCACCACGTACATGCCTGTGAGCCACCATTCGCGTTGGTTTAGTTTGGTTTTTACACAGGGTCTCTCTAGCTAAGCAGCCTTGGTGGTCCTTGAATTCACTGCCTAGACCAGGCTTACCTCAGACTCACAGAGGTCCCAAATGCTGGGGTTAAAGGAGTAGGCCACCACACTCAGCTTGCCACTTCTTCAGCATGGCTGTTAGAGACTCAGATTGGGCACAGCACCCCATTCCCTGGTCCACACAGGTTTCCACATGCTAACTGCTTCTTAAAACAAGACAGAACAAACAGTCAGAAAAAAGGACGGTAGTGTGGGCTGGCTTTTGCAATGTGAGGCACCTTGGTCTGTTGCTTTCTCTACAGGGTGTCCATGTGATGTCAGACGTCCATGTTTTCAGTTGCGGGTAGCACTTGGCTCCCGCGAGCACTCACTGTGGCACTCAGGGTGCTTGGCTCGCAGTCACCAGCTGTAATGGAGGGCTGGAGTGCGTCCAGGCGCACGGGGCAGCTCCCGAGATCCAAGCAGTGCTGGGCGGCTGCCTTACCTCATGCCAGGCAGTTAGCAGATGAGCTATGGGAGAGACTCCTGCAGCCCAGGAGAGGCCTGGCATCTCCAGAATTTAGAGGGAACGTATTTTTCTAATTGGGAAATTATAACTGGGCTATAAAGCCAAGAAAATTAAAAGAGCAATAAAAATCACTCTCACAGTTTTCTTTATAGAAGCCTTGATAGCTGTGTTGTCTGTTCTGGATTTATATGTCTTATTAGTTCAAACCACTAAGGGGAGACTTGCTACCAGCTGATGCTTAAGTTTAGACCCCAGGGACTCTCACACCCTCCTCTGGCCTCTGTGGGTATTGCATTCATGGTGCACAAACAAAGTATTTTAAAATTTTAATGTCAGACCAGGCTTGGTGGCCATACTTTTAATCCCAGAATTCAGGAGGCCTGGGCAGGTGGATCTCTGTGAGTTCAAGGACAGCTAGAGCTACAAAATGACACACTGTCTCCAAACAATTTTTGTTGTTGTTGTTGTTGTTGTTGTTCTTAATGTCTAAACTATGATTTCAATGTTAGGAGGAAAAAAAAGAACTCCAGTTACAAATATATTTTAACTTAATAAATTTTCTAAATGGCTTCAGCGGGTTCTTGCCATATGGCCTGAAAGGCTTTTTACTTCTCTGTATCACCCTTGGATCCCTAGAGAGACCAGCACTTTGCATTTTTCCTTAGAACAATCACCGTATTACCTTGCTAACCAGCCCTGGAATATACTCGTGCACAATGCGCTCGAGTGTGCGCACGCACACACACACTCACACACACGCACACACACATGAAGCGGTTCCACTTTGAAGGTCATAGCGGGTCATACGTTCTGCTGTATTGGGTCTCACGATATCCTGTTCTCAAGGCTGGGCAGTAAATAAGAGGAGAGACTGTCATCACTACTTCTAAGTGAAATGCTCTCCTGGTCTCATAGGCTGCTGTAACAGTGCAGTAAGTCTGTGTCTGTAGGCCAGCTTAGCCAGGCAGCGTTCTCTCCTCAGGCGGCTGTCCCCGTGTTCCCCTTCAGAGCCTTCCCAGCGCATCCTTGAGTGGCTGTGCTTTGGCCGTGCTATTTCTGACGCTGGCATTCAAGTTTTCTGAAGCTGTTACATTAGCTGATTGCTGCTTAAAGTCTATTAAAGGTCAGAACCATCAGCCTCCCTGACCCTGAGATAGATGCCCTCGTTAGAGACAGTGCCTAAGCTGGAGAAGGGAAGTTCCCAGACCAGCAGCCCTGTGGCAGGCTCCCCGAGCTCCCAGTGTGCTTCTTCCTGCCCATCCACCTCTGCTCAGCTCCCAGTTCCGATGGAGTAGTTTTATCGATGAGAAATCATGAACTATAGAGTGGAGATATAATCACTCAATGACAGAATTAGGGGCCAGGGTTGGGGAGAAAAGAATTTCTAATGCCAACAGACAGTGGTGTTCTTCTGTTTGTCTAACACTGGGGCCCTAGAACTATGTTGTCTTGGCTAGGCACTGTTGGTTTGAATTCCAGACACTTTTAACATCCCTTGTTTTGGTTTGTTTTGGTTTTGAGACAAGATCTTACTGTGTAACCCAGGCTGTCTTGGAACTCACTCTGTAGACCAGGCTGATCTCATAGAGATCCACCTGCCTCTCCCTCCTGAGTGCTGGGGTTAAAGAAAGGTATCTATGCTACTGTGCTTGACTCAGTGTCCCTTTCTTATAGAGCTAGAGAGATGTCTCTCAACAGATGTTGGTTACAAAGGTGTGTGTGTGTGTGTGTGGGTGTGGTTGTGTGCTTGTGTGTGTGTGGTTTCAGCTATAAAGAAAAACAAAATTATGAAATTTGAAAAAATAATGGATGGATCTAGGAATTATTGTATTAACCAAAGCAGCCTCAGAAAGGTGAATCCCACTTTGTTGGTCACATCTTGGGGGGGGAGCTGGAAGGACACCGAAAGCCGTGTTGAGAATAGGACATGTGCACACAAGAGCAGGCGACTTAAAAACAAAAGGGGTGCGCATTTAATCCTAGCACCTGGGAGGCAGAAGCAAGTGATGACTCTGGGTTCAAGGCCAATCTGGTCTATAGAGCGAGTTCTAGGATATCCAGGGCTACACAGAGAAGATCTGTCTTGGAAAAATAAAAACAGAGAGAGAGGCACAGCCAGACAGAAAGGAGACTACTGGAAGCGAACAGGTCGGAGAGGAGAAATGGAGGAAAATTAACCAAAACACATCTTGGAAATGCTAAGATGAAACCTTATCCCTTGTTAATTTTAAAAAGAGGCTGGAGAGAGCTCCGCTGTTAGGAGCACTTGCTGTTCTTGGAGGACCAAGTCTAGTTCCCAGCACCCACACCCAGTGGCTCACAACCACCTGTAACTCCAGGTTCAGGTCTGACACCTCCGTTAGCATTCCTCCTAGGCTCGTCCAGCAGTTACCTAGCAACAGCCAGGTAGGCCTCTTTGGCCTCTCTTTGCTCTCTCTGCCCTCCTTCACTCTCTCTGACCCCTTTCTCCCTCTCTTCCCTTCTGTCTCTCTCTGTCCTTCTGTCCCTTCTCTTTCTTGTCTCTACTCCCTTCTCAACCCCCTTCCATGCCCCAAATAAACTATTCTGCACTAGACCTGTGGAATGGTTGGTACCTCGCACGGAGAGATGCCTCGGCATGGGCTGGCCGCCACACCCTACAGTGGTCTACAAAATATCTCCTTGGTTTACAAAACACATCAACCTCTTCTGGTCTTAAGGGGACACCCGCGGTGCACATATACGTAGAAAAATGTTTTTTTCTTACATTAATTTCCATCTAAGTTTGTGTAGGGGAAAAGAAGTCTTTTTCTAGTCTTTCTTCTCGGGTTGGGGCTCATTCAAGGGCGGCATGAGACTTTCTGTTGAGGCTTTCTGTCAGGGTCACACATACACACAAGCCTCCTACTGTCTAGTGTGATTCTGAGCACTGACTCTGTATTTCTCTGTAAACTCTCTGTAAGAGAACTGAAAAATCAGCCAAAAAACATAATTTGCCTAAAAAAAAAAATCCTGTAAAAGATATGCAACTTCAATGACACGAGAAGTCCCAGGATTGAGGGCCTACTTGGCTAGGCACTCACAGTGCCACAGGTAGAGTTGGGAACGTCTGAGGCCCCTTCCTAGGTAATCACTGGAAACCAGCAGGTGAAGGAGAAGTTTTGAAGGCTCAGATAGCTTAGCGGCCGGGGTATGGCAAGGACCCCACTGTGTGCACCTGGCCCTGCTCCCTGGCCGTACTTACCAGGCCTGGCAGGTTCCGCAGAACACAGATCACTTTGGGACTCATTCAGGGCCTGTCTTCCATTGATCTCCGTCTCCAGCGTTCTGCCACCTTGATGTCACGCCTGGTTCTTCTCTTTCATAGAGCTACTTCTTAAATCGTGCCCAGAGTCTGTGTGGCCCAGAGCATAGTGCTGTCCCCGACTCTCTGCGCTGGCTGTGCCATCCCCTGGGCCAGAAGTTTTTCATGGAGCGAAGCTGGTCGATCAAGTCAGCAGCCAAGGACAGCCTGTACTGCGCCCAGAGGAACCCAGGTGAGGGTGCTTTCTCCACTGCTCAGAGCTGATGACAGGTGCTACACCGGAGACAAGCGGGCCAGGTGCCTCCACCTTACATCTTGTTCCTTTCCTCTCTTTTGAGCCTCAAAGGATAAGTAACTTTCCTGAGGTGAGAGCCTGTAACTTAGCTCGGTTTGTAGCTCTGTTGTGTTGGGCAGTCAAAGCCTGTGGTCACCACATGACAGGGCCACACATGATAAGTTGTGATTAGGCACCAGCTATATTCTTAGCCCTTGTTCTAGACACTTTGGAGATGTCAAAGGTATGGGGTGTGCTGTTCCCTGGCCTGGGGCCTTCTGGCCCCATTGGGAGGGCAGAGAGCCTTTCGAGGAGCAGTTAGGGAACAATAGGCAGCCGGCAGTCACTAGTGCTCAGAATGGTGACAGGGACAGGGCTCCAGGCACCGGAAGGAGACGCAGGCTTTCTGTCTCTGGTGTTTGATGGTGATTGGAGTCGACTTGCCCAGGCTTAGCGTACAGAGTCTGACAGGGTGGACTCTCACAGGGAACACTGGAGCAGTTGCCTGCATGGTCTCTCGGCTGAGTAGGTAGTCAAGCTCTGTGAGTACAGAGGGGATGTCAGACATGGGGAACAGGGCGAGCTTGTGGTTTGCTTTTAAACTGCTGTGCAGTATAAAGATTATGTGTGACACTAAAAATTGAAGGATTGAAGGAAGGAAGGAAAAGGAATGACAGACAGATCCTCTGACAGCTCTGTCCACAGGGCAGACCTCCACAGACTGCTCTTCCTCCCGTGCTTCCCAGGGCCAAGCCTCACAGAGAGAGTGTCCAGAAACGCCCCTCCTCCTCTGGGCCAAATTGGTGCTGGGAACAGAAGGGACTAGTGAGTCTATAATAAGGGCCTACCAGAAAAGGGACTCGTCAGCCATTATGTGCTTTGCAGCCCTGTCCAGTCAGCTTAGGCCAAGCGTGGCTGATCGCAGGAGACATGGGCTTCTCCATAGCCAGGAGCGCTGCAGCCCACTGCCGTCTTTTCCTTCCGGGCCATCAGTGCTCACAAAGACAGAAGGCCTCTCAACATTTTATTTTCTGTTTCCTGGTAAGGCTGTACAGCCGTTACCTTACACCTCCAACTTGGAACTTCCGAGCCCGAGCCATTGTGGAGGGCACCTGCGCAGACACACATGCCCTTTGGGGGGTAGTTTAGAACCACACAAGGGCCTGGCTGTCCTAGCGGCTCATAGGTAATTCTTATCTTTCCATCCTTTTTTTTAAGTTTGTTCATTTTGTTTGTGTTTGGTAGGGGCAAGCACCACAGTACTCAAGTCAGGGCCATTTGTTCTTTCCTACTGTGCGAGCTGCAGGGCTGAACTCAGGTCCTCACGCTTGGTGGCAGGCACGTTTACTTCACTGAGATACCACCAGCCCTTAAAGGGTAATCGTGGGTTTGGTTAAGAAAGATTTGGTCCCTGTCACTTTCCCTACCTTTTTACACTGTACAAAGTCTCTCTCTCTCTCTCTCTCTCTCTCTCTCTCTCTCTCTCTCTCTCTCTCTTTTCTTACTGAACAAGACTTTCAGAATCTAAAGTTTAACAGGTACAAAACATGCCTGCTTTCACGGAGGTGTCCCCCAGCACTAGAGGGCTCATGAGAAAGACACATATAACCCTTCTTTTCTCTTCAGCTGACCCCATTGCCCAGGTACACCAGGCTTTCTGCAAACACCTGCTGGAAAGAGCTGTGGAGGCCTTGGTGAGGCCTCAGGCCAAGAAGAAGGCAGGCGACCGGGAAGAAGAGAGCTGGTAAGGTCCCCAGGCCTTGACTCTGCCTCGGGCTAGTGCCCTGAGGCGGCATAACTCCCCAGAACAGTCAGTCAGCGGTTGTTTTCAATCAGAGGTCTAGCTCAGACGCCACAATGCCCTTTTTTTCACCTTTCCCATCCCTTCACCAACTGGGGCTAGTTGTCAGAGCAAGTTAGAAATGGATGAATTTGCTTTGCTTTTGGGGACAGAGAGCAGTGAACTGTTGAGAGAGACAGTGAGGTACGGCGAGCTCACCAGGCAGGCACAGCTGGCCCAGAGAGCTTGGAAGCCCAGCTTTCGGTGAACATGGCTCCTCTTTCACAGATTAATACCCGATAAACCAAAAGATACCTAAGTCATGCCGTCCCAGGTCCTGGTTGCAGTGCACCTGAGAATGAGGGAGGGACAGACCTACCTAGGCAGTAGGGATTTCTGAAAGAATGTGGCTTTGGAGTCTCGTCTGGAGGAAGAGTCAAGGTTGTCCATGGAGGGAGGGGGCCAGCACTAGGGTAGTCTTTCCTGGCACAGGGAAGAGCATCAGCAAAAGGCTTCCCTGAGAGCGTGTGTGTGTGTGTGTGTGTGTGTGTGTGTGTGTGTGTGTGTGTGTGTGTGTGTGTGAGTGTTGGGCATGGGCAGAACTGGTGAGCCCCGAGTGCTGGGAAAGGGAGTTAGCAAGGCCGTTCAGTCTTACAACTGGATCTCTAAGCAGCCAGTCTTAGAGATGTAAATCTGCATGCGGATAAGTAAGTTAAGGCCATACATACGTAAGTGTGGTCTTTCTGTATGTCATAAACATGGGACCCTCTGTTTCTCTTTTTAGTGAATTTTCCAGTGCTCTAGAGTTTTTGAAATTACTTCACTCTTTTGTGGACTCTGTGGGATTTGTGGCCTCACCATTCTCCAGCAGTTCTGTGCTCAGGTCAGCCCTTGGTGAGTATCTGGGTGGCTTCGCTGTCCTGAGAATGTTTAGTACATTCTGTCCAGGCCCCTCCCCCGTGCCCCTCTGGAACCAGGAGTCTATCTTAAAGCATCTTCCCTTGTTCCCTAGTCCTAGGTTCATATCTGTGTCCACCAGGATGCCCCAACCCATAGTTGTCCCTTATGAGCAACATTCTTTGAGCAGAAACGAATGGTCCTTGTATAAATGAAGCAGTGAGTAGGTCATTTACCCCACTGAGGCCCTGGCTGGGTAGCTTAGGTCAGGACCCTTTCCATATGCACAGGACAAGCAACAAAGGACCTAACAGGTATTCACCTTAACTACAGAAGGACCCTGGAGCTGGCTCCTAACACTCCCCGCTGGGAAGGTTCCCACCTGTACCACCCAGCTCCCCACTGCCTCGGCTGCAGTCTCCCCTGCTGACTACAGAGCTAAGGTTTATTTGCTTCTCCCTCTAAACTGCCATCAGAATGATGGTGCATCAGCAGCCACATCTCAGCCTCTGAAATACCTGGGGAAGCATAAGTTAAATGTGCTTGGCTGGGCGGTGGTGGTGCACTTTAGTCCCAGCACTCGGGAGCAGAGGCAGGCAGGACTCTGCGTTCCAAACCAGCCTGGTCTACAGAGTGAGTTCCAGAACAGCCAGGGCTACACAGAGAAACCTTGTCTCTAAATAAATAAATAAATAAATTTTTAAAAAATATAATATTAAAGTGAATGTTTTTGTTAAACTTCTACCAGCGTCCTAATGATAAGAGTACCAAGTATGGGCTTACTGGGTTAACAGGAGTGTGTGGTGCAGTTCTTGATCCACACTACCAGGTCATGAGGGAGAGTAACCTGAAGATCCTCTGCCCATCACCATCACCACACATCAAGATGCCACATGACATCCAGAGTTCCTTAGACTTGCCTCCTGGGTACTGATGGGTGCTTCCTGTTACTGTTCCCATCCAGGTCCCGATGTCGTCTGTCGGTGGTGGACGTCAGCGATCACCGTGGCCATCAGCTGGCTCCAGGGCGATGATGCAGCCGTGCGCTCGCATTTCACTGAAGTAGAGCGAGTCCCCAAGGCCCTGGAAGTGACTGAGTGCGTAAGCTCCTTCCTTGGTCATTAGTGTACCTCTCTCTGAGAGAATCGAGCAGGAGGGAGCAGGAGGGAGCAGGTCCAGACTGCATGTTGATCTGGGGTCAGAACTCTGTGGCAGATGGGAGCTGGGGGAGGGGCGGGGGAACCACAGAGAGGTGATCTGAGTCGGCCCAGCCCTGTGTGCGTGCTCTGCACAGCGCTCCAGGCGCCCTGGCTCATCACGGATGCTTGGGATGCCTCTTCCCTCTGCTTCCATGATGCCGTGCTATACAGAGGAGATGGACACAGCATAGCCTGGCAAATCCAGAAACAGCAGTGCGATGTAGCTGTGGCCACTGCAAGGAAGTCCTGCAGCTTGCGTGAGCCCCAGTTCAGTTTCCTTGCTGCTACCTGCTACTCCCCATCAGCGCTGTGTGCACGTGTGTGCATGCACATGCCTAACACGTACATACACATCTACTCAAATAGGTGCTTGTGGTACATGTGTAGAGGTCAGAGGACAGCCCACGACAATGGGTTCGTTCCCTCCACCTTGGACCAAAAGTCCATCAGCTTGGTGGCAGACCCCGTTACATGCTGAGCCATCTCTGTTTCCCCTGGCTTTTTTTTTTTTTTTTTTTTTCCTCTTTTTTAAATAAAGTTCCTATAGCAGGAGACAGAGACTTTGACATTCCCTCCTACACTTGGAGGTGTGCACCAGTTAACGATCAACAACCCTCCCTGACGGTACCCTGCATGGTGTTGGTTAGATCTGGGTGCCCTTGGTAACATTACAAAATGCAATGAGGCAGAAAGCCCCCTGGGGGACTGAAAGCCAAGGCACGTTCTTGCCAAGAGTCCTGCGCAGAGCCTGGATGGGCCAAGAGGAGCAGGAGGGAGCGGCTTGAACCGTCCGTTACCTTGAGGTGGCCCAGTTTTTAAGCCCCTATGCAGTGAATGCCTGTCCCTGTGCGGACCCTGCAGTGGCGCTCCTACCTGAGTGTGTCTGCCTCTGACTCACCTGAACACGTGGAGGTCAACAAGCAGGCTACCTGAGGTCACTCTGCCACTGCCTCAGAGCCACAGCGGTCTGCAACGCTGCCTGGCAGGCTTCCCTGCCTGGGGTCTTCCTGGCTCCTCTGCCGTTCAGAACTGCGATGGGTGAGCAGGCACCTCTGCCCAGTCCAGACCCGTAACACTGAACCTGGGCGCTCTCCAATCACCCTCAGGCCCAGGTAAGGACTGAACAGGAAAAGGCTTGACTCGGCTCAAAACCAGCATTTCCTGTCTGGCGCTGGCTACAGGAGACCACAGTGGCAGCATCACGGTGCCAGCAGATGCCACAGTGATGGAGGGTGTGACGATGCCGTCTACTTAGGCTCTCCCACCTGTTTGCTCCACAGCTAACCTGTTCTCACCTGCTTCTCTTCCCCCCGCTCACTGCTCTAGGAGTCCCTTAGTGAAGGCCGTCTTCTATGCCTGTAGAGCCATGCATGCCTCACTCTCTGGAAAGGCCGATGGGCAACAGAACTCCTTCTGTCATTGTGAGAGGGCCAGTGGTCACCTGTGGAGCAGTCTCAACGTCAGCGGCACTACTTCTGACCCTTCACTTAACCATGTGAGTGGGAACCCCTGGAGGATTCAGTGTAGTCTTACAAACACTCCCACCCCAAGCTTGCCTAGCTGTTGGGCTCTCTAAGGCACAGAAGCCAGAATAGTTGTTCCATTCCCCAGATGGAGCCTACTGGGGCGGACATACCTTTTGATTCCTGGGGCAAATGTGTTTGCACCGTCACCTCTCCCTGGCTCCCTTGATCCCAGATCCTGCTAGCAGGCAGCTTCCTGTGAGCCCAAGTGAACGGGCCAGGGCTCTGTGCTGCTCCCTGGGGCCTGGGCCAGCTGACAGCCCTGGTGCCTCTGCGGGCCTCCCTCCTGGCGGGCCGCCGTGGTGCATTGTAGTTGCATTGCATGTTCTGGCAGTACCTGTGCAATGTTTCCACAGTGCATCACGGAGGCCTGCCCTGGCTGCCCGCTGTGCTGTGGCCAAAGAGAGAGGACCCGGATCTAAGGGCACTGCTGACGGCCCACCTAACCATCCTGGAGAATAAGGACAGTGTCACAGCTGGTCCCCTAGGAAAATGTGTGCTGTAACACCAGGCCGGGGAGGGTGGGGGACAGGGAAGTTTTGGAAGGTTAGAACTAGCTGCCTTCTGGGCTTTGTCTCCCGTGGCTGGTCTGCAATGTCAAGGTAGCGGCTGTCAGCAGGCTTGGCTGCTTTATTGAAGTCAGGACAGCATGTCAACCCTATGAGGAAAGGCGTGTAGATCAGGGTAGGAGAATGGGCCTGGGAGAGAGTGGTCAGAGAGCAAGATCCAGTCCAGGCCACTTTCCCATGCGTGACGATGTTGCTCCTATGTCTACAACTCAGAAATGCCAACTTTGCCTAGAGGGAGGGTCTCTCACCTGTGTCCCCGAGGCTGTCAGCAGTCACAGGCTAGTATGACCAAGAGTTAGCACCTTGAGCAGGCAGCATAGTGCCCAAGTCCAACCTAGGTGAGATGGGAAGTGACTTCAGGGAATCTGCGTGCTGCTTGCAGGGCCACTCTCCCCTTACTGCCGCCCGTGCTGCTGGTGGGCTGCTGGGAGTCCAGGAGATAGCCTAGACTTGTCAGCGCCTGCACAGACTGCGGCTCCTACTGTGCGTGCAGAGTGCTTGTAAAATAGCTGTACTGCTGTTCCCATTTTATAGATGGGGAAACCAAGGCTTAGGTTAAGTCGCGTGCTAGGGTTCTGTAGCTGCTAAGACAGACATGAGAACACCGTGTGCCTCCGCCTTCATGATAGCTCACCTCTTTCTCCTCCTTCCACCTTCCTCCCCCTGTTCTCTGCCCAAGGCTCTGCTGCTGCCTCAGTCAGTCCCTTGGTTTCTCTGGGTGACTTATCCTTCAGACCCATCATAGGAGGCTCCCCAGGAGATGGAAAAATCTCTATATACCTCTCCCCTTCCTGCTACCTCAGACCCACGAGGATCTTCCTTCTGCCCCTGCTGCCTGTGCTGTGTCCCTTTTATTTAGGGCTTTGGTTTTCTTACCTGCAGAATGATGGGAACAGACCACACCCACCTCAGGGTGGGCAGTGCAGGATTAGTGCTCCTCCCAGATGTTCTTCTCAATCCCAGCTCCTGGGTTTGTACCTGGGTTCAGGCCCGGGGCTGCTACCTGTTGGGCTGAGGGTCTGGCAAGGAGCTGGGATCCTTGCACTAGGCACAGGCCGATCACCAGTCTCTCCCTGTGGTTTATCCTGTAGGTGGTCCAGCTGCTCACCTGTGATCTGCTACTGTCACTGAGGACAACACTCTGGCAAAAGCAGGCCAGCGCCAGCCAGCTCCTGGGCGAGACCTACCACGCATCAGGCACTGAGCTGGCTGGCTTCCAGCGGGACCTGGGCAGCCTTCGAAGGCTGGCCCACAGTTTCCGCCCAGCATACCGCAAGGTAAGGCCTAGCAGGTTGGTGGGATATGCAGGCTAGTGGGTGTAGTCTAGGGTCCAGCACTAAGACGTACCCATCAGTTCCTTTGCACACCGCTGTGGCCCGCCTCAGAGCCATGTGTCACCACCCAGTCCTGAGCACAAGGGAGCACAGTAGTTGTAACTAGTGTCAGACGGCAGCCTTACCGGAGCCCCATGGAAACTGACATTCACTGGAGTTTACTGTGTAAGCCACTTGGGAACGTCTCACCTGTGCCACCTTCTCTCCACAGCACCCCTACCTCTGCTACAGCATCTGAGTTAAGCCTCTGAGGAAGTGCGCACCTACACTTCTCTAGAGCCAAGTCATTCCGTCTTTGTTTACTGTGCTCATTAGAGTAATGTAGTGGGCATTTTGTTTAGTGTTAAGCAGAGTCTCCATATTACCTAGGCTGCCTTGAGTCTGCCTCAGCACCTCATGTGTGAATTACAGGCACATTCCTCCCGACCTGTGTGGCAGTCTGAGGCAGCAGTCAGGGTCTCCCCTTACTGTGTTATAGATTGCATTAAACGTTTCAAGTGGGGCATAGGGGAGTGACTAGAATCTGCTAAGTCAACCAGCCTTGCCTCAAACTCACTGAGATCCCTGACTCTGTCTCCCAGATGCTAGGATTAAAGGTGTGCACCATCATGCCCAGCTTAAAAATATATTTAATTTTTATTTGACACATAATAACCACATATTCACAAGTTATATGTAAGTATAAGTGTAATAATTATATTCGGCATAGCCTTCACTTTGGTTCTGGTTAGCATACAGTAATTACAGTCACTACACTAATCAGTGAGTTTCATTGTGACGTTCCCATGCATGCACACACGTGTATAAAATGAGCTTTGCTCCTCTTCAGTCCTGTTAGCCTCCCCACTCCTGCACCTTCCTCCTCTCTTCCTCAGTCCCCTTTCTTTTTCTTTGATTTTTCAATGACCCAGTGAGTTTTACTGGGTTTGTTCCTAAGCATGTGGAACCTTGCCAATGGCCACACCACTGACGATAATGTCCCAACTCCATCTCCCAGCAAATCTGTCACTGCATATAGGTCCTCACAAGAGGCCTGAGACCTCATGAGCTCACCTCACCCCATGACAGGAAGTTGGTCAGCCAAGTCCTGTGCAGCTCTTAATGGGAATTATAGCGTCTATGAACTCAGTACGCTCTGCTTGTGCCCCGAAACCTGTGTTGCTCCGCCCTGCTTCCTCCCCTTCCCCTCACACTGTTACTGTGTGAGGATCCGCATACAGGCACCTGGATTATTCTATGAGAGCAGAAGAGGATACCATATGACAAATGCTAAGGAAAGGAGTGAGCTGGGCTAGAAGGGGCGCTGAAAGGCAAGACCGTTAATGGGGAAGAAATCCCTCAGCCTGAAGTAACAGCCTCAGGGTCGTACTGAACACTGTGGCAAACCAAGACAATGGCCTGACAGGCATCAGAGCACGGGCAAGTAGCCTAATTGGTGGTGTGCCTGCCTGAAATGCACAAAGCCCTGTGTCAACCCTAGCACCAAATAAATCCCGAGTGTGGTGGCACACAGTTGTAATCCTAGCGCTCGGGACATGAAGGCACAAGGGTGGCCACCTAGTAAGCTGGAGGCCAGCACAGGCTACATAAGACCGTACCTCACCAACAAAGCCGAGAGAAACAGACGGGCAGGCAGGCAGGCAGACCCCTCCACAGGCAACATAAGACCGTATCTCACCAACAAAGCCAAGAGAGAAAGAGACAGACAGACAGACAGGCAGGCAGGCAGGCAGAACTGTACCCCACGGTTTGGGCTGCACCTCCCTTATAGAACCCATTCAGGTTAGACCTCTGGTCTGCTCACACACTGTATCAAATGCCTCCCTTAAAATGCCCTCTTTCGTGCCTGTCTTTGCTCAGGAAGCTTCAGGGCCCCTGTTCCCACATAGCATCACTGGCTACCCAAGAGGCTGAAGCAGGACTATTGCCAATTCAAGGCCAGCCTGGGGTCTCAAAGTTAGAAAGGCCAAGGGTGTAGCCCAGTGCAGAGAGCTTGCCAGACGTGTGTGAGGCCCTAGTTTCTATCTCTAAGGCTGGGGATGACAAAAGAGTTAGAGACCTAGACCTTGGCCTCCACCCACCAGAGGTTCCTGTTTTCCTACAGGCAGCTGATTGAGGCAGAGAGAGGACTTGGCAGGCCAAAGCGCTTGCTGTTAAACCTGATGGCCTGAGTCCAGTCCCCAGCACCCACCCACATGGTGGCAGGAGAAAGTCAACTCTCACAAATCCTACCTCCACATGCACAGTGGAGTGTTCACCCTCCACACAGACGCATTCAAACACACGAAAGAAATTCTATTCTTCCGAGCTGGCATGGTAACTCTTACCTTTGATCCTAGCCCTATGGTGGCAGAGGCAGGAGGATCACAGTGAATTTGAAACCAGCCTGGTCTATATTGGGAGCTCTAGACCAACCAGGACTACACAGTGTGACCCTGTCTCAAAGACAGACTTATCCCTGGAAGCATGCACCAAGTCCGACCAATCAATCTGCCACCCACATGTGACCAGGAGTGCAGTGAGCAGCGACACAAACCATGAACTACACCATGAGATTGCCCGTGTGTGTGATCTCCCTGTGGAGGGTGGGGGGTTGGCTGTACTGCACAGTCCTTTGGCGTGACCCTTGTAAAGGACAGTGTTGGGTTGCAATGTCAAGGACTGAAGAAGACTCCAGTCTGGACTCCATTCCTTTCTGAAGAAATGAGATACTGAATTTGACACCAGCCTAGCTATTCCCTCCTCATCTCTCTCTCTCTCTCTCTCTCTCTCTCTCTCTCTCTCTCTCTCTCTCTCTCTCTCTCCTTTGTCCTTTCGTCTGACTGAGACACAGTCCTCAAGGACAAGGTGTCCGTCACTCAAACTGCTGTCTTCAAACCCTAGAGGGTACCTTGGGTTTGTCAGCTGCAGGGAAGGCTCCCTTTGGCCTCTGACTCATCTTGTATTGCTCTGCCAGCGGCTGGCCCATGCTCTGTCCCCCTCTGGCTGTTGATGTAGGTTCCTAGCTTGGCTTGAGGGTAAGGTAGTACACTGCGATGAGACGGTCAGACCCAGAGTTTGACTGGTGTCCCCTGCACCTGCCAGGTGTTCCTGCATGAAGCAACTGTTCGACTGATGGCGGGAGCCAGCCCCACCCGCACACACCAGCTGCTGGAGCACAGCCTACGGCGCCGCACCACTCAGAACACCAAGCACGGTGAGTGCAGCGGCCAAAGGCCCGGCGTGGCCTCCACTCGGGGAGCAGAGAGGATGGAGCCCTGGCATCTGGCAGAGTCTCTACACACTCCTGACTCTCTTAGCTCCTCAGTGGGGTGGGAGCAAAGGGGCTCGGTGGGCAGCAGGAATCTTGTTAGCCGAGTAGTCAGGATACGGCTGTAAAGATTTAGGATGTCCTCCCAGTGCAGGAGCAGGGTAGAGGTTGGGTGGGTTTGAATATCTCGGCCCACTCAGTTCCCAGATTCATCCTCTGCCCTTTGAGGAAGACTAGGGAGGGAGTGGAGCACACTCCTCACAGGATGAGGGGGAGCTCCACAAATGAGGCCATATAACTCCTTGGGACAGTGCTTATGTAAATCTCATTCCCACAGGAGAGGTAGACACCTGGCCTGGCCAGCGAGAACGAGCCACTGCCATCCTGCTGGCTTGCCGCCATCTTCCCCTCTCCTTCCTATCTTCCCCGGGCCAGCGGGCAGTGCTGCTGGCTGAAGCTGCCCGCACCCTGGAGAAGGTGGGTGACCGCCGTTCCTGCAGTGACTGCCAGCAGATGATTGTCAAGCTGGGCGGTGGCACTGCCATCGCTGCCTCCTGACCCCCGTCGGGGCCTGGTCTGCTGCTTCTTCCCGCCTTTGTCTCTGTCTCCCCATCTGTTTTTCTCCCTCCTCCAAGAGCTGTGGGGACAAAGGCAAGACTGGTTTTCTGAGCTGTTACCTGCCGAGGCTTTTGGATCATTTCGGGCCAGTAGGACCATGGGCCAAGCTCCTTAAAACTGCTGTGGTAAATCCATGGTCTAAGCCCAGGTGGGCTGAGAAGAAAGATGCCCTGAGCAGGATTGGGGTGATCTCCTCACTGGAAAGCAGCGTAGGGTGCTGCCAAGTCCCCTCCCAGCCCTCTGGAGACTGTCTCCTTTCTGCCTCTGGGTTTGTTTGTTTTTTTTGTTGTTGTTGTTGTTATGTTTTGTTTCTGTTTCTGTTTTTTGTTTTTTAATCAGGCTTTCTCTGGGAACTAGGTCTCTGCACCAGAGAGCATTTTGCATTCTGGACTTACCTGACGCGCCCCTTTTTATACAGATGTTTTTATATGTGTGTGCTTGGGCCTGCCATGATACAGGGCAAAGTTGCTGTGGCATCTCCGTTCCTCTCCCTGGGTCTGCACTCCCTCCCCTGTGCCTGACTAAGCCTTTCATTGTTTGTTTTCATCATTATAAGGGACAGCCAGGGGAGGGAGGGGGCCCAGTCTTGGGGAGGTGGGTGGGAGGCAGGGGCAGGTCTAGGGATGGGTGAAAAATAATGTCGGCATTGTTTTTTAATTTTTTAAAAAATAAATGGTATCTTATTTAATTGTCCTGTTCCTTCCCACTCCTCCACCCCCTGAGATGGCCGCCTGAGCTCAGGGGGCTGGACAGGATGAAGCCACCATTGGGCCTGAGGTCCAGGGGTATTCAGCATGATTATTTGTTCTTCCTCCCCCACCCTAACTCCTACCTCCCATAGAGTGTATTTTTACCCCTAATTCCTGTCTGAATAAGCCAGGGTGGCAGACACTGGTCCCACACCTTTCCCACCCACAAGCCTCTCATTTTCAGGGTAGGCAGCAGGACTCAGGTCTCTTGCCTTGAGATGGGGGGAGTCCTAGAAAGAAGAGTGGTCCTGCTTTTGTGGACTGCTTGGCTCAGGGCTTCCTGAGAGACTTGAAAGGAATTGTCCCTCCTTGTGCTTCTCATCCCTTCAAGCTGGTTGAAGCAGAGAGTAGGCAGGGGCAGGCTCTTCCTGTGCTTGGACCCCACCTACTCTACCTTCCGCCTGTCCCCAGCCGTCACTATAAGTTATGGCCCCTGCCGTGGGGCAGCCTGGCCCTCGTGTCTTGTGTATATACTGTGCCTTTTCTCCTTGTGGGGGGGGTGTTGTTTTTCACTGAACAGGGGATACACCTATGTCTTGTCGATGTTGAAACATTCACCATGTGCTGGACATAGGTTTTCAATAAACACAGATTGGTACCACCTAACCCAAGATTGTGTGAGTCTCTAGTAAGACCATTACATTGATGTAACCAATGACTGTGTTACCTGGCCAGCAGTGAGCTGGAGACCGGGGGCAGCCAGATAGCTGCAGTCTGGTGGCCCTTCTTGCCCATGAGTGAACCTGACACACAAGGGATGGGTGAGAGTCTGGGATCAAAGGGCTGTTATCAGGGGGTTGGGGATTTGGCTCAGTGGTAGAGCGCTTACCTAGGAAGCGCAAGGTCCTGGGTTCGGTCCCCAGCCCCAGAAAAAAAAAAAAGAAAAAAAGGGGCTGTTGTCCAGATTCCAGCTCCTTGCCTGGCCATTCGGCCAGCTGGCTGGTCGGTAGTGGCAGTTCTTTGGAACTTGAGGTGTGAAGTCACTCCTTCACCAGGTGAGCCCTTACTTCATTTCTGCTTCCTGTAGGTGGGGCCCTTAGCATTTCACCATCTTCTGGCCACATACAGCTCTGTTCTTGTATTTCCCAGCTGAGTCACTTTGGTGAGCTGGCCCCTCGCCTCCGCTTGCATATATGCAGAATAGAGCAAGCCTTTTACCCCAGCATCAGGCTCATCGTGCTCAGGTGATCGCAGTGTGACACAAGAAGTACCGGGGCGCAGTAAGTGAGCCTGGTGAGAGACGGATGACACAGCCACACGGGGTGTCTGGGCCTTTAGAAGTAGGATGGAAGGTTCCATCGGAGAATGAACCTGGGGCTGAATCCCGTTACCTGGCCAACCAACAACTGAACCACACCCTCTCCTAAAAGGCATTAACTTCACACTGCACACGACAGAGGTTAATGCAGTCAGGAGTGCACCACGTCCACTGGAGTCAGCATTGCAGTGGTGGCCACTGCCCTCTGCCTCAGCCCAGCCCCAGTGCAGATCTCAGGCAAGGTACTTAGGTCCCAAAACCTTGATTTCTTTATCTGCAGACAGCCCTGTAGGTCTCTCTCTCTCTCTCTCTCTCTCTCTCTCTCTCTCTCTCCTCTCTCTCTCAGGGTTAAAGAAGAAACAGTAACATGGTGACTGTTGTTTGGGCAGTGTGCCACCCTCCCACCCCCCACCCCACCCCACCCGGAACACGGAGTGGTTTCGTTGAGGTCATATACCTCACCTGGATTTAGCCAGGGTGCCCACACACACGCCAGAACATGGAACTAAGGAACTTGGAGGAAATGCAAACAGGAGCTGACAGTGCCCTGGGCCTCAGCCAGGTACTGGGAGCCTCTGGCAGGAAGAGAGAGCGAGCTGGCGGGGCCAACCCTGTGCAGTGGGAGCACCCCAAGGGAGAGGCATTGCTAGGCTCCCATCCCAACATCTCCATCCCCCTTAACCCAGAGCGGCTCCTGGGAGGAGGCTCCTCTATCCTGAGCACCAGATGTCCATGTGGCCCACACCCATTAGGGGGGTGGCCCTGGGCCAATCTGACCAAGCAGCCTGCAAGCCAGGAGCCGGCCCAGGGCCAGACTGTGTCAATGAGGATCAGCCAGGCTGGGCAAGCTCAAACTGTTGAGTGAGAGATCAGCAGCGGGATGGGGAGGGGCTAGCCTCTGGTAGAGCCCATGAACCCCCACAGGGGTAGCAAGCCCTCTCTCCCCTGAACCCAGACCTACGGGTGACAATGGCTCCACATGCTGTGAGCATTGTTTGGCATTCAACCCCGCCACCCTCTCTGGGTTTGCACTGCTATCTGTCCAATCAGTGACTGATGAGCTCTTTGGGCCGGGAACCACATTAGAGGGTTTATTTACACAAGTAAGGATAGCCCTACATTCCCAAGAACAGAACACCTGGCCCTTTTGACCCTTTAGCCACAGGCTCCAAATGACCTCATTCCTGTTTGGATTGAGACCTGCACTGCAACTCCACGACCTGGGTCCCAGGACCGTGCAGAAGGCTCCAATGGTTCCGCTTTAGACAGTAACCTCAGCTTTGCTGTTGGTGCTTAGGTGCCGGGGTCCTCTGCCCGCGCTGCTGTAAAAGCTCGTGGGCTGCGCGCTGAAGGCCTCGGGCAGCTTCTCCACGCTGAACTGACGCCGCGGCGCGTGGCTGGGCCGCCGGGGCGCCGGAGAAACCTGAGCCACCAAGTGGCTACGGGGGAGCGGTCTCGCGGGGCGGCCTGCGGTCCAGGCCGCATAAGGGACGGACGAGACAGGGCCGGCGGGAGGTACGTAGCCCGGAGGGGCCCAGGGACAGGCGTCGAGCAGCGCAGGCAAGTCCTCTGGAGGCCGCGGGACCCGCGCAGGGAGAGTCCGCGGGCCCGACTCGGTAGAGGGAAAACGTTGATAGAAGTCCTGGGGCGCAGCCTCTGCGTGGGGTGGGAGTAGGGGGAACAGGACGAAGCGAGTCAGGCGGCTCAGCACCTACTTTAGGTGATGGGGGAGAGGGATCAGCGGGCAGGGGAAGGAGCCGATTGGCTGCTTGGGGACGTCCTGGACTCGGATTAGTCAAGCGGGCTCCCTTTTGAGGTGGGCAAGGTAGTATCCCCCCCTGGGGAACTGGCACCATCAGCATGCACCTCACCTGTGGCCTTGAGCGCAGCTGCTTTGAGAGTAGCAAACTTGGCATAGTCAGGCTGCAACGTCAGGCTGCCACCACCCTGCAGCCGCGGACCGCGCGGGGGTCCCGGGGTGGCGGACCCCAGAGGCGCATTATTGAGACGTTTCTTGTCTGGAGGGGAGAGTGGAGTGTAAAGGGAAAAAAAGCTGAGCTTGACTGCGCCACTTTTCAACGCCCTGCCCTCCCCCACTGTAGCTCCGGGCAACTTGGGGGATGGATTGCTCTCCAGAACGTCCTGACTTGGCTCAGAAAAACATGAACAATAGCCGCAAGTCCTGAGGGGGTGCTACCCTAATGGACGGCTCCCTCGCTAGCAAGATGCTAAGCCCCCGGGCCAGAACCCCACATGTAGAAGGCGGGGGAACCACTACTCAAGACCCAGGGATGGGTTCCAGATCCACAAGCCAGAGCTTCGACCTAACAGCCCTAGCTAGCTTATCCTGAATCTGGAGCCTTTCTCACAGCATCGTTGCCCAGGAGACGACAAGATGGTACCTCCCCACGGAGGGCTTGTTCAGACCCCAATCACACTCCTTCACAGGCAGCCACTCATTTATACACGACAGGTAGCCTTTCCACCGTAACTCCCCTGCTAACCAACCAACTCGCCCACCTCCTCCCCTGCCTTGCTATAGATGAGCCAATGGCCGTCTAACACCTACTCACCCGTGCTGTTGTGGGGAGAACCCCGGAGAACACCATCACCCATTTGTACCTGGACGCAGTTACCCAAGGATGGACCCAGAGGTGGAGGCAGGGGTTCTTGGGGGCTTGGCTGCTTGAGAAGTTCTGTCAGTGTCCTGTGGAGACAGAAAGATGTTGAGGGGACTTGCAGCTTCTGCCTCTCCATCAGCCAGGTTCTAACTTATCAAAGGCTGGCCATGGCCACCAAGGTCTCACCTTGTTTTGTTTTTAATTGTTTTATTATTTTATGTATATAGGTATTTCGCCTGTATGAATATCTTTATACCACATGTGTGCCTGGTGCCCTCGGAGGCCGGATGAGGACATAAGTTCTTACAACTGGGGTTACAGATGCTCATAAACCAGTGGTTCTCAACCTTCCAAACGCTGCAACAATTTAATACAGTTCCTCATGTTGTGGTGACCCCCCCAGCCATAAAATTATCTTCATTGCTACTTCATAATTGTAATTTTGCTACTGTCATGAATTGTAATGTAAATATCTGTGTTTTCCAATAGTCTGTGAAAGGGTTGCTTGACTCCCTCCCCCCTCACCAGGAGTCATGATCCACAGGTTGAGAACCATTCTTCATAAGCCAACATGTGGTTGTTGGGAATTGAACTTGGGTCCTCCGGAAGAGCAGCTAGTATTCTTAACCGTTAAGTCCTCTCTCCTGTCCCCGATGGCCTTGCTTTGTATCTCTGGGTAGTTTTTTCAACCTTTCAGGCCTCCCTTCTGTTCTTTCTAGAGACCTCAGATAGCTCAGTCCTCCTACTAGGCATGGCCTGCCTCACTTATGGCCCAGGATGGCCATCTCCCAAAGCAGGTCAGGAAGCTAATGAGGTCATATGTAACTAGGGCCACCTCCTGTTCCTGAGGATCCTTCCTGGAGTTCACTCTCGAAGACCTCCCTCCCCTTGAGCCTCCTGTTCCAGCTTGTCCATCCAGTATCCTCCTCATCCTCATCTTCCTCCTCCTCACATGTTCTCATTCATTCAAATGCTACCAGAGTGCTTCCTCCAATCTCCCTTACCTGTCCTCCTGCAGTGTGGGGCTTCTGCCAGGCCTGGGACCTAGCTGGCATACAGACAAGGAAGGCAGACAACAAGGAGAAGAGGGCGCCACGGAGATTCCTCTGTGGCAGCCCAACACCCAAAGGCTGTATGACCTTGGGCAGCTGCCTCCCCGGGTACCCAGAACACCCAGCCCCCACCAGCTGTGACAGTGTCTGACTGAGCCTTTCCCATAGGCAGCCCAGCCTTCAGCCCAGCTGCCTGCAGTACCCAGAACCCATGATTTTCTCCCACTCGGCCTGACCCTCCTTCTGGGGCTCGGTTACGGCTGATTATTGATGAGGCATACTGGGAGACACCTGAGATGGCCGAGGACCATGAGATGGCAAGGTGGGAGGGTCTAAGGGGGTCCGCAGGCTGCCTAAGACGACCTCGCCTTCCCACTCCTCAATGGTGCGTGCCAGTTATCCCACCACCGGGCAAGCACCTATGATAACTTGGTTCTGTGGCAGACAGGAGGGATCCTTGTGCCTCTGGGCCTTTGCATGGATTCTCCAAGGCCCGACCCAGTCCCCTCCAACCCCTCTAGCCATTCTTCCCTAGCTATCGGCCGTGAGTATGGCAGAATTAAAGAGACACTTGGTCAGGGGTTCAGAACATCCCTGCCTAGGAGCCCAAAGAAGAAAGCCAAGGCACATGGTTATGGGCACACAACCAAATCTGGGCTTGCAGGTGGAGTTTTGCAAATGAACCAGCCAGCTATGGACTAGCCCAGTCACCCTATACTACAGTGGGTCTCTGGCTCCCGCTGCCTCTCCGGCCTCCTCCACTTCTTGCTACTTTTGATCCCACATTCAGAGGCTGAGCTTCTGCCCCAGCAGCATCGAGGAGCTCACTGCTTTGCAATTCGGTGGCTTCAAAGAAAAACAAGGTCCCAGCTCCATTTCTGACCTCCGGGTGTCTGGAAGGGATGGGGTAAGTGGTCTGGTGGCGACCACTCTCATGCTCTGCCCCCTGAAACATGCACATCTGGTCCACCAGGTGTGTATGTGCGCGGGGGTGGGGGGGCCAGGGGTGTCTCTTTACTGTTATTCCCACCTGCAGCCTGTTGCATGTGGTGCCGACGGTCTACTTAACCAATGGGGCTGGGACCGGTGGAAAGAGAGAGCGAACAAGCAGGGCCCTGAGAGAGCGAACAAGCAGGGCCCTGGGGGTGGCTGGGACAGACGCGGAGGAGGTCCAGCCGGGGTCCAGACAGAATCTCAGCTCCCAGCGGTCCCATTCCGCTGACAACTCTCAAAATAAGATCAAAACTTAGCCAGGAGCTGGCTGGTCTGTAAAACGCAGGTCTATATTCCCTCCACACTCCCGTTCTGAGCAGCTGGAAAGCCAGACCTTTGCTGGGGGGCGGGGAGGGGGGTGTTAGGGCCCTGTTGAGAAGGGGATGCTTCTGAAATTCCAGGGAATGAAGGTCAGGTTTGAGTCACGCTGGGTTGGGGAAATGGATGGAGGTGGGAGGAGGGCGGGAAAGGGAAACACAGCGGGGGAACCAGCCAAGCACCCTCTCTTTTCTCTAAGTCTGCGACCACCCTTAAAACTGCCCCAGTCCAGTGTCCTTCCTGACCATCGTCCGTGCCCCATCCCGTGGACACCGACTTTTTGTCTTCTGCAGAGGAGGTTAGAGCCACAAGGAGGATCCAGAGCCCAGTAGAGGAGGGAAGGTCAAGGGGAGAGAGGGCTATCAGGTATCTCCCTCTGTGAAGCAGAAGAGAGAGACCAGAGATCCAGAAAAACAAAACAAAACAAAAGGAGAAAGGGGCTGCGGAGAGGCTGAGGATTTAGAGGGTCGAGAAGGATGCAGTTGAAGTGCAATTTGGACCCAGCTAGGGACGGTGAAGCCGAGACGGGCGGACCGGCAAGCGGGCGCACTCACCTGGTCACCGTGCGGCGAGCGCGGGGGCTGTGCGCTCTCTCCAGGCCCAGGCGTGCCCCGATGCCGACCAGCACGAGCAGTGCGGCGACACCGCACACCGCGTAGACCGCAGTGTGGCTGCGCTCGCGGGCCGGGTCGCGCGGAGCGGCGGTGTCACGGGCGCGGGCGGGCGGGCGGCCAGTCTGCACCCAGGCCGGTGTGTCGTAGTTGGAGCAGCGGCTCTGGTCCAGGCGGCGCGGGCCGTCGTGGCAACAGAAGCGGTAGCCGCACGTGCCGCAGCAGAAGCTGTAGACGCCCGAGCTGCAGTTGAAGGGCGGGTCCCACTGGCCCATCACGTCGTAATAGCCGCGGCAGCGGTCCCCTCCCGCCGGTGCCACGGTGCCGGACGCTGCGGTCTCCTGCGCCTCGGGAGCCCCCGCGCGGCCCGACGGCGACCCCGCCAGCAGCAGCGCCAGCCGGAGCGCGAGCGGGAGCCCATGCGGGCGCCGGCCACAACGCTGTCCCCGCGCCCCAGCGCGCTCCATGCGGCCCGCTCCTCCTGTTATTGCGCCCCGCTCATGGCTCGGCGCGTGGCCGCTCTGCCAGGCTCCCCCAGCCCTGTCGCCTGGTCGCCCAGCTGCCCGCGCTGGCTCCGGGCCGACGCCTCCTGATGCGTCCGCAGTTCCAGACACAAGTGAGCTCCGTATGGAGTTCGCGGGGCTGGATCTCCGGTGGGCGCGTTCTCCTCCGGGGCTCACCTCGGACTGTGCACCGTGAAGGCGGGAGACGGGTGCTCGTCTGCACAGTCCCTGGGTCCCTTTGGCCCCGGCGGACGTGCGGGGCCTGGGTCTTTCGGGGACTGAGCCGGGCGGCGGGTCGCCGGACACCTCTGCCTTCCCGCCGCCCGCTCCGCGGTGCCCGCGCTCTGGCTCCGGCTCTGGCTCCGGCGCGGGCTCGGCGCGGGCTCGGGCGGGCGGGAGAGGGAGCGAGGGGAGGAGGGCGGGAGGGAGGCAGAACTGGGGGAGGAGCGCGGCCGCTACGCCGGGAGGGAGGGGTTCTGTAAGGCCAGTACAGCAAGCGCGCCCCACCAGGGACCCTCTCCAAGACCGCACTTAAATTGTTGTCGGAATTGGGCCCTCGAGGGGGCTCAGCTTAAAGCTCTGGGGACTCGGATCTTGGCAGCCTTGGATGAGCGATTCCCTGCTTTTTAAGTAAGGGGACAGAGGCATAGAGATCAAAGCAGCCTGGAATTCACTGGAAAGGGACACACACACACACACACACACACACACACACACACACACACATCAATGTTCCATCCCTGTGTTCTGGTCGTGACGTGAATGAAGAAGGCATTTCCCCTTCCATAACAAGGACCCCCAACACAAAAGTGGCAGAGTCAACCCCTCTCTGGTCTGCCCCAGAGCGTGTGCCCTGATTCTAAAACCTGGACATTTGGCTGGGGTCTTAGGATGTCCCAGTTCTGAGAATTGCCTGGCCAGAGCCCTCAAGGGGTCGGCTCCCCTCCCCATCCTCACTCAGCCTTAGAAGGTTGAGCAGGTCCTGGGGACCAGGCAGCTGTACTCCCCTATCTGTCCTTGGTCTCTCACTCCCTGGGACTCCCAGATCCTTCACAAGCTTAGGGAAAGAATGGCAAAGCTTGGCTCAGGGTTCTTCTTCCACCACTCCCAGCTGAGTTGGTAAGGAAAAGATGGCCCTGACGCCAGCCAGCCATTGCCTCTCCAGGCCTGCCTCAGTTGTTCCTGTTAAGGTCAAAAGGTCTTCTTGGTTTCTGCAGCGACATAGCAGTACTGAAGACTTGGGGAGAGGTGGAAGAAGGAAGACTGCTTGGGCTTACAACTTTGCCAGCCGGGGCAATATGGTGAGACCCTGTCTCAAAAAGCAAAGAGAACAAGAGTGTCTTTTCATACCCTAAGGATGAAGCAGGAGGATTCCTTGAGGATAAACTGATCTAAATCAGGCGTGCTGCAACCCTGTGACCCCATAGTGACCCCCCACCCCATCATAAAGTTGTTTCATTGTTCCTTTATAACTGTAATTTTGCTACTGTTATGAATCTTAATGTTGATACACCATATATAGGATATTCCACCTCCAACCTCCAGGTTGAGAACCACCAGTCTAGGTGGTGAGTTCCGGCTAGCCAGCCGAGTCTTTATTGGAAAATTCTGTTTCAAGGAAAGAAAGAAAGAAGGAAAGGAAGGAAGGAAGGAAGGAAGGAAGGAAGGAAGGAAGAAAGAAAACAAAGAAACAAACAAAGCAAGCTGGCAGTTTGGTTTGATAGTACATTCTGCAGACTTGAGGATTAGGAGTTCAAGACCAGCTCAAACCACACAAGACCCTATCTCAAAAAAAATCAAGGGGTTGGGGATTTGGCTCAGTGGTAGAGCGCTTGCCTAGGAAGCGCAAGGTCCTGGGTTCAATCCCCAGCCCCGAAAAAAAGAAAAGAAAAAAAATCAAAACAAAAACAACCCCCCCCAAAAAAAAAACCCGTAGTGATATAAACCAAGACCTTCCTCTGAAGGGCAGAGTCATAATCCATTCCTTCCAGGAGGTTGAGGTTACCTCTCACTGTCCATATGGGGACACCAGGAGGGCAAGGGCTAGGTTTCCAATTGAGCCCTCTGTCCCCAGAACAGCTCGGGTGCCTGTCAATATCTGCTGGATGAGACAGTGAAACGATACTTGCTTCTAACTCCCGTCTGATGGGGAATTTAACCGCTCTAGGGTCCTTTCTTCTCCTCTCCACCCCTCCTCCTTCGGAGCCTGGAAGCAGCTTATGAAAGTGGAGGGTGTGAGAACGGAAGAGGACGGATTTGCATCCTCAGGAGAATCCAGTCCTGTTGTGTGAGATGAGGGCTGACAGCAGTGGCAGGTATTAGTGGGTTAAGGCTGGAAGGAGAGCAACTGCCCCCACCCCCAGGCTGTCTCCATTCACCCTGGCTAGAAATGACCTCTTCCCCTCCCCGTACACAGGCGCCCATGCCCGCGTAGTTCCCAATCCAGTACTGAAGACCCCATCCCCACAAAAAGACTTTCTACATTGTCATTTAAAGGGGGGAGGGCGAGGAACAAGATGAACAGAGACATGAAGTGCTTTAATCCCCGTCCCGGAACAACCGCATCACAGGGTACATCACACTTTACAGCCTATGTCATGCCTGGTTTTTAGTTGGGGCTTTGTGGCTCTGATCAGAACTTCGGAGCTGTGCTTTCTGACACAGCGTCTCTCTGTGCTTCCCTCCCTGGCTTTTCTAAGGATGGAAATATTCACCACCAACCGTGCTGAGGACATTAGACTCCTGTCCTTCTGTCACTCTACGTCTATGTCATCGGGGTTTGGAGGGATTCTGAGGGTGCCCTCTCTCCACCCCAACCTCTGGAACTGCAACATCTCCCTTGTCCAGAGAGTCTCCCATGGTTGCGGCTCTTCTGGGGTCTTCTCTTCCCCCTATTGTCTTGGCATTTGCTCAGCAATGACCTCTTGTTGACCTGTGGTGGTTCCATTGCTCCAGTGAAGGGGCTGACTCCCCTTCCCGTGCAGGGACTGCACCTCACCCCATCCCCAGGTCTCTCCCAACCATAGCCTGGTTCTGTGGGTTCCACCGTGAGCCAACAACCGCAGGTGCCGACAACTACAGGGTCTGTGCCAAACCCTAGATGCCTGTCTGTATGGACACATGGTCTTGGGGTGAGGAGCAGCAGGGGAAGAGTCGCTGTAAGACACAGCTTGTCTTTGTCCTGGGATCTAACCCTCCACGCAGCTGATATGAGGCTGAGAGCTGGCCCAGGGGGTCTAGAGACAATGCAGTCCAGTGAAGGTGAGACCCCTTTATCCTGGACCCCAGGACCTCCGAGCACAGCAAAGCTCTAGGGCGCCCGCCCCCTGTCTCTTCCCCTCCCAAGCCTGTGTCACCAAAAAATCGTCCATTGATCCAGGCTTAAAATAACCCCTGGCATCTGCAGTGAGCCCCACGGGGCGGGCAAGAGGAGCCGAGTGTCTGCCTGAAGGGCACCCGCCCCGCCCCCAGCTCCCAGTGCTGGCAGCTGAGTGTGTGAGTGTGCGAGTGTGCAGGTGGTGTCAGAGTGTGCTCCTGGGTGTGAATGATAGAGTGCACACCGGGGGCAAGGGTGATGCTCAGGGCCGTCACTGCACTATGGGCTTGCATGGGCATTTCCCTGCCTAACTCTGGCTGTGGGAGCCTGGGGGCTCCTGAAACTCTGCGGACATTAGCAAAAGCAAGTGTTGGGCCTCCGTGTCTGCATCTCAGATGGTAGGTCTGTTGCTCCGTACAGTTGTGGACAGGAAGGTGTGGAATTTACTAGACAGAAACCCAAGAACAGGAGTGGGGGAAGTGGCTTGTTATGGATGGCACAAAGCCAGAAAGGACCAGGGTCTGGCCTGGAGCCATGCTATGAGGCCCAAGCCTACCTTTGCCAGCGCTAGAATCCCCCACTGTCCTGGGGAGGTGCTTCTTCCCCAAGACCTGTACACGGGCAGTCAGTGCCGAAGGCCTCCCTTCAGTGGCTGTTGCTTCTCCCCTTCTCCCGTTTCCTGTCCTGAAGACATCCCTGTTCACTGTGGACCTGTTACCATCCCTAATCTGTGAGGGCCCATCCATCTTTCTAGACCCTAGTTTTCTCATCAGCAAGATGGGCAACTAGCAGTTTTCACCCAGCCTCAAGGAGAAGCCAAAAGGCCCCAACGGAAAGCCTAGGCAACCACCTGGGAGCGCCTCTGCAGAAGACAGTGACATCAGATGCCACTCAAGTCAGAAGGTGACTCCTAAGCTCTGTGTCTTCCATTTCCTCCAGAGAGTCTAGGGATGTCAGACTCCCTGCTAGTGCAGATGCTGGCACCAGGAGGGGGTCTGGAGGGAGGGCCCTGGGCTGCCTTTGTCTCCTGAGAGAGGCAGCTCGTGACTCAGGCTCCAGCTGCCTGTGGGAGGGAGGGGGCGACCAGGCTCCTGAGGTCTCAAGGGAGCAGCAAGACTGGGGAGGCTGGGCGCTGCGACTCAGCCTGCCAGCCCCAATCGGCATACTGTATCCTGACCTCCGCCCACCCTGTTCAGGTAACCCCTCTCCCTGTTTGCACCCACCGTGTTAATACCCCTTCAGGATTCCCCTAGAGGCCAGAGCTGGTGAGAGAGGGCTGGTGGAGGTTAGACAGAGCAGCTACCAGGTCAGGGAAGTCCTATTGGTCCATGCTGCCCTTGTCTGGGGGTAACGCCCAGTCAGCTCAGAACGTGGGCTGTGGGCGTGTCCTGATCTCCCTTATTTGTACAGCCTTCTAAAGTGTGTGATTCCACACATCCAGACCCCTCTTTCTCCAGCTGCAGCTACCTGAAGGCCCCCAAAGACCCCTCATACAGAGAGCTAGATGTTTGTAGCTTCAGCAGTAGAGAGTTGTCTAGTGTGCACAAGGAATTCTATCCTCAACACCACGAAAAGAAAAAAAGGAAAAAAAAAAAAAGCCTGGGGGTTGGGGATTTAGCTCAGTGGTAGAGCGCTTGCCTAGGAAGCGCAAGGCCCTGGGTTCGGTCCCCAGCTCCGAAAAAAAAGAACCAAAAAAAAAAGCCTGGTGTGGCAGCGAACACCATCACTTGTAAGAGTTCAGAGCCATTCGAGACCAGCCTGGACTACATGAGATCGTGTCTCAAACAAACAAACAAACAACAAAAACAAAAACCAGATACAGTTTTCTCTCGACCAGTCTTTTATCAGTCTGCACCCTTGGACTTGCCTCTGGCCACACCCCTTTTGCAACCTCAACCCCGCCTCTCCTTGGCTCCGCCCTAGGCCCACCCCGCCCCATCTTTCCGACCTAACAGCCCTCAAGGCCCTGACCTCCTGACCTGCACCGATAGACTTTCTCCCACCGGGGAGATGTTGAATTTTCCCAGATTCTCTAAAGCTTGGGGATCCATCCCGTCCCGCCCCTCCCCACTGGCTGCTTCACTCTGCCGAGTCCTGGGAGGACCGTGAGAACTGGGTAATCTTTAGAGGCTGTTTTGTTTTTTAAAGACACGGGCCCCTGAACTGGATTATGTAGCTGAGTGTGATCTTGAACTCCTGATCTTCCTGCGTCCGTTCCCAAATGCTGGGATTACGGGTGTGAGCCACTGTGCCACGTTTTGTACTGTGCTGGAGGTGGGACTAAGATCTCCAAGCATCTAGGCAAGCATTCTACCGACCCAGCCACATCCCCAGCCAGGAGCCCCAGCTGGGAGATATAGAAGCAGGCCTTGAAAAATGCTACCAACTGCTAAGGACAGTACTGTCTGGTCCATCCTTGCTGACAGGAGGTGTGTATGTGTATTTGTGGTGGTCGGCAGGGCTTCCCCTCTGGCCTCTCCAGTGGGCCCCCACCTCCACCTTGAGCCCCCAACCCTGGAGCTGCCAGGCAGGAAGTGAAAACGGCCTGCAGGAAACACCAAAAGGAACTGAGACTTCAGCCCTCTGCCCCCACCTGTTAGTCCCTGGGGACCTTGGGGAAACCAGACCATCCAAAGGAAAGGACCAAGCTTGGGTGGGCGACTCCCACCCCCTTGGGTATGCATACCAGGAAGGGGCAGGAACCCCAGTTAAGCTCCGCCCATCACTCATTGTGATTTGTGTCTCAGAGCTACTCTTACCCGTGTGAGATCATCTCAACTCTCAGGAAGGTCGTGTCCCCTACAGAGGTCATTAGAAAGGTCAAGGCCATTGTCCCTTTGGTCCTTCTGGAAAGAGACACCACACGAGGTTTTGCAGAAAGGAAGTGCTTGCTCTGTGCCTGTGACACCAGCAGAGCCTTCAAGGGACCAGATGCTCAGGTGGAAAACTTGACAAGCATCAAAAAGCCCAACTGGGAGTGTTTAAAGACAGAAACCTACTGAATGTGACTTTCACGATGGAACTTGGAAGGAAAAAGCTGGGGGAGGGGAGCAGTGTACACTAGCGGAGTTACAGCTTATGGGAGCTTACGAGAGTCAGGACTCTCTTTCCTCCACGGGGGTCTGGGATCACTTTTGGGTTTCCAGGATTGGCAGCAAGCACCTTTACTCCGAGAGCTGTCTTCGACCCGAGATGGGACTTTCAAGTACGATGGCTATAGCTGACATTATAGATGACAGCATACACAGAGGCTGGTCCTCTCTGGGCCACGGCCAGCTCTCCTTAGCCTCCACTGAGGACATCACAATGACCCTTTCAGCTCACATGCAAAAGAGTCCCTTGATTTAGGTTTTACTAATTGTTTTAACCAGACATGAGTCCCTTCCCACTTCCAGCCATTGTTAGGGAGATGAAGTGCAGAGTGGACGAGGACCCCTCAGAAAGTAACACCTATGACAAGCAGGAAGAGGGTAGGGGAGGTGGGGGTAGGGAGTGCTAATTTCACTGTCTGGCAGTACAGCCCTTGTGTGTGTGTGTGGGGGGGTAGTGTCCCCACTCCTTTTCCCCCTCCAATTGCTTTTCCTGCCTTTCCAAGAGCTCCCTTCTTAATTATGACAAAGACGATGCCAGGTTCTCTCACGGCCTGGTCTTCGGTGTCCTAACTATGAAATGGGGACATGTGTGTGACTTCTCTCAGGTTCCTTCCCACTCTTCTCCTTTATTGGCCGAAGACCAGAGAGAGAACTTTGTACCCATCCCCCATTTCTCAAAAGAAACTGAGACTGAGGGAAACCATGTACCAGCCAGAGGCTTAGCTGGGATGGAGAGGTGCCAAAGGTTTGTATGTCAGGGCCCCATGGGGGTTTCACTAGCTTTTTTCACCCCCAGAGCCTAGACCCTGGTTATAGCCAGGTGGCCAGGGACAGTTCAGACTCCGCCAGCCCCAGGCTAGAGTGGACAGCAATGGCCTGACTGATGCCTGTGTCACCTACCGTTGTCATTCGATCTCACCCTACTCCTTGCCTGACCCCTGGAGAGAGGGGCATCTTAGAAATGAATGTTCAGGTCCTGGAGGCTCTAACTGCCACTGGGTACCATTTTCTAAGCTAGAAAGGGAGTGTGCGGGAGAGCCAAGTGCTGCCAGGCAGCTGTGGTGAGTTCAGAGGGACTAGAAGGTAGGGCCAGGACTCAGACAAGACCCCGCAGAAGGGGTCCACTTCTGATTCCCTTCCTATACAAGCTAAAGTTTGGCTTCCCCGTGAGGAAGAGGGCAGGCAGGAGGCATGATGGCTCCCTCTAAGTGTGCAATGTACCCCAGGAACTGGATAGAGAGAATCGGTAGCTTCAGAGCCAAGAGCCTCACTGTCGGGGGTTGGGGGGCAGCTTCCACAGGGGTGGTCGAGCCTCGGGTCAGCACAAGCTAGGCCAAGAAAGCCCAGCTCAAGGGGAGAACGGTTCACAGAAAGAGCACAAAGGATCTGAGCTCGGCCTGCTGCAGAGCCCCAGGCCTGCCTTGGCCTCTCTGTGAGGGAGTTGCTGCATAGGTCACTGCCCAGCGCACTGCTCAGAGTGGCCTCCAGCTGGCCTCTGAGGAAGATTACCACCAGGATGTTCCCTCAGCTTCCATTTAGACTCCAACCCGAGACTACAGACCTCTGCCTATGAATCACAGGTCTCTAGAAACAGCCATCATGGTGAACATGGCATCTTACGTGTCCTGGCAGACAAAGAAATCCATGGGTTACAGACACCGGAGACTCAGCACTACTCTGCCCAGGCCTCTCATCTACTCCCCGCTTATTCTGAAAACTGGTCTTACAACTAGGGTGTAGCTCACTGTGGAGTGCTGTGTAGCATGGGTCTGGTCCCCAGTATGGTGAAAGATAAAATTACAGAGAATCTTGTACTAAATACCACAGCCCGACGACCATCAGCAGCTGCTTCAAAGCAGAACAGCGCCCACAGCAGGAATTAAAAAAACACAGCACCCAGGTACAGATTATGCATCTTCCCCACAGCCTTTCTTTATTTAGATTAATTTTGGTTTAACAGTACCTTCCCCGCCCCCAGCTGAAAGGAAAAAACCTCTTACTCATAGCGCCTATGTTAGTCAGTTTTATATTACTGTAACGAAACACCCAAGGCTGAGTAACTTTATGAAGAAATGAGATTGATTTTAGCTTACAGCTCTTCAGGTTCGAGGGCCGGCATCTGATGATTGCCCTCTGTCTGCTGGAGTCCAGAGTTGGCACGGCCCATCACGCGGCGGGAGGGGGCGTGTTCATTGTCTCTTGTCTCTCTTTGTATCTTGATGGCTTGACCTCATCTTAGTCACCATCCAAGTATACCACTTCTAAACACCGTGAGATGAATTTAAAAATAATAATAATAATACTAAAGGGGAAAAAATCAGAATTTAAAAAGATTTCAGGGGGTTGGGGATTTGGCTCAGTGGTAGAGCGCTTGCCTAGCAAGCGCAAGGCCCTGGGTTCGGTTCCCAGCTCCGAAAAAAAAAAAAAAAGATTTCAGTTATGGTGAGACCTGGTCTCACCATATAGCGCTGGTTAGCCTGGAACTCGCTATGTAGACCAGGATGGCCTCCAACTCAGAGATCTGCCTGCCTCTGCCTCCCAGTGTTGGGATTAAAGGCCTGTGCCACCATTCATGCCCATCTTATATTTGATAACTTGTAAAAGTGTGTGTGTGTGTGTGTGTGTGTGTGCGTGTGTGTGTACGTACATTGGAGCTGTGAGAGCTGGTTCCTTTACAGACAAGGATGTTCCTGGGGCTGAGTTACGGGTGGTTTTCAGCGGCCAGATATGAGTGCTGGGGAACTGAACAACTAGAGTTCTCTTCTAGGACGGCACATACACTTAACTGCTGACGGACGTCTCCAGTCCGTCATCCAAAGTCTTTAGAAAGAGATTTTCGTTTCCAGTCTCTGACTCATTAAAGAGATTAATATTCAGCACTCAAGCCTACCCAACCATCGGAAGGCACACAAGCTTAAAAAAAACCACCTCAAAAATGGAATGTTCTCAAGCCCAAAGCTAACACAGAAACAATCTCATGCTGGTGGGAGCCTATGGCCTGTAGTGTCTGGTTCTGCTAGGTTCAGCCCCAGGCAAAGGTCTCCATCACTGAAGGGTTGAATTCTTTTCTTTTCCAAGCTGTTGGGTGAAAGTCCACGAGCCCAGTAGGGCTCCCTGGGCTTCTCCGCTGCTGCTACTGCTCAGGGCCAGCTGTCTTGGTGGTCACCAGCTCAGTGGAGCCCAGTTCTGTGGCTGGCACTGGGATGCTGTGGCACGACAGGACGTTGTCTGTGTCTTCTTTGAGTGGAGGCCAGTTAGGAGCTGAGGCATGAAGGGTTTCCGAGGGGGGTACAAAGACATTTTCCAGGGACTCTGGGGTGGGAGAAGGACCAGGTAAGAAAGGTCAGGATTGAATCCCACCCACCACGCCTGTTCTAGAAGCCTCCTCTGGGACAGCCCTAGGAGGAGGAAGTGGGACAGCACATGACAAGTCTTCAAGACAGGAAGTGCTGAGTCCAGAGACTTGATGAAAGGTGAGGGACTCTAAACACTGGAAGAGGGGTGTCTGGTCAGCCCACTGGGCATAACCTAGGATCAGGGCCCTTGGGTTCTTCCAAGGGCAGGGCAGACACCTTCATCCCAAACATCTCTTCTTGGGCTCTGGGTCCTCTTGCTTGGATTAAGGTTTGGGCTGTGCTCTACTCCCTGCTTTATGACAGCCTCATAGTCAACTCCAGGACTCCCTCAGTCCTGTGTCCTCGTTCTGACCTCTCTTAATCACCAAAGGGTTGCGGCCCACACACCACAGCCGCCCTTGCACTCCCCAAGATGCAGTTCTCACCTTGCTGGACTCCTTCGGAAGTGTCCAAGGAGGCTGTCCTGCGCTGTTGCCGCCACCTCCAGCCCACCAGACTCACCAGACCCACCAGGGTCAGTGCCAGCACCAGTCCCAGGAGCGCGGGGGCACCGAAGAGCAGCGCCACATCGGGTCTCAGCCCGGAGCCCTCCTGAGGCTGCAGAGCTGTCCCGGGCTCCAGGCTGCTTGCTGTTGGTGGAGGGGATGAGGGGATGAGGGGGTGAGGGAATGAAGGGGTGAGGGGATGGGAGGTGAGGGAATGAGGGATGAGGGGATGAGGGGATGAAGGGCTGGGAGGGAGACAGGGAGAGGAAGAGGGAGAGGCTAACAGTGAGGGCCATGGGGGGGGGGGACCCGCTGGCTCCAGGGTCAGCAGAGGAGCACGCCTGGTAGGCTGGAGACCTCGGGACAGGTCACGCCTATCCCCATGCCTTTGCTTACCATGTCTAGTTTCCGGCGTGTAGAAGAGCTCACAGGACACGCAGTTTCGCACCAGAGGGTCGAAACACTCAGTCTGATTGCACTGGGTGGACACCGGGCTGTCCCGGCTCCTCCTGCTTCTGACCCGGAGCCTCCTGACGCCCATGTCGCCCGCCGCATGCAGCTGGGACAGTCTGGGCTCTGGGTCCCTCTGGTCTAGAATGAAACCGCGACGCAGCATCCTCCGCCCCGCCCTTGCCTGCTGGGGTGGGACCACTGGGGTGGAGCTGCGACCTCGCCTGGAACCCCAGACCTCTTTCACCTGTAGTTCCTGCATTAAACCACTCAACTGTCACGGCAGACACGACAGACAGCTGAGCATCTTCTGCACTGGGGGTTGGGAGGATGTCACACTAGAGCCTGCTCTTGGACAGCAGAGGGACCCTGCAGTCACCTACCTTCCCCAGGCCCCTGCTGCTGTGCCTCACTAAGACCAATTGTTTCCACTAACTCTCTGCCTCCAAGTCCCTCCTGCTTCCTGCTCTGCCCAGTGTCGAGACATCAACAGTCTTGAGTGGCCTAGCAGAATGGCCACAGTGGAGGAACACCTATAAAAGACTTCCTAGTGGGGCTGGGGATTTAGCTCAGTGGTAGAGCGCTTGCCTAGGAAGCGCAAGACCCTGGGTTCGGTCCCCAGCTCCGGAAAAAAAAGAACCAAAAAAAAAAAAAAAAAAAAAAAAAAAAGACTTCCTAGTCTCACTGCCCCCTAGTCCTCCATATCCTTGCGCACTGCCTGTCCTCGCCGCCCTGGACTCCACAGGAGTGGGTAAGGTGTGGGGCCTGAGGACCACCAATGCAAGTCATCACCAACAACAATAACAGGAAGGCTTCACTGACAAAATGGCATGGAGTTGGGAGAGAGGTGAAGACAGGGGCCAGTGTCGGCAGAGCGTGAGCAAAAGCCTGGTGTCATAGATGGGGAGGCTAAGGCGACCTGGGACCTGGGGACAGGCTGGAATAACAGGAGGCTTGGGCTCTGGTACAGCAGGATGCTAGGGAGCCACACAAGCTTTCAGCAAGCAGAGCCCTGGTAAGATCTGCGGATTAGCAAGGGACCTCCCTGTCCCCCAGTTCCTTTCCTAGGGCATGAACTTGTTCACATCTGAGCCTTGCCAGGCCCCTGCTGTATCAGGCTCTGGCACCCGTCCACCCGTGTTCTCTCCCACCTGTCTCTCATCAGCATCTCTCAGACCCAGCCTCAGTCACACAAAGCTCTCTGGGTCTTGGGATATACGCAGCCCCCCTCCCCAGGGGTTTGGGGCTGGAAAATGCCACAGGAGCTGTCAGCTAGGACCTGGGGCTTGGAGTTTCCTGGTGGGCCTCATGGTGGGTCATACAGACCTCTGAGCTCTCAGGGTTAGTGACCTAGGGATGTCTTTAACAGATGCAAGGGATGGGGAAACATACACACACTGGAAACAGACCTAGTCACTGCTGTGGGATGCTGGGCAAGAGGGGAGAGCACCTTTGTTATGGACGGATGGGGTCCGGCCGGAGCGTGAGGCCTCGCATGGAGGAGACCTCATGTGTTTTGAGTGTGTGTCTCTCTCTGCCCTGCACTTTAGTGGGAAGGACCCTTTGGCTGCTTCAGGTCGGAGACTGGGTGGAGAGGCACGGAGGCAGGTGCTCTGGTCCAGACTAGGGGATGATGCAGAACTGATCATAGGGTGAGGGGATTAGAATTGGCAAGAGGAGATCCTGAGGACCCAGCCAATCTAGGGGTTCTGGCCCATTGCCTGTCCATCCCCTTGCCTATGGGCCAGCAACTTTACAGCAGGAAGGTGTAGGCGTCAGGGTAGCTGCAAAGGAGAAGTGGGGTCTGGGGGGGTGGGGTGGGTGTTAGTGTGGGTGTATAGGGCTGGGGGGGGAGGGGGAGGGTATGGAGAGGAGCCAGGGCAGGGACAGCCCTTCCTTTCTCATAGGACAGAGGCATGAAGGTTAAGACCAGAAACTTCGCCGCAACCCTCTGCCCACACCTACCTCTGTCACTAACTGTTACTTGTCACTCTTAGGGCCATGGAGTCCTGCCTATGCACCAGGCATCCCAGCTTTTGTGTCAGGCACTGGAGCTGAACAGACTGAGGCTTGTGGGAACCCAGGGCCAGGATAACACCCAGGAAGCCGGCCTGCAAGCAGGAGTTACTTCACTACAGAAGATCCCTAGCTGTTCCGGTTCTGACAGCAGACAGAGGTCATCTCGGGGTATCAAGCAAGAGGGCTGGCACTCACAGTCACAACTACAAAGCCCTTCGCCTCAGCCAGAGAGAGAGGTTTGATGTCTGGAAGGACGGGGGCAAAATTAGTCACTTGACACAAATGATTGTCAGGCATTTCCTATGGGTCCAATGGAGACAGGCGCCAGGCAAAGCTAGAGGCAGCCGAGGGAGGCCTGTGGGATTCTGGTCTGTGGTGTGTCCAGGTGCCTGACCTCAGCCAGACATTTTCACTTGAACCTCTGAAGTGGGGTGGGGGCAGAGGCTGTGGTGGTCCTTGAATCTCTACTTGGACGGTTTCGTTTCAACGGTTAAGAAGAGAGATTTGGGGACTAATGACGTCACTCCGTTGGTAGAACGTTTGCCTAGCACGCGCAAAGCTCTGGGTTCCAGTCCCAGCACTGCAATGACTAGGATACTGGAATACACCTGTGTCTCAGCATGGCACCGGGGACATGGGAGCCCAGGTTATCCTTTGGCTGCATAATGGGTTTGAGGAGTTCATCCTGGGATACACAAGACCCAGAGATGAGGCTGGAGAGATGGCTCAGTGATTAAGAGCACCGACTGCTCTTCCTGAGGTCCTGAGTTCAAATCCCAGCACCCACATGGTGGCTCACAACCATCTGTAATGAGATCTGATGCCCTCTTCTGGTGTGTCTGAAGACAGCGACAGTGTACTCATATATAATAAATAAATCTTTAAATTAAAAAAAAAAAAAAAAAAGACCCAGAGATCCAGAGAGAACAAGACCAGGAGCGGGAGAGAGGGGGAAGGGGAAAGAGAGCACACTGGTGCAGGAAGTGCTAGGCTACACCTCAATGTATTGTTAATTCTTTTCTTCTTTTTGAGACAGGGGTTCTCTGTGCAGCTCTGGCTATCCTGAAACTCCCTATGTAGACCAGGCTGGCCTTGAACTCAGAGGTTTATCTGCCTCTGCCTCCGGAGCGCTGGGACTAAAGGTGTGCACCACCACCACCAGGCTAGTTGATTACTTTTTAATACTAACTTTATAGGCATGTGTGTCTGAGTATACGTCTGTGTGCAGTGTGTGTAGGTACACCCTCAGAGGTCAGAAGAGGCCATAAGATGCTCTGGAGATAGACAGATGTGAGTCACCCTGGGAACTGAACTCCGGTCCTCTGCCAGAGCTCAGTACTCTTAACCCCTGAGCCTTTTAGCCTCCCGCTCCAAGCTCACTCATTTTTAAGGTCACCCTTCTGCATCACAGACCATTACTAGCTTCTTCTTCTTTTTTTTTTTTTTCCCTTTTTTTACAGAGCTGGGGACCGAACCCAGGGCCTTGTGCTTGCTAGGCAAGCGCTCTACCACTGAGCTAAATCCCCAACCCCTACTAGCTTCTTATAAAGGAGTCGACTCACAGAATTGACGGACAGCAGTGTGGGGTAGTGTTCTGTGGTGGTGTGGCTTCTGTGTCCCCTTTGGGCTAGCCACCTTCTCAAGCCAGAAGCTCTTGTGTGTCACTTTTGACTATGAGATAATCAAGAAGTCAGTTTCAAGTTCACTGTAGTGCTTGTGCATTTTCCTTTTAGCAGGGTTTTGTTTAGCCCTTTGTTTTTATCTTTTTTCTTTTCTTCCTTTTTTTTTTTTTTTTTTTTTTTTTACCTTTTAACGTTATTTATATATCTGTTTAGAACAGACAGGATTTTGCCACAGTGCAGAGGCAGGGGCTGGCCTCAAACTTCAGGCTCAAGAAGCTTCCTACCTCTGCCTCTTGAGTAACTGGGCCAGCAGGCTCATCCCCCCAGCCCAACCTTTCACCCATTAAAAAAAAAAAAAAGTACAATTTTTACTTCAAACAATTCGATGTGACTTTGGTGCGTTCTTCTCTCTCCCCCACTGCTGAGGACGGTACCTAGACTATGCCAGCCCTTGGGGGTGGGGATGGGGCAGGAGGATCAGGAGTTCAAGATCAGATTGGGTCACATAAACCCCTTGCTTCAAAACACCAAATTTTTATTTTATTACTATCTGTGTGTGAGTGGAGCGCGTGTGTGCCATGGTGCACACAATGTCCAAGGGCAGCTCTGGAGAGTTCTGGGAGGCACACTCACATGGCTCGTGAAGCAATATAAACGGCCTATTCATATTATATTCTTGAATATAAAATGAGGGACTTTGAAGCCAGGCGTTGGTAGCACCCACCTTTGATCCCAGCACTTAGGAGGCAGAGGCAGGTGGACCTCTGTGAACTTGAGACCAAGAGTGAGTTCCACCACAGCCAGGGCTACAGAGAAACCATCTGGAAAAACCAAAAATAAAAATTAAAAAAGATGAGGGACTTCGTTGCTGAAACCCTTTCTAATAAATTTTTGCCTTTCTGGTCTCAACCTTTTCATCTGCTAAATGCTGGCTTTGAACTCAAAGCTGAGGATGATCTTCAACTCTTGACCTTTCCGATAATGGTTATGGGCATACTCCAAGGTCCAGATCAGAGGCCTCTCAGAGACCCACCTGCCTCTCCCACTCCTTAGTGTTGGGATCAAAGTCCCCGACAACAGGCTTTTTACTTGTTTGTTTGTTTGTTTTTGAGGTAATTCATTTGGGGGTGGGGGTAGGGTTTGAAACTCTTGCCCTGAAAATGTACCCCAACAGCTTCTGATAAAGACACAGGCTTTCAAGGGCTGAGAGCTGTTACAGGACGAGCCTGCAGGAACGAAGGCCTTGCTGGGGTCTGCATCCACCTGCTTGTGAAGCATGGTCCGTGTCCTTTATGCTTCAGAGACAGCGCCAGGGAAGTAAGGCCACTCCGTCTATGGGACAAGCCCAATAGTGCTGGGGGTAGGGGAGGTAATCCCTGGGGACAGAGAGGCCCAGCCTCCCAGATCTGCATGTGAAACTGCTAAGACCTGGGGTGTTCTCAAGCCTCAAGGTCAGTTTGGCTTTAATACCTGCAGTCTCATTAAAAGCCCATTGACACCATAGTTTCTGAGTTGGAAGTGGTGGCAGTCCCCAAGTGCCCGTGCTCTGGGGACTGCTCATGCACAGCCCCAGGTACACACACAACCGCTTTTTGTTCCTTTGAGACATGAGTCATAACACGGACTGCCCTGGGGGCTTCCCAGGGCCCAGGATCTTCACGTGCACCCTCCGGCCCCACCACGTTTCTCAGTGTCCAGTTCTCAGAGTAGAGGCTCCCTGATCCTCCCCATCTTGTATCTAGTTCTGAGAAAAGTGGATGATGTTGAAAAGTCCCCTTCAGTGGGGACAGAGGGAAGGCCGCCAGGCTTTCTGTTCACCGAGGAGGGGTGGGAACAGTGGCAGGGGATGATCAGGACAGAGTCTGGAGCAGGAGCCTCAGGCCAACAGTGGTCAGGGAGGTTCTGTCTTTTCTCTTTTGAACCCTAGTCAATGGCAGGCCCTACCCTTCCATGGAGCAATGCCTCACTTTCCACAGCCCAGGCCCTCTCCTCACTCCTAGTCCCTCTCCCTACACACCCACGGTGCACTACCATGGCAGGGTTCTGTCATTCTGTAAACATGGCCTTGGTGTGAAGACACAGGGCCTTCAGTACTGGACAGGAGACCGCAGACCTTCAGCCTCTCGGCTGCAGCAGTGAAGTCCCGCCCAGGGGCCAATAGGCAGCCGTGTACGGACAGTGAGGCTATGGAGGAGGAATGGGAGCTCCCCTGACTGCGGCTGGGCTCTGGGCCTCCTGGAGACAGCTATTTCACCGTCTAGAAAGTACTGCCTATGCACCAGGCACCCACTGAGTCCTGCAGCAGCAACAGGCAGCCATAGAGCCAAATTCCAACAAGGAGCCATTCTAGTAGGCAAAGGATGAGAAGGGTTGTGGGGAAAAGCTCGAGGGTACCAGGGAATGAGGGATATGATTTTATCTTTGAGCTACTTTGAGCTCTGTGAGAGATGCTGACTCAAAAATAAGGAAGTAGAGGAAGACACTGATGCAGAGGCCGACCTCCACACTCATCGGCAGGCTCTGGTGTGCTTGTGACACTTGTGAGCCTGCTGGTGAGACTTGCAGACCTGGTCCTTTCCCACTTCACTACTGCCTCTGTGGCTAAGCTGCCCAGGCCTCTGTTGGAGAGAGGGAGAGGGAGAGGAGAGGGAGAGGGAGAGGGAGAGGGAGAGGAGAGGGAGAGGGAGAGGAGAGGGGAGAGGAGGAGGGGGAGGGGAGGGGAGGAGAGTTGTGAAGTGTGTTTTGAATTTTATTTGTATAAATGGGGGGTAAGCATGTGCACAAATATGGAGGTCAAAGGACAATCTGCAGGAGTAAGTTCTGGAGATGAAATTCAGGTCATCAGGCTTGGCAGCAAACATTCTTATCAGCTGAGCCATCCTGCCTCGCTGGCCCTGGTTTGTATCAAACAGGGTCTCAGGAAGCCCAGACTGGCCTCAAATGAACTACATAGTTGATGACCTGGAGCCTCCCTTCCTGAGTGCTGGGATTACGGGTTTGAGCCACTATGCCTGCCTGTGGTGCTGTGGACGGAAGAAGGGTTTACGCACGCTAGGGAAGCAATCTACCAGCCGAGCTTTGCCCCGGCCCCTTGCAAACTGCATTAATACCGTATGATGTGTGAGGCCAGAGGACACGTTTCACTGCGTTCTCTCCTACCTTTACATGGAAGTCAGGTCCATACAGCCAATGCTTCCACCCCACAAACTAGCCCATCCTCCTTTACAAAATTGTTTTATGCTGTAGCCCAGGCTGGCCTGAAAGACCACTGCTCCTCTCATGTTTGCTGGCTACAGAAGTGAGCCGCACCAAGCCAGGTGGATACTGGATCCCATTCCACAGCTTCCTTTCTCTGTAGGAATGGTCCGCCACCACCCCTACCTAAGGCAGGGACAAGAAGTCCCACTAGACAAATCCCAGAACCCTTGGGTCTCTGCATCCCCCTGCAGAGAGCTGGGCTTCCCATGTGGGTATAAGAACTGCCCACAGCAGGCAGCCTAGCCTGAGGAACCTGTGATGTAAATTAAGCTCTCAGGAGAATCTTAGTCCTAACGTAGGTAGCAAGCACCTGGTAGCTTCTAGGTTCAGCTGCGTTCAAGTCGCCCAGTTACTCCCCCTTCAGCAGCAGGCCCCAGTCCCGGGTACACCGGTGTCATGTCCTCAGTCAGACATACGCTAGGAGCAACCACTCCCTGCTGTCTTCAGGAAGGTCTGAGGGCACCTGATTGCCATTTAAGTGTCACTCAGCTCTGCTGTGCATCAGCGGCAGGCCAGCCCAAAGCCCAGAGAGGTGCCTCTAGTTCCACGGTCCCTGCCAATCTTGGCAGGGAGCTGGCAGCGGCGACAGCCTCGAGCTCCCCCAGCACTTGGATGGCTCCCAGGCCCTCACTGGAGAATGTGATGCCATTTCTCTTGTTAAATGGCACCAGGTGGCAAAGAAAATGTGGCACAGGGACCCAAGGCAGAGATGTGCACATCAAGCTAGGAGAGGGGTAAGGGGCGAGAAGCTTCCCCGTGGCAGCAAAAGGCGATGTAACAGCATGCCCACGCTGCTTTCTCCAGCCCAGGTGCCACTTGAGCAGCCTCCCACCCCACTTTAGGACCCAGGGTAGCGAGCAGTCTGGGGACAATGCTAATCCCAAGGGGGACAGTCCGAGAGACAGTTACATTTGCTCACAGCCTTTCCCCTTTCCCTGGATGCACCTGTGCTGGCCCCCTTGATGACTCCTGTGGTACTGACAAAGCACTTGGCAGTCTGTGGTGAGGGAAGGGTTTCAGCTCACAGGACTGCTGCTTTCTCAGGCATAAACCTTACATTTCCATCTCAGGTTCTCCAGGCCATACCTTTGTTGGGCCACACAGAACAAAAGGCAATGCCAGCCGTGCCTATGGGCACACCTTCAGTGACAACTCCCATGAGCCTTGCGATGGGGAATCAGCAGCCCCGCAGGCCTGCTGGGAGGGGGAGCAGCAGGAGCTGCTGCGTGAGCACAAGTCTGTGGAGCGTGAAGCGCTCTGCAAGTGTCAGGTGACATGTGTGGCCTCACAGGAACCTACCAAACTAAGGTCCCTATTGGGATGCAGGGGGCTACCAAGACAGAAAGGTATATGTAGCTGGGTGTGGTGGCGCACAGCTTTGGTCCCAGCACTCAAGGCAGGTGGATCTGAGTTCAAGGACAGCCTGATCCAGGACAGCCAGGGCTACACAGAGAAAGCCTGTCTTGGAAAAAAACAAACAAACAAACAAAAAAACCAAAAGCAAAACAAAACCCAACAACAAAATGCAGAGAGGTAAGTTGGACCCTAATTTCATAGTAGGGGTAGGACCTTGGGATGTTCTGGAGGGAGCTATGGTCCTGTGACGTCCAAGTGGGGTGAGCTTAGAACTTGTCTCTCCTGTTTCCAACAGCACCCCAGCTCCCGTGTGTTAAGCCACCTTCTGAAGCATCGGGAACTTTGGTCAGCGGAGGGGACCAGCCCAGCTTTTACAACCCTCTTTGGATCCAAGCGTGCAATGCCTCCAGCCAGCGTCTCTTCTCACACTCGGACCCTGCAGGTCTCGTTCCTGATGTGAGCGTAGTTTTAAAAATCAGCTCACACGGGGTTGGAGATTTGGCTCAGTGGTAGAGCGCTTGCCTAGGAAGCGCAAGGCCCTGGGTTTGGTCCCCAGCTCCGGGGGGGGGAAAAAAAATCAGCTCACACACCTGCGATCCCAGCACTTGAGAGGCAATGGTAGGTGGACCTCTGAATCCCAGGCCAGCCTGGTCTGCAGTGTGAGTTCCAGGACAGCCAGGGCTACACAGGAAAATGGGTAGCTCAGTCTGTTTTTTTCTTTTTTTTAATGTATGTGAGTACACTGTATCTGTCTTCAGACACACCAGAAGAGGGCATCGGATCTCATTACAGATGGTTGTGAGCCACCATGTGGTTGCTGGGAATTGAACTCAGGACCTCTGGAAGAGCAGTCAGTGCTCTTAACCACTGAGCCATCTCTCCAGCCCCTCAATCTAGTTTTGTTTTTGTAAACATGGTGGTTAGCTTGGTGAGTGCCTTGGTGTTGCAGCGAGAGGCATGGCACCGTGTGTGAGCTGACAGAGACTGACAAGTCGTAGGGAGCAATGTAGTGTCGGGCAGCAAGCCACTGCCATTTCATTCAATCCTCTCAACATGAGTAGAACCATCTCCGCTTACACCAGGGAGCAACAGCCAGGCTGTAAGAAAAGCAGGGCTAGCACATGACGTTTCCCTGGGTCCTGGAAGCCACACTCTGCCCCCGTAATTGTACTGAGTCAGTTTCTGCATCTGCAAAGTCAAAGCGAGGAGTGAGACACATTTTCTGTTTTTAAAGCCATGGCTCTGTTCCAAAACCTTCGGTGGGTACATGACGTTAGACAGGTGGGGACAGGGCCTCTGTGGGGTGAGACGAGGGACAGGAGGCTGGTGGGGTCTCTCCGCTCTCCTGCCCAGCACTCCCTGGTGGAGCTCAGTCCTGCAGGGAGCAGGCTGCCTCTGGGCCTGTCAGGCCCTGACTGGTCTTCACCCGCCGTGGAGGGCAGCAGTGCTCACAGCTCCTTGGATGGGGGGTTCTCGGGGCTCCTTAGCAAGGACAGCAGGTTCAGCGCTGAGATACCCGGCACGTGGCCAGCGCAGACCTGCAGCACACGCACCAGGCGCTGTGCCATGGCAGCTCGAAAGCTCTCCACCTACGGGAAGAGCAGAGAACGGCAGTGAGGGGGTGGCTGGCCCTGGCCCTCCTCAGGGAGGGCTCTCAGGTAGAGCTGGAGGATGAACTGCGGGGGACCTTGTAGTCAATCCCTACGGGCAGCTTCCTACCCCCTACCTCGTTCTGCAGACCTGATCAAGAGGAGATGGGGGACTGGACAAGCAAGACAGGACACTGTCAAGCACAGGGTCAGGAGGAGGCACTGCAGAGGCTGGACCTCAACCACTGACAGGCACTGTAGGAAGCCACAGGGACAAAAGCGTGGATGGACAGGATGTGTCACCTACAAATAGTCCCTGTAATGGGGTGGAGAGCCCAGGGCAGCTGCAGGTAAAAAGCTGTCTGGGCCCTGAATCAGTGAGTTCTAGGCAGTAAGAGACACTTACAGACATTTGCGGAAAAGCAAATAGCGCTCTACCAGCGACCTCAGGGCACTATCAGCCCTGACTTCCAGTCAGTGACTCCTGCAACCTTGCCTCATCTCTACAGGCAGCAGCGCCATGTTGCCAGCCACCATGCCGGAAGCCTCAGTTGTCTCTCACTTGTCTTCCTGTCACCTCACATCTGGCTACCAGCACTTTCTGTTGACTGTCCAGGAGACAGCAAGGACTATGGGCCGCCCCATGTCACTCTCTCCTGGACACCAATGAATCCAGGCCATTCAACCCTTCCAGAAAAATCTCCAAACCTTGTCCTCGTTTCTGCCCTCCTCTTTCTCCATTTCTCTCATAGCCACAGCAAAACCACAGGCCTCCCAGGCTCCAAACTTCAGCAGCTCCAGTTTTACTCCAAGTAAAAGCTGGAGCCTTTACCGACTCAAAGACCTGACATTTCCCACTGCTCCACACCCCAGCACTGAGCTACTCCTGCCCAGGCCTCTCAGGACCTTCGACACACAGCGCGCTCTAGGCCCCTGCACTTACCACGCATGACCAGCACTCTTCTGCCAGACAGCACCACGTCCACTGCTGAGACACGGGCTCTTTCCCGCCTCGGTGTCCACTCTACCCACAGAGCCCCAGCCCCCACCCGTCACTCTTTCTTACACTGCAAACAAGCAAGCCCCAGTGGCCTGTCTGCGGTCCTGACTAGAGCTCAGCAGGATGTATATGTGTACTTCACTGTTCCGTCCTGTGCCGTGCCTAACAGCGGTGCTACTGTGCATGTGAGGTGTTCTGAAGAACCCTCCTCAAAGGTCTTCCACCTCCTGCTGCTTTAGCGTGAGTGCCACAGCGGCCTCCTGTCACTCACGCCCTGTGCAGACGTGCCCTACCCTGCCATGACTGTGCCCATGTCGTCCTGGAAGACATACTGTGCCAGCGCTTGCTTGTGTAGCCAGGCACAGACAACGGCACCAGAGGAGTCCCACACCTCAGAACGGCTGCTCTCAGCCTTCCTGATGCTGTGACCTTGTAATGGCTCCTTGTGTGGTCGTGACCCCCAACCATAAACTTACTTTCCTGCTACTTCTTAACTGTGATTTTGCTACTGTTGTACCTGATAATATAAATATCTGATGGGCAGGATCACGGGTGGCCTAGAAAAGATCTGGCAATTCTTGTTACACAAAGGCCTCCAAATACGGCGAGGTTCCAACTTGATAAGACAGAGTACGCCCTGAAAAGGACAACTCACATGTGCAGGGACCAACAGTCTGAAGATGGGCTCTTCAACTGAAGGATGGAGGCCTGTGCTCTGGGCGGGAGCTGTAGCCAGCCAGAAACGCACAGGAGCCTCTGCTCTCCTCTACGCACTTGCCCAGGGCTTTCCTCTCTGTCTTTTTCTTTTTTTCTTTTTTTCGGAGCTGGGGACCGAACCCAGGGCCTTGCTTGCTAGGCAAGCACTCAATCGCTGAGCTAAATCCCCAACCCCCCTCTGTCTTTTTAAAATTACATTTAGTGAGGGTTGGGGATTTAGCTCAAAGGTAGAGCGCTTGCCTAGCAAGCAAGACCCTGGTTCGGTCCCAAGTCAAAAAAAAAAAAAAAAAAAAAAAAGGGAAAAAAAATTACATTTAGTGGAAGAAAAAAAAAAGAAAGAAAAGGTTGGCTAGTGGTGACCTTTAACCCTAGCAGAGACAGGAGAACCTCTGAATTGGAAGCCAGCCTAGTCTACAGAGCAAGTTCCAGGACAGCCAAAGCTACACAGAGAAACCCACACACGAAGATCAGAGGATAACTTGCAAGAACTCCACTCTGTCCTCCTTCCATATGTGTCCCAGGGACATATGCTCTGCTCTGCTCTATTCCCCCCCCCTTCAGTCCTAAGAAAAACTCAAAAACTGGTGTGGCCTGCCACCTTGTGGCCATATGCGAAGCTGCACGAGCTCCTGTCATCCGGTCAGCAGGCCCCACAACCACCACCTGTACCTCCGTTATGGAGCAGAGATGACTCTTCAGTACAAAATAAAACTACTGAGAAGAGGGTGCCAGGTGACTCTGGGGAAGCAGGCCGGAATGGGAAAGAGCTGGTAACCGGCTGCCTAACTGACTGTGACTGAGCAAGATGACCTTCTGGGCAGGGTGGGTGGTGTCGGTTAAGGGAGATTGGTTATGGTGTTAGTAGTATTACTATAGTTAGTTAGTGCTATTCAGAGATCTCTATCTCCCTTTCTCCCCTCTGTCCTTTCTTATTACTGAAATGGGGAGTCAGGGTAGGCAAAAGAATGCACAAAGCAGCTAAGACTGGCTTTAGGGAGAGGCTAAGTTCTACTTTGCATCTAAGTTTTTAGATCACCTGGATTCTGCAGTCACTGGTGCAGTCCACAGCCCCGTAACAGGAAACCCCAGACCACAGGATGTGTGGGGTTCTGTCCTGACTTGGTTCTCCCTGAGCCACTATCTTTGGGAAAAGGTGCTAGATCCAGGATGTAACTGTTCAAAACAAACCTCGAAACTAACAAAAGATCTCTTGGAGCAACTGAGCAAATCAGGTCCATGGTTAGGACAGCTCAGGCCCAGAGAGACAACCTTCAGTAATTCTCCCAGGGAGCGTACATCAACTGCTCCTGGAGAACACCACGTATCCACGAAGCATGCACCTCTGGGCTCCAGAGCTCTCAGTGGGTAAGTGTAAAGCACGCACCCAGATCCTAGCACCCACGTCAAATGCTGGGTGTGGCTGTGCATGCTAGTAACTGCTGCCGCTGAGGGAAGGAGCAGCAGAGGCAGGCAGGACTGCTGCGTCAGTCTAGCTCCATGTTCAGTGAAGACCCTGCTCTCGGGAATTAGGCAGATGGAGATAAAGGACACCTGATACCCTGCTCTGGCTTCTGGGCATGCACAGTGACATATTCTACCACACAGTGTGCATACAACACACAACAAAACAGACAGAATGGGAGACAGAGTGACTGGGAGGAAGGGCAGTGAGTGGGATGTACAATGAGTAAAAAAGGACAACAGAGAGAAAACGCACACGTGCCGTGTACGGGCAGCCAGGGCTCACTTAGTGAGTACACGTACAGAAACTTATCAGAACGGAAGCAACACACCCAGCTTTATTACTGCCCATCTAACAAACGTCCCTATTACTTGCTATGTGTCCTGTCCTGTGACACTACATGACGCTACAGACAAGGCCTGTAGTCCACGGAGGTTAGGATGACATCAGGCACTCTGACTGGAGGGAAGACACCAGGATATGCTGGCTAATGAGGCAAACATGACACCCTATCTTCTAAGAACTTATCCTCCAGCAGGAGAGTGAGATATTAGCAGGACTTTCAAACACACACAAGACTTGAGCTAAGCCTCAAACCACAATTACATGTCAGGTGTCACCTCAACTGGAGACTTGGGGACTGTTCAGGAAGCGGCCCTGATAGCTTCCTGTCTGTTCACCGCCCTTTCTTTGTACTGTATCATAATACTGGCTGCAAGGAGCAGGGTTCTCACCTGTAAATCACAGAAGAGCAGGGGGCTTCGGTAGGTATGGGCCAGTTTCATAACTGTGTTCTGGTGGACGCTGCAGTGGCTTTCCCGTCCAGCTGCAAAGAAGGCAGGCACACTTGAGGCTACATCCGCCCGCAGCCCACTGCTTCCCAAGGGCTGCGATTAAAGGTGTGTGCCACCACTGTCCATCTTCAAAAGTACGTTCTTACATGGGGCTGGAGACATGGCTCAGCAGTTAACAGCACTGACTGTTCTTCCAGAGGACCCGAGTTTGATTCCCAGCACCCATGGTGGCTCACAACCACCTGTAATTATAGTTCTAGAGGAATCCACACCCTCTTCTGACCTCCTCAGGCAAAAGAGCCATATACATTAAAAAAAAAAGCCAGTGGTCAGGTAAGGAGAACCTCTCTGAGGCTGCTTCAGTAAGGGTCTATAGCTACCGCTCTAGCTAGGGGTGTAGCAGGGAGAGGCCAAGCTTACCTCCTGTGACAAGGAAGCACACTTTTCCCAGGAAGAAGCTGCTGTCCACATGGTTCAGAGACTCCTCCACTTTCTGGAGGCTGGGATGGGCAAGGCAGGTGAGGAAACAACCATAAGACAAAGGCACACGTGGAATTACGACACACACCAGAATGCTGAGCAAAAATCTGTTTGTTTTTGACATTAATTTATGTTGTATGTACTTTTGTGTCCAGATATCAAGTACCTCAGGCTAGCCTTAAGATGACCTTGAACATCTGAGCTTTCTAGTCTTTATACCCCAAATGATAGATTCCCTGCACTTTTATTTTTTCATTTATATTTTTTTTAAGATTTATTTATTTATTATATATGAGTACACTGGAGCTGTCTTCAGACACCAGAAGAGGGCATTAATCCTATTATAGATGGTTGTGAGCCACCATGTGGTTGCTGGGAATTGAACTCAGGACCTCTGTAAGAGCAGTCAGTGCTCTTAACCACTGAGCCATCTCTCCAGCCCGCAGTTTTAGTTTTAAAAGTTATTATTGTTATTATTATTGTTGTTGTTGTTGTTATTTTAAAGTATGTATAGGCAGATGCTTGCATGAATTTAGGTACACAAATGTAGGTGTCTGTGGAGGCCAGAGGCACTGGATCTCCTGGAGCCGGATTTTCTGAAGGTTGTGAACCTCTTGTGGGTGCTGGGAACCAAACTTTCATAACCACTGAGCCACCCGTCCAGCCTCATATATGCTTTTTAAAATCTAGTTTAACTGAGAGAGAAGTTCATGAATGCTTATAAAATAATCAAGCAGAATATGAACACACACACACACACACACAGAGTAAGAATCCTTCTCTTGGGACTGGAGACATGGCTTAGTGGTTATGAGCACTTCTGCTCTTCCAGAAGACCCAGGTTCAATCCCCACCACCCATAATGGCAAATCACAACTGTCTCTAACTCAGTTCCATATTGGCTCCAGGAGAGCCAATGCCCACTTCTGGCCTCAATGGGCCCCGCACAATACTGTACACAGACTTACATGCAGGCAAAATACCCATACACATAAGAAAAAAAAAATCTGGGCTGGAGAGATGGCTCAGTGGTTAAGAGCTCTGACTGCTCTTCCAGAGGTCCTGAGTTCAATTCCCAGCAACCACATGGTGGCTCACAACCATCTGTAATGGGATCCGATGCTCTCTTCTGGTGTGTCTGAAGACAGCTACAGTGTACTTATATATAATAAATAAATAAATCTTTAAAAAAAAAAGCACTGACTGCTCTCCCAGAGGTCCTGACTTCAAATCCCAACAACCACATGGTGGCTCACAACCATCTGTAATGAGATCTAAGGCTCTCTTCTGGTGTGTCTGAAGACAGCTACAGTGTACTTAGATATAATAAATAAATCTTAAAAAAAAAAAAATCCCTCTCTTAGCACCACCCTTCGCTGCCAATTCTCCAGATGAAACTGTTGCCAATTTGGGTGTAATTCTTAGAGGACTTTTCTTTTATGTGCAAATACAGTGGTGTGTTTAAAAACAGTAGTATATTTCTCAAATATTGTCCTGGTACTGTCCAGCTCCCGACTTTTGTAGTTTTGATACGGTTTAGCGTATCCACGAGGTCATGTGCTGAGATTTAATCCCCAGTGTGAAAACCTCAGGAGCGCACTCACCCACAGGACAGGGTGCAAAGGCCTGTGTTCTACATCACTGTGCTACAACCAAAATAAATAAAACAAGGGTAGGATTTGGGCTGGCTCAAAGGTTACGACAACTGACTGCTCTCCCTGAGGACCTGAGTTTGCGCCCACATGGCAGTTCACAGCTGTCTGTCACTGCAGTTTGTAGCGGGTAGGATGCTCAGGTACTGGGCATGCACATGGTACACAGGTATAGGTGGGCTGTGAGGACCCCAAGGGCAGGGGTGTTTCCTTCTCTGTTGCTAGGTGTATACGGTGCGTCTCAGCGAACATTAACTAGATGAATGGGTGACACTGTCATGATTTGTCTTTCACACTCTGAAGTCCTCCCTCCTCGCCCTGGCAGCCTCCCGCTGCCCGCTGCCTTCCCATCCCAAGGTTACTGTTGTGGCACTCGCCCAGACTAGAGACCTGTGCTGGCTCTCACCTGTATTTGCTGTGAAGGTTAATCACAAACACAATCAGGTCAATTCGGGGCCGATTCGCATTGGAGGGCAAAGGCAGGGAGTTGGCCAAGTGGCTGAAAAACAAGACATTGCAGGACTAGACACATACCCAGCTCACAGTGACTGGTCACACACTGTCCTTTATGGGGAAGAAGCTGCCTCTGAAGGAGCCCAGCAGGATGGAGCCAGTTCTGCCCAAGCCCCTCTAGACCGACTCTTCTGCTAGGAGGGGCTACTAGTGACCACAGTGACAGGAGGACTCAAACCCTGCTGGCTTGGAGGGAGCAGGCCCAGGGGAGGGGTGCTGCATGGAGGTGGTTAGGGGTGAGACTGAATCCCTTTGGTAGATGAAGCAGATATGGGCTTCACCCAGTTGTCTTCATGGGCTCAGCTAAGTCTTTATTTGGCCTTGATCTCTAGTTGTCGAACATACACCTGAAGGCTTTTCTTGAATTCTGCTGCCCATTCTTTGTATATATGGCATTCTCTTTTTTTTATTTTTAAAAATATATTTTTTTTAAATATAGGAGTGCTCTGTGTGCATGTGTACCTATATGCCAGAAGAGGACGTCAGATACCTTTATGATCTACCATGTGATTGCTGGAAATAGAACTCAGGACCTCCGGAAGAGCAATGGTACTCTTAACCTATTACCATCTTACCTCCTCCCCCTACCCCACCCACCTGCCCTTTTTGAGACAGGGTCTCTCTATGTGGTTCTGGCTGTCCTGGACCTTGCTATGTAGACTGGGTTGGCCCTGAGCTCACAGAGATCCTACTGTCTCTGGCTCTCAAGCATTAGGAATAAAGGCGTGCACAACCACACCAGGATGGATGGATGGCTCAGCGGTGAAGAGCACTGACTGCTCTTCCAGAGGTCCTGAGTTCAAATCCCAGCAACCACAAGGTAGCTCACAACCCTCTGTAATGAGATCTGGTGCCCTCTTCTGGTGTGTCTGAAGACAGCTACAATGTACTTATAAGAATAAATAAATCTTTAAAAAAAAAAAAGGGGTTGGGGATTTAGCTCAGTGGTAGAGTGCTTGCCTAGCAAGTGCAAGGCCCTGGGTTGGTCCCCAACTCTGAAAAAAAAAAAAAAAAAAAAAAGAGTCAAACTCTTATTGTGCTTGTATGGCTGATGGGGACCAGAAGCAAGTAAACAGGTGGGCTTCTCTCATTGTTTTGGTCTGTCTATGTAGACCAGGCTGGCCTGGAACTGGATATGTAACAGAGACTGACCTGGAGCCTCCTGCCTCCGCCTCATAAATGCTATGATTACAAGTATCTCCTCTCGGGGTTGGGGATTTAGCTCAGTGGTAGAGCGCTTGCCTAGGAAGCGCAAGGCCCTGGGTTCGATCCCCAGCTCCGAAAAAAAGAACCAAAAAAAAAAAAAAAAAACAAGTATCTCCTCTCATGTTGTTCTGAAATGGTGTTTACTTTCTCCTCCCCGGGGTTTTGGTCACCTCGTTATAGTTACTTTTGATTGTCAATTTGAAACAATCTAGAGTCACCTTGAGGTCACTGGGGAGTCTCAACTTTCTAGATGCCTTGTGAGGGACTATAATGTCTTTAAATATTTACTTTATGTATGAATACTCTATCTGCATGCACATGCAGAAGGCATCGGATCCCATTACAGACGGTAGTTGTGAGCTACCATGTAGTTTATGGGAATTGAACTCAGGGCCTCTGGAAGAGTAGAAAGTGCTCTTAACAGCTGAGCCATCTCTCCGGCCCTTGTTTGTAATTTCTTAATTGGGTTGAGGTAGGAAGACAGGCCCACTACAAGTGGCACCATTCCCTAGGAGAGGATTCTGAATTGTCTTTAAGTGTGGAGAAAGTCAGCTAAGCAGTAGCACGCCTATGTATTTTCATTGCTTCCTCTTGACTGTGGATACAGTGACCAAATGCTTCAAATTCCCGCAGCATCGACTTCTCCAGCAACTAGCAATCCAAACATGTCCTTTCTCCCATAGGTTGCTTTTGTCAGGGTATTTATCACAGCAAGAGGAAAAGAAACCAAAAGCACCTCCCCAAAACACCTTCCCCTGCCCCCCCCCCCGCGTTGTTTTTAGATGCTGACGTCCAAACTTAGGGCCTCAGTGAGAAAATACCCAACCACGTATGAGATATGAACGTTTGCAGAGGCCTGTAAAGGAGCCAGCTCGGCAACCGTGGGCAGGCTCACTGAGGACTGATGGCATCTAGAAGTTGGACCCTTTCCCGACGGCTCCCTTCCCCCTAGGCCAGCCCAGAGTTCAGGTTACAACCTCGGCAACTTACACCCTCAGCTCGGACGCACAGTCGATTTTGAGCACCGACTCCGCCAGCTGCTGCAGAAGCGCATCCTCCGTGCTCACCAGCTGCGAAGGGAGAGAACCAGGCAGGTGGAGACCGGAGCAGGGCGGCTCCTCTGGAGGGCCCCGCACTTTGAATCCCTCCTGGAGGTACACACTCAGCTAGAGGTAGCTCAGAGGGCGCCATTTCCCGAGAAGAGGACCCCTAAGGAGCCAACCTCGGAAGGATCGCCCGGCCTCCGTCTCGAAACGCGGGAAAACCAAGTTCGAACTGGAACGCCCACTCAGCCCGGTGGTAAAATCAGCCGCGCGCCTATTGGTGGAGGCGTCCCTCAGCCTCGCGAGCCGCTGCTCCCATTGGCCCAGAGCAATGCGCCCGCCCGCCCCGTGCTGTCTGAGCACGCCGAGGCTGAGGAAGCGCACCGGTCTAGGCTGAGGGAAGCCAGCCCAGGGGCGCCTCTCACACCTACCAAGATGGTAGCCCTGTTTAGGTCGGGCAGCTTGTCCATCGGCCTCAGCACTGACATCTTAGCGGCAGCCGAGCCACCCAGCTCAGCGCACGGATCTTTCAAACCGCCGCAAGTCCCGCCTCCAGCGGGCGGGGCGTGATACGCATGTCCGGGCGTGGCTTTCTGAGCTGCCACTCTTAAAGGAACCGTTACCTCTCGGCCCCCACACCCTACTCCCAAGATTTATTTTTAATTGCGTGTGCTCTTGAGAGTGGGGGTGGCTGCAGAATCCAGAAGAGGGAGTCGGAGTCCCTGGAACTGGATTTACACGCAGTTCTGAACCACTTGACTTGAATGATGGGAACCAAAATCAGGCCCCAAGCAAGAGCATGAGTTCTTTTTTTTTTTTTTTTTAATTCTTTTTTTTTCGGAGCTGGGGCCCGAACCCAGGGCCTTGCGTTTGTAGGCAAGCGCTCTCCCCCTGAGCTAAATCCCCAACCCCCGAGCATGAGTTCTTAACTGCTGAGCCATCTCTCCAGCCAGCCCCTACTATCTCATTTTTTTTTTTTTGTTTTTTAAAAAGATTTATTAAATTTTTAAAGCTTTTCAATTTAATTTTTAATTTCTTTCTTTTATGGGTATGGGTGTTTTGCCTACATGTGCACCTTGTGGGCAGTGCCCCAGAAGGTCGTCAGTTAACTTTGAAACAAGTAACAACTGTTGTGAGCTGCCATGTGGATACTCTGAATCCAACTTGGGTCCTCTGGAAGAGCAGCCAGTGCTCTTAAAGGTTGGCTATCTCTCCAGATAAATACAGCCTAAGTTTCTCCATCTGTCTATTCCTGAGGGCGTGATCTCTCTCTCCCTTGGTCTTGGGACTCCTCCCCTCCCCCAAGTACCAGGACTATGGGCCTGAAAGTTACAAATGCATGTGTAAGAGTCTAAGATTCGCTGAAGAATGATATCCCAGATTCAAATCTGTATGTAAACGCAGAGTGTTTTATTCTGTAGAAATCCAGCATGCTGGGGTCTCCCATTATCAGAAGAGAGAGACAACCAAGTGAGCACATTAGGGGATTCCAGGGTAGGTGACCTATAACTTGCTCCATCTCTAGGGACATTCCATTACCTGGGCATGGGGGCTGGAAACTGAGGTCTGGAAACGGTCGCTGAGGAAGTAGCTGAGGAAGCCTAGAAACCGTTGTTACAATAGTCTTTGCCTCAGGTCAGGTGGCAGGGCAGCTTCTGAGGGCAGGGCTGTTTCTGGGTAGCTGCCTGAAGCCTGAGATTTTTTTTTTTTTTTTTTCCTAGTAACTGACCTACCTGGGCTTCCCTGGACTTGCCCAGTTCTTAGGCCTAGTCTCCCAAACTGCCAATTTGAAGCTTATCATGGAGTCAGCCTAGCCTTCTCATATGACTTTTCTTTAAGTTCTTAAACTTTAACTTCTGTCCCTAGTCTGTATCTGCCTCAGATTTCGACTCAGCTAACACACTACAAACTGCTCCAAAGGGCTATGAGCCCTGGACTTAATGTAATGAAAGCTGATGTGAACCAGGCCAGCCAATGTGATCGCGCCCTGTCTCTTCAGCTGGGTCGGCGAACCAGATGCTTCCGATGAATGCCCGACTGCCTGAATTCCCTCCAAGTCTTTGACAAGAACTCCAACCTTCCTGGGCCATGACAACAACATCCTAATTCCAGCCAGAAGTAGTTACAGAAGAAAGCACATAGCTAACCCCTTATCCTATACAAAAGGCCAGATTGGGGAACTGGAGAGGTGGCTCATGACCATCTGTAATGGGATCTGATGCCCTTTTCTGGTGTGTCTGAGGACAGCTACAGTGTACACTCACATACATAAATAAATAAATCTTTTTTAAAGGCTGGATTATTAGGTCAAAAGGAAATTCCCTGGCATAGGGGACAAAATGGCTACTTAGAATGCCTATAGGTGTCCCAGGAAAGGTACCTGATAAAAGCAGATAGACCTAAATCTATGAACAGGTAAATTCATGAGCTGAAAGAGTTCTACAATACGACAGGGCACTAGGCCTGCTTTATGCAGGACAAGAGGGTTACTGTGTGGCTTTAAGAAAAGTTCTTGTTTCTATGCAAACCACTTGAAAACCCTTAGAGAAAATTGTCGGACTGGAGAGATGGCTCACGTGAGGTTTATTACCTGGCATGACTGGAATTCCTGATACCTTTGCATCAGAAAATCCTTGCAGTACTCAGCTGCCTACCTCCTTCTCCTTCTTTAGAATGAAAATGTTTATGTGCTCAGACCCAAGCCCAGGAAGATACTGGGTGTCTCATTTCTTTATTGCCCTCCGCCTTATTCCTTTAAGAGAAAGTCTCTCACCGAGCTGGAAGGCCAACTGTTTCTTCGTTTCCCCAACCCTGGGATTACAGGTGCAAGCACAGCATTTTTTATGGGTGCTGGGGATTTGAACACAGGTCTTCATGCTTGCACAGCAAGTGTTCTTACCTACTAAGTCATTTTTCCAGCCCCCAGCCCCTTTCTGCGGAGATATTTCTGCTCTGGCACCAGACACATAAAGAACTAGATCGGCCTTCAGGTTAACGCCCTCATTTATGATATTCCTGCCCGAAAGCTAGCTCCATCCTTAAGGTTGTTTTTTTTTTTTTTTTTTTCTTTTTTCTTTTTTTTTGAGCTGGGGACCGAACCCAGGGCCTTGCGCTTGCTAGGCAAGCGCTCTACCACTGAGCTAAATCCCCAACCCCCCCCCTTTTTTTTTTAAAGAAAACAAATTCTCACTCTGTATATTCCAGATGGCCTTAATTCGTTATGTAGCCCAGGCTGGCCACTGCCCCACGAGTGCTGGAGTTATGGGTGTGCTGCACCAAGCCCAGGCGTTTGGTCATTCCTTTAGGATCTAGTGGGTTAGCAAGCCCTGTGTTCTACTTTAGAGATGCACTTCACCACTTCAGCCTTACCTAGGGCTGCTGCTGTCACCTGAGCTGTCTCCCCAGCTCCTGGCTCTCACCTAGCTTCCCAGGGAAGCCAGCCGTTCTCCTTAGAGCGTCAGGATCCTTTTGAGACGACATCAGAGCACACAACTTCCTTGGTCAAACCAACCAACCTGTGCTGCAAATACTTGTCATGGCCCCCATGGGTCCTGGCTCCTGACGAGCTCCCCGACCTTGCCTGTGCCCTCACCCTCCAAACGCACCTTCAGCTCAACAGCCACTAGGCTGCCCCTGTTCAGGATCTTGGTCCATCCTGTTCCCTTGGAATGAAATTCTCCAATTAGTCAGAACTAGCTTCCTCCGTTCATCCCCTCACTCATACGTCTGCTCCACCTCTAACTTATCACGAGGGCACTCTCCCTCGTGCGGTTTTTGTTTTGTTTTTGAGACAGGGTTTTACTCTGAGCACCCCTTTGGCCTCCAACTCTGGGCAATCAGCTTTTGCAAGTGCTGGGATTATAGGCAGGGGCTGCCACGCACAGGTGGAGGGCTTTCTTTCTTTCTTTTTTTCTTTCTTTCTTTAAAGATTTATTTATTTATTATATATAAGTACACTGTAGCTGTCTTCAGAAAAGGACATCAGATCCCATTACAGATGGTTGTGAGCCACCATGTGGTTACTAGGAATTGAACTCAGGACCTCTGGAAGAGCAGTCAGTGCTCCTAACCACTGAGCCATCTCTCTGGCCTGAGGGCTTTCTTATTTCATTATTTATTTTGCGTGTTTTACTTACCTTCGGTGTATCTATGGGCATGAGTGCCATAGTGCGTTAGTGGAGATCAGAAGACTGCCGTTGGTAGGCTGGTTCTTGCCCTCCGTCCTGTAGGCCCCATATATTGAACTCAGATGGTCAGAGGCTGGCTGCAAGCACCATTACCCATGAGGCTATCTCACTGACCCATTTTTAAAACATGTTTCTATTTGCATATATTAGTTATATGTAATAACGGCTTTCATCATGACATTTTTATAAACATATATAAGTTTTTCGGCCCCTCCCACTCCAAGCAACTTCCTTCCTCTTTTTAAGTAGTTCCCAGAGGGGCCCTTTTTCTTCTTCTTTTTTCATTAATTTGTCTATTCACTTTACAACCCGATCACAGTCCTCTGAGCAGTGGGAGGTCACTCCTGGCTACCAACCCAACCTAGCACATCATCGCCCACCGCAGGGCTAGGCCCATCCTCTCCCAAGCAGGCCAGACGAGGCAGCCTAGTTAGGGGGACAGGATCCACAGGCAGGCAGCAAAGTCAAGGACAGCCCCCACTCCAGTCATTGGGGGATTTGCATGAAGACCAAGCTGCACATCTGCTACAATTGTGTGCGTGTGCGTGTGCGTGTGTGTGTGTGTGTGTGTGTGTGTGTGTGTGTGGCCTAGGTCCAGCCCATGTATGCCCTTTGGTTGGTGATTCAGTCTCTGAGAGCCCAGAGGGGTCTTTGTTAATGGCCCTACCTAAAATAACACCTCCCCGCACCCCCAGGCTTCTTTATCGTTTCCGGTCTGCTTTTTCCATGGCACTAATGTTGACATCATTTTTCACGAACTTCTCAGCATCCAAGAGTCCGTCTGTTCTGCCTACAGACAGATAATCTAGCTCATTCCCGTCTGCTAGATGCTACCAGGAGACAAGAGCTTCCAGGAAGGGATGCAGGACACACAGCTTTATTTACTGTTTGGAAACTCGATGAGCTGGCCATGTGGCTCAGTTAGCAGAGTGCTTGCCTCAGACATGCAAAGCTCTGGGTCTGGCTCCCATCATGACAAAAACAGGGTGTGGGGCACACACCTGCCATCGCAGTACTGGGAAGGTAAAGGCAGGAGGGTCAGAGGGTCAGTGCAATCGCAGTTACAGAGTGACTTTGGAGCCAGCCTGGGACACACGAGGCCTTGTCTCTAAAATCAAATCGAATGAAAAGCAGTGCTGAGCGTTGCTTTCCCGTGTCTGTTGAACTCCACAGTGGCCCATTGGGAATGTCGTGCAGTGTCTTAGCTGGCGTTTTACTGCTGTGAACAGACACCGTGACCAAGGCAACGTATCAGGAAAATATTTAATTGGGGCTGACTTACAGGTTCAGAGGTTCAGTCCATTACCATCAAGGCAGGAGCCTGGCAGCATCCAGGCAGACATGGTGCAGGCAGAGCTGAGAGTTCCACATCTTCATCTGACGGCTGCTAGCAGAAGCCTGACCTCCAGGCAGCTAGGGTATTAAAGCCCACGCCCACAGTGACACACCTACTCCAACAGGGCCACATCTATTCCAAGGCCACACCTCTAAATAGTGCCACTCCCTGGGCCGAGCATATACAAACCCTCACATGCAGCTAGCGGGTAGTTTTTTTTGTTTGTTTGTTTGTTTTTGTTTTGTTTTGTTTTCTCTCCTCAGACAAGGTTTCTCTGTGTAGCCTTAGCTATCCTAGAACTCTGTAGACCAGGCTGGCCTTGAGCTCAGAGATCTGCCTGCCTCTGCCTCTGGAATCTTGACATTAAAGGTGTGCACCACCACCATCTGGCTTCCTAGTAGGTAGCTTTATAGTGGCTGATAAACATGTCTGTTCTTGGCTCAGGAGTCATGTGACCTCTGCAAATGCAACTCTGAGCAAAGGCCTGGGTACAGAGCTGTTAGGATCCTGTTTTCTTGGTCTTATCCAGCAAGAATTGTCCTGAAATGTTCAGGGCATATGACGGATTGCTCTCTCTCTCTCTCTCTCTTTTTATTTATTTTTTATGTATATGAATGTTTTACCTTTAAGTGTACCATATGTATGCAATACCTATGCCGGCCAGAAGAGGGAACCAGATCCCATGGAACTGGAGTTATAGCTGGTTGTGAGCTGTCTCGTGGGTGCTAGGAATGGAAGCTGGGTCCTTTGCAAGATTAGCAAGTGTTCTTAACCACTGAGCCAGCTCTCCAGCCCCTATATTGCTTTTTGTTTTGTTTGGGTTTTGGTTTTTTGACACAGGGTCTCACTGTAGCCCCAGCTGTCCTAGAACTCTCTATGTAAACCAAGCTGGACTTGAATTCTCAGAGATCTGCCTGTCTCTGCCTCCCAAGTGCAGGGATTAAGGGCATACACCACCATCCCTAGCACTAAACTGTTTCCTTAACAATTTAATTGTCTATCGTCTGTTTGTCCAATAAAGACACAGGAGCTCAGGGACTTTGTCACTTTGTATGTCCAACACTTTAAAAGTGAAGGGGTTGGGGATTTAGCTCAGTGGTAGAGCGCTTGCCTAGGAAGCGCAAGGCCTTGGGTTCGGTCCCCAGCTCCGGAAAAAAAAAACCAAAAAAAAAAAAAAAAAAGTGATACATTGTAGTTGCTAATAAATACTTGTTGAATGAATGAACTACTTATACATCCATCCATCCATTCATTCTCATTAGTCAGTCATTCACAAATATCAGACTGAATGCCTGAGCTTGGGAATACAGATAGACCAGACATTATGTCAAGCCTACGATGGGAGGAGACAAGTGTGATGACCTTGTCTTTATTATGATACCAAAGAGAAACAAGGTCTCACCCCCTAACCAGTCCAAATCATCACTGAACACTAAACTTGTTTCATGTAGAGAGAGGAGGAACTAAATGTCTTCATGGAGCTGCTGTCTCCCACACGGGTAGCACTTTGATTCTAATGGCATGGTGCTTCAAGGGGCTCCCTGAAAATCAGACATTAACAAGTACCATGAAGACAGAACTAGAGCAGGAGAGGGAGTGATGGATGGGAGGAAGCTATTTGGGCCAAGGGAGGCTCTCTGAGAAGATATTGGGACTCATTTAGAGGGAGGGACCAATAAAGGGTAAAAAGCTTCACAGAAAGACTTGAGATGCAGAGACACCCCCAGTGGTGGATGACAGATGCAGAGAACCCCAGTGCTGAGAGTGGGCACCGCTGAGAGTGGGCACTGCTGAGAGTGGGCACTGCTGAGAGTGAGCACTGCTGAGAGTGAGCACTGCTGAGAGTGGGCACCGCTGAGAGTGGGCACCGCTGAGAATGGGCACCGCTGAGAGTGGGCACCGCTGAGAGTGGGCACCGCTGAGAGTGGGCACCTCTGAGAGTGGGCACCGCTGAGAGTGGGCACCGCTGAGAGTGGGCACCGCTGAGAGTGGGCACCGCTGAGAGTGAGCACTGCTGAGAGTGAGCACTGCTGAGAGTGGGCACCGCTGAGAGTGGGCACTGCTGAGAGTGGGCACTGCTGAAGCTGGAGCATGTGGAGGTTGGAGGAGGGGAAGACATGAGGGACCAGATGAGTCACGGGCCATGAAAAGACTTTGATTTCATCTGGGTTTTCTAGAAGGTTCCAGGCTGAGACCCAGTGAGTCAACAAGTCAGCAACAAAGCAGGAGCACTCAGGGGCACGGAGGACTCAGATCTCAGGGGTAATCATCAGCTTCATGGAGCCGTCCTCAAAACAGCAGCTGAGGTAGAGAGTCCTGAGGGAAGCAGCCAGGAAGCCACAGGCAAGGGTGACAGATAAACGTGCATTAAATGCCCCCTGGGAATCCACACATAGGACAGTTGGTGCTTACCAATGCTGCCAGCGGTACAGAAGATGTCTGTATAGACGCTAAACGGTGATGCAGATCAGGACCAGCAAGAAGGCTAGGCACAGGCCTCAGGGGTTCAGCCTATGAAATCTTTCAATGAGACTTCTGAGTCAACTTTTTTTCTTCCTTTTTTGCTTTGTTTATGAGACAGAGTTTCTTTACGTAGCCTTGGCTGTCTTATAACTAGCTCTGTAGACCAGGCTGGTCTCGAACTCACAGAGATCCACTTGGCTCTGCCTCTCGAACTCTGGGATTGAAGGTGTGCTTCACTGCCGCCGCTCAGCTAACGTTTTTCTTAAGAATGGCTTCTGTGAGGCTCTGGTGGGCTGTCTGTGAAAGATGGGGAATTTGAGTGTTGCGGTCCAGAGACCTCATCTCTTTACAGAAGCCACCCTGGCTTTACCTCTGTTACACATTGAGGGCCCTGTAAGTTTTCCTATGACTAAAAGAATTAGTAGCTAAAACGATATCTACAGACCATTTATCACACTTTACAGATTTTTTTTGTGTGACATAATTGACACATATGAAGCTACTATACACATTGGTCAAGCCTTTAGTCCCAGTGTTTGGCTTCCCAGGACAAGGGACTGGGTGCATATTTTACATATCAAAGCAGACCTGGCCTTCAGTTTCTCCCAGCATCCCTCAGACCCTGTCCCCAACCCTGAACTTACCAGCCCAGGGTCTGGGCTGCCCTTCCCTCAGAGGCTTTTTCCTATATAATCCGGTTATGTTGGCTTCTTTCTGGCTCTCCTCCTCCTCTTCTTCCTCCTCCTCCTCCTCCTCCTCCTCCTCTTCCTCCTCTTCCTCCTCCTCCCCTCTCCTCCTCCTCCTCTCCTCCTCCTCTTCTCCTCCTCCTCCTTCCTCCTCCTCCTCCTCCTCCTCCTCCTTCTTCCTCTCTCTCTCTCTCTCTCTCTCTCTCTCTCTCTCTCTCTCTCTCCTCCCCTCCCCCTTACCCACCTTTTCCCATGGTGACTTCCCTGGCCTCAGTCTTTGGAGCCAGTGAACTGCCCTAGAGCAGCTTCCCCACAAACCTGCTTTTAGTATATGGTAATCTGGCTTGAATTGGCTCATTCACTGGTGAAGAAATAGCCTATCCCCTGGCCCTTGAGAGACAGAGGAAGATAGATCGAGGCCAGTGTCATCTGCATAGTGAGTTCTGGGATGGGCAGAGCCACATAGCGCAGTTCCCAAAAGCATATCAACAAGAGGAAGCTGTTACATAAACCAGATGTGGCGGCGCAGACCTCTCATACTTAGTGCGTGTGACGTTGTGGGTTCCATCCCTAGCACCAAAGGAAGAAAAAAATCGGTCCAGTGAGGTAGCTCAGCAGGTAAGGGTACTTGCTGTCTCAAACCTAATAACCTGAGTTCACTTCCTGGAACCCATGCAATGGAAGAGAACGGATTCATGCAAGTTGACCTCTGACCTCCATACACAGAACACAGCATGGTACACAAATAGATACACAATGAAATAATTACAAAGCGATCTATGGGTATAATGGGTTTGTTTTCCCTGATGCGCTTGAAGTTAAAAAAGCCCCTGGACCCTCAACTTACTCCTTAACTACATGTGTTGGGAGGGACCCACTACAGCTGCACAACAGGTGGCATGGTGACATTAGGGGACCGAGGGCCCCAGAGCCACCTCACCCAGAGCCACCTTTTCCCTCTGCCCGTCCTTGGGTTTCTGGGAATAGACTCTGGGGAACTGTGTCCTCAAAGCCTCTTCTGCACCTCTGGGCCCTGAGGGCTTGTTCTATCCTTTGGAGACACAGCCGTTGGTATTCACGGAATTTGAACTGAAGGAGACATCTTACCAGCTACAGACTGTCTAGAGCTGATGGGGGCTGCGAGGGGACCCAGGTTTACAGCTTGACTCTCATATGCCCAATCTTGCCCTTGGCTTTGAATCCAGCAGCTTTGCTTGTCTGGGTCTGGGCTGACTCATGGTCAAGTAGGGCCCACATCCACTAGCAGTAAGGCGAGGTGGGGACGCGTGTGCCTGGGGATCTGTAGAAATAAGGCAGAAGGGGGAGCAGCTGTCAGAGGCAACCCCGAAAGCAGGCTAGAGTGCCGACCTTGGTGGTGGGTTCACTGAAATGAAGGACTGAAAAACAGTGTCTGACCAAAAGCAAGAGGTGCATGGAGCTGACACATACTGGCTCTTAGTCCCAGTCCTGGGCCTCACTTTATAACATGGAACCCTCGGTAGCACTGCCTGTTACTGTTGGTGCGTCCCTGTCCACCTGCCAGGCACCCTAGTCTGCATTGGGTTTCCTCCCCTCTGTGGGACCTAGTCCCTGCTGGGTGACTCTCATCCTCCCGGAATTCTGTCCTCCCTGTCATCCTCCGTACCACGTGTACAGTAGAGAGATCCAGAAAAGAAAGCTGGTTGCCAGGGCAACAGAGGATAAAGCCCTTGTTCTGTCTGGCTGCTGATTGGCTGAGACAGGTCCCACCTCCTGCTATCCTGAATGTGGGGGTGCAGAGAGAAGGGTCTTTGATAGTAAGGAGAGGTACCAGGGTGCCAAGCCAGCCCAAGACTGCTGCCTCTAGGCCCACTCAGAGGCCTCCAGACCAGACAAACTCCGTCTCCCGTGGGAGTAGTGGCCTGTCGCTCTCTGCCTCTAGCTCCCACAGTGGCCGCAGATGGCAGTGTCTCTGGGGACAGCAGCTGGGATTGAGTCCACTGGCCAACACTGAGCCGCTCAGGCTGAGGCATCTGGCTCTGTGCAGAGACTGCAGAACGGGCGTCTACGGGTATGAGGTGAGTCTGCAGGCATGCCGTGTTGCTTAGAGGCTTGGGAGACAGGGAGTGGGCTCTGCAACCTTCACACTGTCCCATGCAGGACCTGGGCTGGAACAGGCTTGGAGATGTTCTTAGAGACCATCTAGCAGTGGCCACAGCCACCCAGCCATTGTGCATACCGAAGCCTGCAGCCCAGAGGGTGAGGAGTGGTCCAAGGTCACAGAGATGGCTCGGGGATGTTTTTCCTTTTTTAATTATGCTGGTCCCCCAAGAAATCAGGAGAAGGTCTAGGAGTCCTCTGTTGCCCTAGAATGCATGGACTTTTGTTGAGAGTATTGGGAAGGCAGAGGGACCCCCAAACTCTGCACCGCAGATCTACGGTGTTGCCTGTGAAATAAACACTGCTTTGTCCCAGACTCTCATTTTCACAGTTAGGTTTTGTGCAGCCCTGCGGCCCCTTTCTCTCCCAGCAACAGCACCCAGCAATTCTGCACTCTTTACTGCCTCTCCAGAAAGGACGATGCGATGAGGTGCTGGGTGCTGCACCGCGTCCCCACCTCCGATGCTCTAGTCCTGACTCGAGATGGTAACTGCCCTTTAATCTATCCCTCTAGAAATAGGGCACCTTTAGCAGCTGCCCTTATTTCAAGATAGCCAATAGAAACCCGGGGGCGAGGGGGATTCAGGAAGAAGCAGCATCTCTCCCTCCCACAAGGTTATGGATAACCTGGAGATGGAGGGGTGAGGGGACAGGAGGAGCTGGAGTTTGGAGGTTAGAATATTGGCATTTCTCTCGAACCTGTTCTGGAGGTGATTCTGTCCACTCCCTCACCACCACCACCAGAAGCCCCAGTGGCCCATCTCCTCATGCTTGGGAAGATTTTCCCTGTGGCATGTGACCCAAACCTCAGTCATCACTGGGAATGGGCTTCCAGCTCCACGACTTCTCAGTTGGGTAATCCTTTGTCTGGGCTTCTGTTTTGTCCTTGGTCCCTGGACAGTAACACCCAGCCAACATGCCCTGGCTAAGCTCTGTGAAAATACTGTCCCCGCCAAGTATGCACAAGGGGGCTCCTCGGGCCATGCTTTCCCAGGTACAGGGCTGCGGTAAATGGATCCCCTCATCTTTCTATACCCGAACGTGATTGGCTAAAAAGTTTGCCTAGTAAACAAAGGTGCAAAGAACAGTGTAGGGAAAGTAAAAGCAGACATAATGATGAGGGTTGCCTGGCAGCGGGTGACTGGTACCCAGTTCTGTGATAGCATCCAGCATGGGACACGAGGTAGGGATGCTGACAGAGGGTAGATGGTGGGTGTTTTTTGTTTGTTTTTTCTTTTCTTTTGTTTTGCATTTTTATTTTTCTATTGCTGTCACAAAAACCACCATGACCCAGGGAACTTAAAAGTAAGTTGGGATCATGGTTTCAGAGGGGTAGAGACCATGAAGGTGGAGGAAAGGCAGTGGTGGCAGGAAGAGCTGAGGGCTCATATTTTGATGCGTGAGTAGGAGCGGGGTATGTGGGAGGGAATGGTGTGGGTTCTTGAAAACTCAAAGCTGCCCCCCAGTGACTTACCTTCTCCAACAAGGCCACACCTCCTAATCCTTCCCAGACAGCTCTACCAACCGGGGACTAAGGGTTCAAACATAAGAACCTATGGCGACCATCCCCATCCAAGCCACCGCAGGGACAGAGTCTAAGGAGGCTGGGTTCACATGGCTATTGTGAATGGGGTTACATGCTCCCCTTTCTCCCTTTGAGGCTCCTTCAAAGTAACAGTCGCTAAGGCAGGCGCATTGCTGATTATGTGCGTGCGAGGCTTTGCCCGAGGTGGTACTGTCTGAAACCCACAGTGCAGAGCTGGGGACCCACTTAGTAGAGAGCCTGCCTGGATCCATGAAGCCCTGGGTTTGATGCCCAGTACTGCAAAAACCAGCTGTGCTGTGGCGGTCTTGTAATCCCAGCACTAGGAAGGGGAAGGCGGGAGGAACAGAAGTTCAAGGTTACTGGCAAACTGAGGCCAGCCTAGACTATATGAGACCCTGTCTTAAAACCATTTTTAAAAACGTCTTTTGGTTGTTTTTTCCCCCCAGACAGGGTATAGCCTGGCTGTCCTAGAACTCACTCTGTAGACTAAGCTGCCATCAAATTCTGAGATCCACCTGCCTCTGCCTCCTGGGTGCTGGGATTCTAGGTGTGAGCCACCACGCTCAACTAAACCATTAAAAAACAAACATACAGGAAAAATGGGGCTGGGGAGGCAGCTCAGTAGGTGGACTCACTTCCTGCCTTGCCTGGCAGCCTGAATTTAAATTCCAGGACAATTCAACATCTGAGAGTTACCCTCTCATCGCCCCCCTCAAGCTATGACCCTCCCTCTCATGCATGTGCGCATACTTCCACGCATGCGCGCATGCATGCGAGCGCGCACACATGCGTGATAAGAAACACGTAATAAAAATGCTTAAGTTTGATTTACAATGTACTTAGGAAGTGAGTCCCATTTCATCTCTTTCTATAGCTAAGGAAACGGAAGGGCAGAGTGTAACAACACCTTAAGAGCATAGCACGCACATGGCAGACACTGGTGTGGGAAAATCCTCCATACCTTACCCCACTTAGCAGCAGCAGAGCCCCTATCAATGGAGCTGTCGTTTCCATTTATAGCCAGAGAACCCCTGATTGTACCCAAGTTATACGGCACCAGTGACGGTTGCCTCATAATCACAAAAATGGGCTATGTAGACTCTATTGATAACAGATCAGGTGCCCTGGGGGTGGGTGAGTGAACTCCGTAAGTTCACCAGGCGGCGACTTGCCTGTTGCCCCAAGACATCCTTGTGTGTGAGAGTGGGTGGGTGTGTTGGCAAGGAGCAGCTCTGGCTAGTGAGAACACCAGGTTCAGCGGGGCCTCAGGGAGCAGGGAGAGCGGAGGAGGCTCCTCCACGCCTTGTTCTCTTTCAGTGAGTGCTTTGCGCAAGCATGTCCCCGCCCCCGCCCCACCAGCAAGGATTAATCATCCATGAATGCTCATCACGACTGTGCTGGAGTTGTACTGGTTTCCCCTACCATCTGAGGTAGCCGAGGCCCAGACTTAAGCCACTTGTCTGAAAGCACAGACGTTAGATGGGGCCTGGAGCCAGAGCAGCTCTTGGCTATAAATCTCTTTCTTGAAGGATGAGCTGAGTGTTCTCATGAAGAGGACAGCATGCTGAAGGCAGAAGGCCTGAGCTGCTCAATCACCTTGAGGTCTGCTCAGGGACTGACCCCACTCCCCTAGGCACTTCCCATCTGATGGGGAAGGTGCATCTCTCTCTCTCTCTCTCTCTCTCTCTCTCTCTCTCTCTCTCTCTCTCTCTCTCTCTCTCTCTCTGGGTGGCTACTACCACGGAGCGCTCTTGTGTCCTCTTGTCTCTGTCTTGGCAGCCAAAGCCGGCGCGATGCCGCACTTTCTGGACTGGTTTGTGCCCGTCTACCTGGTCATCTCCGTCCTAATCCTGGTGGGCTTTGGAGCCTGCATCTACTACTTCGAACCTGGCCTGCAGGAGGCGCACAAGTGGCGCATGCAGCGCCCCCTGGTGGACCGTGATCTCCGCAAGACGCTGATGGTGCGGGACAACCTGGCTTTCGGAGGCCCAGAAGTCTGAGGCTGCCTTGAGACCCTCCGAGCTGACAGAGGACGACTCCTCTTTCCATCCACTTTCTTTCCATCCACCCACCTGCAGCCCAGTAGAGGTCCTTGTTGTTCAGGGAAGCCCCTTTCTGTAGAAACCAGGCACTTGGATCTTACTTGTTGCTGTGGGATCAAAATCCCAGAGTCGAGCCCGTTCACCCTATGCCTTCCCTTCCTAGCTCTGGGGACATCCTCCACTAGCCCTCAGTGCCTTTGTGCTGTCCTTCCCTCTGCCACTCTACCTGGATTCAGGTATGACTGTCCCACTGCACTCCCGGTTGCTTTCTGCTCCGGTCTCTGCCTCGCAGTTGAGCTGGACAGCACTCAAAGCTGACCCAAGGAAAAGAATCTAATTCAGAAGCATGCCAGCTTGGTATCGATCTGCCCCGCCCACCTTTGAGGGGTCAGGTTTAGAACAAGTGTGTGGTGGGGGGCGGTGCAGAAGGGCAAGACTTTGTGAAGGGTGTGTGTGTGAGAGAGAGAGAGAGAGAGAGAGAGAGAGAGAGAGAGAGAGAGAAACCCCAGGCAGAGGAGGCTCTGGGGGACAGTGGGACAGTACACAGTAGGTTCCACCCTTTCCCCTAGGCTGCCCAGGCTCCCTTTCTGTCCCATGCTGCACTTCCAGGGTTGAGCTTAGCCCTGCCTGCCCAACCCGGAAGCCCCTCCTGTGTGGAGGTTTCATTACTTGACTTTGCATACAAATTGGCAGCCTCCCTCCCTCCCTCCTGCTGAGGCTTCCGGCTTCATTTATGCAATACTAATAAAGGTTTCATGGCCACCTTTGCAGCATTATTCTTTCTCAAAGTGGCTCCTTGTGAAAAACACAACAGCTTAGTGGTCCCTGCACTGGGGATGGTAACACCCAATCTCAGCAAAGGTGAGCAGAGAGTCTCAGCTAGCAGCACGGGCCATTGTTGGATACGAGTGTCCTGTGACTGTAGAAGGATGTTTAGCATCTGGCATGCTACCCACTAGAAGCTGTGCTAAATGCCTGTAAGTCCCCTTGGAGGACGGAGAGGACTGGAGTTACAGGTGGTGGTGGGCCACCTGACATGGATTTTGGAAGGGAAACTTGAGTCCATCGGAGGACCCTGAGCTGTCTCTGCAGCTCCTGAGGACACGTGTTCACTGGAGTCCCTGGAGTAGAGGACAGGCTAGGAGAGAAAAATAGTCACTAAGATGAAGAACAGCAGGTATAAACACAGAGCGGGTGAACCAGAGCTGGTTTGGTGTCCATGTCCACTCAAGGACTCCGAGGTTCCACTTGTTGCTTTGCCACACCTGGATATTGCCTGCTCAGCATGAGCTGTTTCCTGAGCAGCCAGGCATCTGGGAGATGGGGTTGGGTTGGGGTGGGAGGCAGGGAGGTGAGCTTCCCTAGAGGGCATCTGGTGATGGTATAAGTCTCTCTATGTATCGCCTTTGCTTGATAGTTAAACACATAACTATCCTAGCTGCAAGGGAGGCTGGGGAATGCAGCCTTGAGCTGGGTAGCTGTGCATCTGATGGAAAAGTCCACTTAGGACAGGGAGTGGGGGTGCATGCTTTTAATCCCATCACTCAGGAGGCAGAGGTAGGTGGGTCCCAGGGCTACAGAGGGAGGTACTGTTGTGTTTGTTTGTTTGTTTGTTTGTTTGTTTGAGACAGAGTTCCTCTGTGTAGCCTTGGCTATCTTAGAACTCATTCTCTAGATCACAAACTCATAGAGATCCACCTGCTTCCCAAGTGCTGGGATGAAAGGGTTGAGCCATCACTGCCTATTGAGATCCTGTCTTTAAAAACAAACACCACAAAACAAAAATCAAACAAACAAACAAGCAATCCTCAATAAAGAATCTTCTAGAACAAAATAGACGAGGCACATGAGGTGGTCTCCTAAAGGTGAGAAAGTTCTGAAGGTAGACTTTTATTGGCCTCCAAAGCATGTGAATTCTGGTTGGGGTACCCTGATTGGTTAGACTCCTCTGGTCCCTCGAGCCAGAGCTGAGCTGATCCTATAGTTGAAGGTGATCCTGACTAAGGAAGGAAGGGAGGAAGGAAGGAAGGAAGGAAGGAAGGAAGGAAGGAAGGAAGGAAGGAAAGGTGAAGGAGAGGAAACAAGCTTATGGAATAGAAGGGTCAGGTCATTTAGGCTCAATATCTTTACTCTCTCTTGGGAAAGGGACTGGAAGTTGAAGGGAAGGCTATGTGGATTTTGGTGAACTTGAGCGTGAGGGATCTGAATGTGAACTATTGGCCGTCAGAATGTGCCAGAGTGACCAGCAGGTGAGTGGGCTCTATACGGACCCCCTAGAGGGCAGAGACCTTCCCGCGTTTTTTAGATCACCCCACAAAATCATGGGGGCCAGCATACACACTGGGTACCACACCCTGTACTGCCTCAGTTTCTTCTGCAATGCCAGGCCTTTGTGTATTTTAAAATCTCTTCCCTACAGGTTAAACTTCTGACATTTGGGGTTTCTGGTGTCACAAGTCCCTTGTGATATTTTGTGTGTGTGTGTGTGTGTGTGTGTGACAATTTCATTGGCAAGAAGTGTGAAGCCAAGACCTGAAGCTCAGTGTTGTCTGTCATGAATATTATTCGGGGTTCCTACCCCACATTTGATCATTCAGTTCCCAAATAAAAGACACAAACCTTTATATTTATAGTAAGCCTTAACGCACCAGAGCTGGGCAGATATGGACCCTCTGTGCCGTTTTGTCTTTTTTCCTGTCAGTAATCCCGAGAGATCCCTTGCTGTCCTACCTGGCCACTCCTGCTCCCACAGGCTGGGTCTCATGGCTGTGGGCTCGCGATCTACCTATCTCCTTTCTCTTTTTCTTTTCTTTCTTTCTTTTTTTTTTTTTAAAGATCTATTTATTTATTATATATAAGTACATTGTAGCTGTCTCCAGACACACCGGAAGAGGGCATCAGATCCCATTACAGATGGTTGTGAGCCACCGTGTGGTTGCTGGGATTTGAACTCAGGACCTCTGGAAGAGCAGTCGGTGCTCTAACCACTGAGCCATCTCTCCAGCCCTCCTTTCTCTTTTTCCTCCATTTCCTCTCTTCTCTCCTGAGACCCCAAGCCCAGAAACCTTTCTCTGCCCCCTCTCTTCTGCCCAGCCCAGGCTGTAGGCATTTTTATTAACCAACCATGGATAATGGTGGTGGGGGTGGGGTGGCAGGGAGGCAAAGTTTACCCAACAAAAGATCTGCTTGTCTTGGAGCACCAGGTCTTGGGGTACAGAATTTAGTTAGCATTTGAATACAAACAGCGTCAGACCATCCTCCTACAGTTGTCTTTATTCAATGTTCAGAACTCGGGTCCTTTACACGAAAGTTAACAAGGGGTTTAGGATCTCTAGAACCAGGTGGATCCTGTAGGATTTTTTTTTTCTTTTTTTGAGGCAGGGTTTCTCTGTGTAGCCCTGGCTGTCATGGAACTCACTCTGTAGACCAGGCTGGTCTCAAACTCAGAGATCCACCTGCCTCTGCCTGCTGAGTGCTGGGATTAAAGGTGTGTGCTACAAACCACCCAGGCCCTGTAGGATTGTTTCCCTCACCTTAGAGATGGGACCCCTTATTCATGCTAGGACCTGAACCACACCCTAGTCCTCTCTGACAACCTTCTATTCTTGCTTCTGTGAACTTTTTTTTTTTTTTTTTTAAGATTTATTTATTATATATAAGTGCACTGTCACTGTCTTCAGACACACCAGAAGAGGGCATCGGATTCCATTACAGATGGCCGTGAGCCACCATGTGGTTGCTGGGAATTGAACTCAGGACTTCTGGAAGAGCAGTCAGTGCTCTTAACCGCTGAGCCATCTCTCCAGTCCCTTCTGAGCACCTTTTTAATTAGCCATTATCCTCAGGGGTAGGTTTTTTTTTTTTTTTTTTTTTTTTTTTTTTTTTTGCAGGGTTACAGGAGCAGAACACAACAGTCAAAACAAGGCTATCACAACAGATAGTCATAATAAGGTCATGATAGGGGGTCATTTAACCTTTAGGGTTGCAAGATAGTTATAAATATCTCTTTGAAACAAAGACACGGTTGCCATTTCCTGGAACAGGCAGTACAGAGTCATTTGTAGTTAAATTTACAGTTGGGGCATAACCCAATTCTTGAGAAACAGATTTAACCATAAACAGGAATAAGCCTAGTTTCTCTTTACTACAGAGTGGCCTTTAAGTCTAAGACAGAGGTGGGCTGGCTCTTTCGTCTCAGAACAGGGTAGCTCTCTCCGAATGCCTTGAGGGGAAGGTAGGTTCCAGAAAGAACACTAAGTCACCCTGCCATACCAAACAGGTCCTTTGGGAGTAGACTGGGCTTGACCAGATGAGCCCCAATGTGGCCTACAGGCGAGTCCGGTTTATTCAAAACAGGTTTTGGAAAGAAGCCATTGGTCGCTAGCATTTGCAAGTCAGTCAGGAGGTTTCACATTAGAACCTCATTTCTGACGCCTTTAAAAATAGATTCAAGGCACTCTGGGTCTGAAGGGTGAAGTTCCTGGTTATGAGCACATGACACTGTTTGACTGGGACCCCACCAGAGACTCTGAGGGAGTCAGACTCCCAGGGCAGCTGCTGCCTCTGTCCAATGTCCACCACCAAGCGTTCCACAGCTAGGCGGGTCTGATCTCAGATCTGGACCTCTTGCTGATCTCACCACTAGCCTTGTTTCATAAATGAATTTTCATATTTGACCTTTCCAAAAGGAGCCTATGATGGTTTCAAGCATCCAGATGCCAGTGTCAGGAGATGCGAGTGGTGGTCAGCTCTCTGTGGTTTGACAACATTCCAGCGTTACGATTGCCCAAGGAAGAGTACATGGCCTGGGCTGGTAGCTCTGTTGCTTAGGATGCTTGTGTGCACAACACTTGGTATTCAACCACTGTGCTGTAAACTGGATAAAATGGCTTACTCCTCTAATCCCAGCACTTGAGAGGTAGAGGCAGGAACATCTTGAAATGCTTATTCCTGCTGTAATACCATTATAGTCTCTGAGTTTCCTGACGGCCAGAGGAAAAAGAGAAGCAACGAGGAAGCATCATCATCGTCACCACCACCACCACCACCACCACCATCATCACCATCATCATCATAATCCTATCCTTTTATACTCAATAGGAAGTGACTCTTCACGAAAGGTATGTTTTCTGCCTCTCAATGGTGGAAGGACTGCTTTCTGAGGGGATAGTGGGAGCAGCTGAATCCTTAGCACCTCTTGTGGGGTTAGGAGGTTGGCAACCACCCACTGGCCAGTACTGGGGGGAGGCAGAGACAGGGTTTCTCTGTGTAGTTCTGGCTATCCCAGAACTCTCTGTAGACCAGGCTGGCCTTGAACTCAGAACTCTGGGATTAAAGGTGTGCACCACCACCACCTGGCTGGACATCTGTTTATTTGTACATTATGTCTGTTCTGCTTCACTGGCAGTCGCAAATGTTAAGGGAGTTGTGGGGGAAGAAAATACTATATAACCATGGCCTGTCATTTAGTTACAGTGGCAAGCCAGAACCTACTCTGACCCCACACTAGTCACAGCACAGAGGGTGTAAAGAACCCATGTGGCCCTTAACTGCAAAGAGCTAAAACAAACAAACAAAACAACAACAACAACAACAACAACAACAAACCCCACAGGATAAATGGAAGATAACAGTGGTCAAAGCTGAGTGGGGAACTGAAAACACCACTGAAGAAGCCCCGAGTCCCCACAGGGGGCTGTCAAGGAAGCCTTCCCCAAGGAAGTGACCAGGAGGGTGGGTTTTGAAGGCTGCATAAGAGTTTTCCTTGTAAGGGAGGAGGAATGTGCCTCAAAAGCTGTGCTGTCTCCAGGGAACCTACTGAGAATTGGGTGGGGTTGCGAGGCCAGAGTGTGGAACACCAAGTGTGAGAGGTATTGTGGGGGTGGAGGAGGGTGGTTTTACCTTTCTCTTCTCTCTCTCCTCTCCTCTCCTCTCTCTCCTCTCCTCTCCTCTCCTCTCCTCTCCTCTCCTCTCCTCTCTCCTCTCCTCTCCCTTCCCCTCCCCTCCCCTCCCTTCCCTTCCCTTCCCTCCCCCTTCCCTTCCCTCCCCTCCCTTCCCCCCCTCCCTCCCTCCTCTTCTCTTCTCTCTCCCCCCCCCCCCTCCCCTCCTTTCTTTGAATTGTTGTTCTTTTTTTTCCAAGACAAGGGTTAGCTCTGGTTGTTCTGGAACTGGATCTGTAGACCAGGTTGGCCTCGAACTCGAGATCTACCTGCCTCTGCTCCCAAGGGTTGGGATTAGTGTGGGCAACCACCACTCGACTTGGGCGTGGCTTTTCCAGACAGCTTAGATCTAGGAGAAAACCCCATAAACTTGTAGTTGCCACTTCCTTCTGACCCCATCGGCAACTTATTCCTGCCCTAGTTCGTGTGTGATTTATTGACGTGTCATGGCGGCTAGTGGGCCTGGTGTTCAGCAGGGATCCCTGGAGACTGAGACTGCTGGGGATTTTTCTCAGCTGCTTAGGAGTTTTTGTGGAGTCCCACGGGCTGGCGGGGCTTGCCAGGGTGGGTGTGTCTGGGCTCAGCCCAGAGCCAGGGGACAGGGAATAAGAGTGTGCAGGGTCCCGAGTGGGCATGGATGCAATGTTCAGATTCCAGCTGAGAGGCCAGGACAAGCTTCTCTTTGTTCCTCCCCCACTGTTCTGCCCGAGCTCAAAGGCTGGAAGAGGCCAAAAGAGCATCTTAGAGGGAAGAGTGGAGGCTCTCAGTGCCCTTGAAAAGTGGCTGTCAGGAGTCCGTCCATGACATGGGCATGGTAGTGCACACCTTTGAACCCAGCACCCAGGAGGCAGAGGCAGGTAGATTTCTGAATTAGAGGAAGTGAGTTCTAGTCAGCCAGGGCTACCTAGAGAAACCCTGTCTCGAAAACCACAACAAAGAAACAAGCGTACAATGGCCACGGGGCTGGGGAAATACTCCAAAGGTGGAAATGTTGCTTCCGAGCACCCACACAAAAGTCAAGTGTACCTGATTCTTGGTACCAGGGAGGCAGAAATGGGAGGTTCCCTGGAGTTCACTGGGCAGGCGCCCTAGCTAAATCAGTGAGTTTCACATTCATTGAGAGACTCTGTCTCAGAAAACAAGATGGCGAGCGACCGAGGAAGACATTCAGCATTGGCTTCTGAGTTCTCTATGCAGGCAGAGATCCATGCGTGTACAACATACGTGAACAGGTACACATGGTGGGCCACAGTCTCGGTTAACAATCTTTCCCGAGGACTTAAGTAGGCAGATCTTCTCCCTCTCGCCCATCAGAAATTGAAGTACGGAGATCTGAGAGCCTAGCCCATGTTTTGCTGTGTGACTGAGGCAAGTCCATCTCCCTTTCTGGTTTTGTGGCTTTGAGTAGTTTTTTTCCCACAGGTTCATGGGAGTCGAAAGAAATATGGGGGTAAATAGACAAGAAAATAGAAATCCCAAGGCTGCAACTCTGTGTGTGTAAACATGTATGTGTATGCTTGTGTGTGTGTGGTGTGTGAGTGTGTGTGTGTGTGTAGGTCTGTATGTTTATGGCTGATTTTTTTCAGCGTCTTCCACATGTTAGCTATGCCATCAACCACCAAACTAACCCTAGCTCCAGTTTTCATGGCTCCCACAGAGTGATCATGGTGTACAGTAACAGTGCTGGGTCATGAGGTCACTCTTACAGCAACCTGAAAATGTGTCTACACCACTGCTTACCAAAGAACCCTGACTCCTCAGCTCTCAGGGTACCACAGACATTTACCTTCTTGCAATGGGTGGGTGCCTCATGCAGCTAGTTCTGGCCAATGGGTTCTAATTAGGTCAAAGACTTTAGTGGCTGGCAAGGGGATTCACTAATCTTCAGTTTGTGACAATCTCTGGCAGTGACCCGGAGGGTCCTGGAGTGAGGGCGAAGTGGGACATAGTTGGTTCACAGGGTTGTGGACAGGAGGCATGAATGAGAATCTAGTCTTTGGTGTCACAGCCCTTAGGGTTTGAGAATAGTTTGTTACCCACGCTATCTAAACCAACCCCTATTACAGAACAACATGGGGCTCAGAAAGACAAAGGGATATTGAGACTCATGTGGCTGCAGAACACACAAGTTTGAGAGGTGCACGTAGCATGTCCTTTGTCAGGGAGGCCATAAAGGTTGGAGTAGAGGCTCTCCTTGGAGGACACTTGTAAGCTTCTCAGACTTTGGTGGGAAGTGCACAGATGCACATTATCACTGTTGGCCACTAGAGGGTAGCTGGACCCAAGTTTGTAATTGTTGGCCAGGCAGCAGTGAACTCCCGCTAAGGCCCACATTCTAAAACTGTGGGTGGCCACCAGAAGCTAAATGTGGGAGTGGAGAAAACTGGGCAACAGCGAAAGGTTTCTGAATGCACAACGACCCAAAATGATCACACTTGAAATGAATCTGGGCTGTTTCTACCAGCTCTTGTGTGTTGGCATTGACCATTCGATGTGCACACTTTGACCTATACATGCCATACACTACCGATGGGTGAAAGCCACCCAAAAGCTCGCAGAGACTATGGCACACTGTAAATTGCGGTGTCTTTGCTGCTAATACAGAAACACAACGGTTTAGTGATGGAAAAACGGGGTCGGCATTTTCCTACTGTTGCTTCTCATTGGCTAAGTATAAACTCGGCTCAGTTCAGCTGTGCACCAGCCGGGTGTGCTCGCCCGTAGTCCCAGCCACCATTATTGAAGGCCTGAGGACACCAGTTCAAGGTCATTCTTGGAAGTTTAGGGCCTACGTGGTATACGTGAGACCCCATCTAAAGTGAAAACATCTGCTTCAGTTGCTGTCTGGAGTTTCAGAAGAAGATTAAGGGAAATCTGACTTGGGAGTAGGGAAACACACGTCTAACAATTTCCGGAACACTTGCCTGCTGTTATCATTTTAATTTATACAAAATGGCACTCTCAGCATTGCCAATTATAAAATCAAAATATCCATCAGTTCTAAAAACCTCTGAAGATACATTTACATTCCAAAGCCGCAGGTAAACAACTAAGATTTAGTTACGTAGAAACAAGTGAACGTCTCTATCTCATTAGTATGCAAATTCGCCTTTGTCTTTAACAAGTGGTAAGATTTTATGTGTACCAAAGAATTATTTTTGAAATAAATTTCCTCTTCAAATTAATGTTCTTTATTTGGTGGTTTTGGTTTTGTTGTTTTTGTGGCTCTGGGGATTGAACTCCAAGGTTTATGCACGCTAGCTGGGAGCTCTGTCATGACACCAATCCCCAGGCAAAACTGAATCAATTCCTTTGAATTATTATCAGTAAGTACTCGATTTATAGAACTGCATTATACACCTATGGCGTTGAGTACAGATGTCTTGGCTACAGCCACTGCAGGTGAAAAACGGACAGGAAGCTTGCTCAGAGCTAGTCAACACTGGAGGGAAAGGAGGCCAACAGCAGGCGACAGCAGGCGAAGGACAGAGATGAAGGAGACTCAGGTCCTGCTCTGAAAGGAAGGAGGAGGGGTGGGTGCATTCTGGATCTTCAGGCTGGAAGAAAGCACTTCAGGGCATCTAATCCCTAACTGAAAAGCCAGTTGAGACCTAGGAGGGTTTTGTTGTTTTGTTTGGTTTGGGTTTTTTGTTTGTTTTTCTTTTTTTCCGGGACAAGATTTCTCTATATAGCCCTGGCTGTTCTAGAACTTGCTCTGACAACTGTCTCTATCTCCCAGTGCTGGGATTAAAGGCCTACACCACCACCTCCTGGCCTATGGAACAGGAGTCTTATAGTGAGTGGTCAGACAAGGAGAACCCAGGGCCCCTGACTTCAGCCCGGGCTGCCTGATCTCCTGCAGGTAATAGAGCAGTGGTGGGCCCTACAGAACCAGTTCCCCAGGATGTCCAGGCAGATTTTGCCAATTCTTTCCTTCTTTTTTTTTTTTTGGAGCTGGGGACCGAACCCGGGGACCGAACCCAGGGCCTTGTGCTTGCTAGGCAAGCGCTCTACCACTGAGCTAAATCCCCAACCCCCAACTCTTTCTTTCTTTCAGGGCCTCAAAACATGTAGGGAGGGGAAAGAACTCAGACAGTGCCCCTCCCCCTCCACTGTGATTTCTTACAGGTTGCCTGGTAACCAGGGCATAGCCCACTTTGGAAACCTAAGGCTTCAAGGGGGAGAGAATGGATCAGAAGAGGAGAGGATCCTGGGCCCACATGTTCACCATTCAGTCACTGTGCAGAAACATACTGAGTGATTCTTGTCAGGCCCTGGGACCCAGAGAAGAAAAGGATCAGTGTCTTTCAGAACTGTGCTGCCCAATATGGTGGACACACATTCAAATGAAATTAAATTGGAAAACAAAAGTCCCAGATCCTTGGTCATCATGGAATAATGGTGAGTGTTTGGGAGCCGCCTGTGGCTGGTGACTATTTTATTGGACAGTGGACATATAGAACATTTCCATTATCACAGAACGTTCTATTGGCCAGGCCAGAAGCTCACTCACCAAGGAGAGCAGCTCATAGGAAAGCAGGCCAGATCCCACAGCGCTGTGGGGTATGGCATCCTCACTGGCAAAAAGGGAGCGGCAAGACGATGGTGGGTTAGTGGACGTGCCAGGAGAACATTTTGCTTAGCTCCTGGCTCAGAATGAGTGGGATGTTGGTGGCACGCGCTGTGTGGCCGATGCTGTGAGGAGGACCTGCTTACATGCCTGTCTTTTGCAGAACACTCTGAGTTCCCCCAGCCTGGCTCAGTCCCTGGCACCATAAGTCCCCAGCCAATGGTGGCTTTTCCCACCACTGTCCTTCTTATGCCATCGTGTGACAGAGCAGCCCAGTGCTGGGGAATGCTGGAGAGAGTACTTACCTCAGCCCAGTGGCCAGAGGCTGCTGAAAGTCTGCCTCACCAGAGACAGCTTGGGTAGGACTACGGATTTCTCTGAGGTCTGGCCTGGCTGGCTGTCTTCATGCCCTGAGTCTTAGTACAGGATCTGTTTGAAGCAAGCTGGGTCTCAGAGACTGGATTTGAAGGGTACAGAAGCACACCCTGAAATCCCAACATGAAGCGCAATCTTAGGAGCATAGAGACAGATCTCCCCTGGGGTCAGCAAAATCTTAGGGGGATGTAGGGGGAAGCAGGAGGGTATAGGGGCAAACAGGGACATCACCGTTGGAGTAACTCAGTTCTCTCTTGACTGGTGCTACTTCTCAAGGGCTCAGTTGGCCCGGTCTTAGAGACAAGAACAACATGGGTTAAGTGCCATCCCCTCCCTAGGTGGCTTTGTGTTTAGGGCAGCTCAGCTGGCTGACACCCATAGCTCTGTAGGATTCCAGAGACTCAGAGCAGCCATTCACTGCCACCCACTCTCGAGAGGCCTGATCCTCCCTGCCCAGAGCCCAGCCCGTCTGTTGGGGATATAGCTAGAGGGACAGGCCAGGAGAGAACTGAGCCCTTGACTTGTGGACTGTGATTGGGAGGCTCAGCGAAAGCTCAAGAGAGGACCCAGAGAACAGGACAGGGCTCTGAGCCCGGCCATATGGCTAGCCTCTGGGTGCAGAGGAAGGGGTGGGGTCTGCAAGTGGTCCAGCTTCCTTGACTGACCATGGGCCTCTTTTCTGTCTTCTGATCCTGGTAGGTGTGCGTGGCTGTTTTTGTGGCTGTGTGGGTGTTTGCGGGATGGGGTGTGGGGAGGGGAGGGCCAAGGTGCTTACGGGACACAGGGCTCACTGAGGAGGCAGGGATCTAGTGACACAAGAACAGAGTGACCTCAGAAGTTCTTGTCCTTGGGCTTGTGCCTAAGTGCGGGGTGAACATGGCGGGCCCAGGCGCATGTGGTGGGAACAGTGAGCGAGAGGTCGGAGCGGCAGGGATGTGAAGAAGAAGCAAAGAGTGGAGCGTCCTGAGAGGAATACACTGTTAGAGATGATGGGCTGAGGACATCCCTTAAGGCAGGGTGAGGGTGTCCATGCTTCCTGCTCCTCCCATCCAAACTTCAGAGAGACATTTATGATACCATTCTCCTCTGCCGGCCCCTTACATTCAGATCATCACCTCCCCCCAGTGTTAGCCCAACTCCCCAAGCACTAGCCCGTGCTGACAAAGGTAACAGAATTAACCTTGTCCCAGAGGCAGCAGCACCAGACATCCACTGGGGGACCCCGGAGACCACCTTGGGGAGTATGGTTCATCTATCCAGATTACCCGGCATTTTCTCTTAACTCTCAGCCTCCATGCAGCCTTTCCTCAATCCCTTCCCTCCACTGCCCAGACCACAGAGTCCTTCAGTCACGCCCCATGGATCAATTATTCTCAGATCTATTCCCAACATTCCCCCTTCCAACCTGTCTTTGAATGGTTGTTCCTAAGAGCAGAGGGGACCAGGTTATCTTGCAGGACCTGAACGGCTTTGCAGCCTGGCTCCTGTTCACCTTCAGCCTTATCTCTACTCTGCCACACATAGCCTAGGAACCCTGTGCTGGGGCTTTCAGAAGGAGGTTTTACCTTCTCATCCCTGAGTGACAACTGCCCTATTCAGGCTTCCCCTAAATGGCTCTCCCCAGCACTGGTCCAGCAGCTCAGGGGCTCTTTCCTGGTTTGGGGCTGAACCCCTGGTTCAGACTCTCTTCTCAGGCCATCTGTCTCCTGACATCCCACGGCCTCTGACCCAGATACCTGGATTCTTCTTTTGGTTGCCGTGGTGGCTACTGCAAGAGACAGGCAGATCGCCGTCCTCCAGGGTCCTTGAATATGCATGTAACCTCCACAGAGCTGTCCAGGGAGAGCGGCCACCCTCCCGACCCAAGAAAAGAGAGCTAAACGCCACCCTGGGTTCTCTCATGTCGGGGGCAAGTTGTTTGATGGCAGTGCCTCTGTTGTGGCTGCTGAGTGCACAGCCGTCCGTATGAGGTGTGTGTCAGTCTGTAAGCAGGTGAAGCTGTTGGGCTATAGGGAAACACAAACTCCACTGAGGACTTAGCAGGCCCCCAGATAAGGTTCCCTCAGGCTGACAGCGCCACCTGCTGGAGATAGGAGAGCTGAGACCTTGTCCTTGTCCGCCCTCCTCCCTTGTGATTGCCTTAGGGAAAGCTGGACAGCCTGGATGAACCACGACTTTGCACCTGCGCCTCCAGAGATGCAGCAGCACAGGGCTCCGGGCCCCAGAACCTCTTTCTCTCGGGGCCACATGCTGGGACGCCACACCCACCAAAAGCTCGCTGCAGATGTGCCCCCACTCATTCCTGTCATCAAGAAGACTGTGCATTTGGATGCCTTCCCCCAAAGCAATGTCCTACAGAATTACAACCAACAAAGCATTCGATCTAGGGCCTGGAGTATGTCCCAACAGGGCACTGCCACGGGGCCCCTGAGTTCCATGCCTCCTAATAGCTTTATGCCCAGGAAACTCAGTTCTATTTCCTTAACAATTCACCACAATGCCCAGACTCGGGCCATAGACGCCTCGCTTTCTCATTGGGAAGAATTGCCCAATTTGCACAAGGAGGCTGCGGCGCACAGAGAAGGAAAGTTGCCTGCTTCAAATCTGCCACTCATGGCTCAAGGGTCACAGGTCAGGACCTCCTCTGAAGGCCATGGGAACCCAGACCTTCCCAAATCCAACAGGACACCTGCAGCGGATAAGCCTCTGGTGTCTTCATGTCTGACTTTACCTTTCCAAGCTCAGTTCACTCAGAGTTCATCAAGTCTTCCAGGGACAGGTCCCATGCGTCAAGTCCATACCAGAAGCTCTGCAGGAAGAGGCAAGAGCAGGCCCAGGGGTATTCTCAGGGGTGTTCCCAGGTCCCGAGCATACCTTCAAAGGACGGCCTCTGCCACAGATTTGTCTATTGTGAGCACGAAACTAGAGAGAGCCAGAAACCTAGGCACAGTGGCTATCAACACACCCACACCAAACCCATCCGGACTGATCAGAAGCAAGGAGCTTCCTATTCTGGACGCCAAAATGGGCCTGGCTACCAACTTACCTATGGTATCCAAGTCGGGAAAAGCCACAGACTTGATTACAGTAGGCACAGCCAAGAATTTAGCTAGAGCAGGGACAACCAAGCCACTCCAGGTTATAAATTTGGTAACTGCAGAGTTAGACAAGAAGGAAAATGATATGCTTCTGACCACGGGGGGCTCAAACATGGCTTTGACAACATTGAATGAGGCCAAGGGGGGCATAACCAGGTTGGACACAGTCAAAGCTTCGACTGGAGCCACCGTAGGCAAACTGTATACAGCTGTAGATTTCCCTGCATTGGACACAAACAGACTAGGTACAGCCGTGGATTCAGTTGTGCTGGTCTGCCCAGACCCAACCACTGGTGAGACCAGGCCACATATTGTCAACAACCTGACTAACCCAGACACGGCTACCTATGCTACCTCTCCTCTAATGGCGAGCAGAAGTACAGACCCAGCCCAGGACCATGTCACTGCGGATGATGCTTCCACAGACAGCACCATGGGACTCGCCTCGCTGGACCTGGCCAGAGAACTCAAAGGTAAATCCAAGAGCTTGGTTGGGGAGGCCCTGCTGCTGGGTGAGCAGGGATGCGTCTGTCTGAACAGGTTATGAAAGAGAGTGGGACTCTCTAGTCAGAACTGAATAGGTGGCAGAAAAGGGGACAGGGGTTGAGGGGCTGAAGGAGAATGAACTGGGCTGAGGGAAGCCATGAGGAGGAAGGTTCATCGCTTGGGATGTGCTGAGTCCCCTCCTGACCATTACCTATGCTTCTTTCTCAGTTCTCTAAAACGTCAGATAATTGGGTGATGAACAGTGAGTCCAGCTTTAAGGAAAGTCCACCGGAGTTCGAGGCCCACCCTGGTCTACAGACCAGGTTCCAGGATGGCTAGGGCTATACAGAGAAACCCTCGCTGAACGCCCCCACCCCCAAAGTCTAATGAATAGCAACAGATCTGCTATTTAAAAGGGATACCAGTGACTGGGAGGTAAAGGCAGGAGGATAAAGGGTTCACAGCCAGCCTTACCTGGAAGTCTTGGCTCCAGCTTTTTAAATTTGGAGAGCAGTGTGTGTGTGTGTGTGTGTGTGTGTGTGTGTGTGTGTGTGTGTGTGTGTGTGTTTGTGTATGGTGTCTCTGCTCAGATTCTGGGTCAGGAAAAAGACTTGGGGAGTATCCAGTCCAATGCTTGAGCTGAGCCCTCAGCTTGTCAGAACCTCTACTGTCCCACTGTGCACATGGCCTTATCTTCACTTTTGCTGTGTGACCCCAGTGCTCCAGCATCGGCTCAGCTCCCTCTCCTGAACTCTGCTGGACTCCTCCCCCTGGCTATCTCCAGAACGCGTCCAGAGGCAGGGAGCCCTTTTCTTCTAGAGCCAGCTGCTGCCCTACCACATCTCCCTCTCTCAGCTGCAGGCACTACAGTGATGGGATTCCCAGCTAACCAGTCTTTCTCATTTTCTTCTACAACCCATTCAGTCTATTCCCAAACTGATTTATGTATTTTCTCTGTCCTTGACCATGTGGAACTAACTATAACTATGTAGATTAGATGGTTTCACCCCTTTCTCTCTCTCTCTCTCTCTCTCTCTCTCTCTCATGTTTCTATGTAAGCTGGTTTCAACCAACAGAGCGCCCTATCCTCTGCTAGGGATTAAAGTCGTGCACAGTCGCACCGCGCAGCTGTCGCCACTATGTATCCTTCTGCTTCTTCCCTCCTCCATAAAGTCACCACAGACACTTAGTTACTTGGTGGCAGAAAGTAAAAGACTCCCTATTCCCACCCCTAAACCCCAGTGTTCAGCCTGCCTCTCCACCCTCTTGGATTGGACAGCCCTTGTCTGCTATCTTTCTTGCCTCAGACCAGATGCACGTTCTGAGTTCTCACCTGCACTGTGCTCTGCCGCTTCCGGGCTTCCCTGCCCCCGTTGCCCTTCACTGGAAAACGCCCCTTTATTCTTTTTCTCTCATCCCCATTTGCCTTTCCACGTTGGCCCTCACCTGTTCCAAATCTTCCCTTTTATCTCCATGGTGCCTACTTTGCACTTCACAGCAACCGTGAGAACCAACTTTCTGTTTTCTCTATTAAGACCCAAAAGCTTTCAGGTCAAGGAGGTTTGGTCATCCTCAGTCCTGTGCGCCCGGGGTTGATCAACTAGCTATTGCCAATGCATGGGTGGGTAAGGGATGCTCAGGGAAGTTCAAGGTTATAGAGTACAGCACCCAGGCTGGGAGCTGGGTCTGGAACCCAGTTCTCTTGATTCGGAGCTCAGTCAGCAACCGCGCCTGGGCAGAACCGCGGTGAGCCAGCGCAATATCCCAATCACCGCGTGACTCACGCACGCGCACCGTCGCCGGTAGCTGCCACCGGTGTCCTGCTCCCTGGACCCGGTAAGGGGCTGGGGACAGGATCTAGGGAGGCAGACAGAGACTGCGATGCGGGCACCTTACTCGGCCGGGCATCCCCAGCTTCGGCACCCACTCCCGCGTGCTGGCGCGGGAGCTGCGGGAAGGGGAGGGGCCCTCGGCGAGGCCAGCTTGCGCGCGGGTCACGTGGTGCCGGTGGCAGCGGCGGAATCGGTGCGCGGGGCAGGGGCGGCGGCGCCGAGCAAGCGGAGGCGAGGTCTCGGGCGGGCGCGGGGCGCAGGGGCGGCGCGGCCGGGTGGCGGGTCGGGCGGGTAGGCGGTACGGCGCCGAGGGGCGAGGCTCGGCTGCAGGGGCCGCTTGGCCCAGGGAGAGCCCGCGCCCGGCTCAGCCTCGCAGCCCCGCGCCCTGAGCATCTCCCGGAGGACCCGAGACAAAGGAGGATTCATGTCCAAAGGTAGGGCTGTCGCTTGGGCGCCTGGCACCGGCCTGGAGGAGGCTGAGGCCCCAAGCTGTACCAAAGGGAGGGTTTGCTGTGCTGAGGACCCTAGGTGCAGTGACATATGCATGGACTCACGCACACCCGGTGGCATACACTTGGAAGCATAGTCTCGGGCAAAAGCACTCAGAGAAGCCTGGGGAGGTATGGAGACCCAGATGCTTAGAGAAAGCCTCCGCTGTAGCACACCGGGGCACGCATACACACATGCACAGCGTGTACTCCAAGCTCGGGTACCAGACCACCTATAACCAGTAAGAAACCTGTGCGCTGTCACATCAGTCAGTCCCCTTCCCCCACACAGAGACCAAGCACAGAGACAGGCACCAGCTGGTGGTCTCCAAGGGAACTCATTGGCCTCCTGACTAGAATGGGGGAAGGGGGTTGTCCTAGGGCCCTTTGCTTCTTTCAATGGAGATTTTTTTCTTTCTTTTTCTTTTTTTCTTTTTTTGGGAACTGCCCAGGGCTGGAGCTGGCATGAACTGGAATTGGCTCTACGATAGGGGTGGGATCTTAAAAGCTGCTTGGTTATCAGGGGCTGGATAAGACCCCTCAGCTTGGGAGGGAAGAGAGAGCCTAGCATTAAACTAACGGGGCAGGCACTATTCTTGAAAGGTCTCCTTCCTCTATTGCCACCTTTCCAACAGAGGGGTGGGGTCTCTGGTCCAGACAAAGACAAAGCCATTCATTTTCCTGTAGGAGAAAGCACTATATCCTTGCTTGCCTTAGGGATGGAGTCTGCTGTCCTGAGGGACCAGAGCTGAGTCAGGTGGACTGTCTCTCTTGCTGGAGTTCTGGTGAGGCAGGTACCTAGCAGGGGGTGCTGCAGACAGATGCACCCCTTTCTGGGTGAGCTGGGAGCTTAGGAGGGACCCCCAAGGACCATCTAGCGGTTAGGAGCACTGTTATGAACTCTTTCCCTATTCTTGGGGAGACCCTCCAATCTCAGATGCAGGGGACAGAGGAGGTTTCTGTAGGTGTGCCTACCTTGACTGTGGCTCACACAACAGCTATTTGTTGGTTTGGGGTGGGGAGCAGGTGCTCCAGACAGGAGGCATCTTCTGAGGTGTCTGCAGGGATACCCACCTGGTGGGACTTTCACTCACCTACCAATTATCCATTCATCCATCCATCCATCCATCCACTCATCCATCCATCCATCCACTCATCCATCCATCCATCCATCCATCCATCCATCCATCCATCCATCCATCCACTCATCCATCCATCCATCATCCATCTATCCATTCACCCAGCCATTGTCCATCCATCTGTCCATCCACCCACCCACCCATCCATCATCCATCCACCCACCCACCCATCCATCATCCATCCATCCACCCACCCATCCATCATCCATCCATCCATCCATCCACCCACCCATCCACCAACCCACCCATCCACCCATCCATCCACCAACCCCCACACCCACCCACCCATCCACCCATCCATCCATCCATCCATCCATCCTTCCATCCATCCACCCACCCACTGCTGAGGTTCTATGATATGCTAGGCCTACTGGGCACAGAGAACAACAACACATGGTTCTTTCCTGAAGGAGGGCTGGGAACTTGCACATATTCACTGGCAGGACATTTACACGCATGGTTTTGCATGGCTTTCACAGTAAGTAAGCCAAGCAAGGCAGGTTTATTCCCCTATCTTCTGAGAAAAACAAGAACAAGAACAAGAACAAAACCCCAGGCTTATAGGCATCACTTAGCTGGGACTCATGCCTGTGTTGGTTGCCCATCCAAAGATGGCCTGGTGGGACCTGGGAAATGGGAGGAACAGATGACAGAGCCACAGAGGCTAACCCCGGAGCAGCATTTGATCTGTTAGGTTTTGGTTAGGTGTCCTCACATACAGTGGGTCCTCTGGGACAATGACCTGGTCTTGTATACAGATATATCCTTGGCATTTATTGTGGTGTTTGGTTTGGTTGGGCTTTCATTTGTCAGCATATGGAATGGCCTGGAATGAGTGGATAGGCTAAGTACTATAGAACCTACAGAGGACTGAGGCAGCAGAGTGAGGGGCCGCCACATCAAATGGGAAAGCTTTCAGTGAGGAGTTGTTACTTAGCTGGGGTTTTGAGGGGGGACAGGGGGTTCCAGCACAGCTTGGACACAGCAGCATGTCTGTGACACTTGTAGCTGACCAGTGGCTTTTGTTAGCCTGTGACTGGCATGTGATTGGCATGTGGTTGGAAGAGGCTGGCTTGCAGGTGTTCCGTACCTTGCTCATAATGGATGCTAGCATTGCTCCGAATGAATGTGAGAGCCACTCCTGCCCTGGACTTACATCAAGCCAGCCAGAGTCTGGGAGTTATTTGGGCATTTGGTCAGCTCCCTCTTTCAGTCAGGGTCAGACAGACAGAGCCTTGTAGGCCACGATGTAAGGACACATGCTTTGTAAGCCACCACACAGAAAAGTACCCTTGCCTGCATCCCTGGTTGCTTGTGTCACAACACAGGCTGTGGGTACCAAATGTGTCTAGCAGGCACGCAGGAAACCAAAAGGGCCAGGCTGTGAGAACAGCAGGAAGAAGAAAACGGGGCACCAGCTCCCAAGGCAGAGGTGTTAAAGGGGCACATGAGCCACGTTTGGAGTGGAGGAGCGAGCTCAGGCTGTTCAGAGTCAGCTGTCACAGGACTGAGCCAACCCTGCTGCCCTCTGGAGCCACCTGGCTGGCAACAGCTTCCTGGGAAGCAGGAGGGAACTGAGCCAGGCTCTGGGGAGGTGTTAAGGCTCTGTCAGATTTAGCTGTGCCTGAGGAGGATGGGGGAAAGAAGAGTTTCCCATCGGGAACCACATCTTGCCAGTACCAGGAGAAGGACCAGGTGGTGGGGTTATCAGGGCAGACTCCTGCCTGGCCTTGGCGGTGGGGAGGGAGACACGTTCCTACTTCCTCCTGACCATCTGCTGCTCCCTTAACTCTCCTCAGAAGGCTGAGGTGCAGGGTGTTAGCCATGAACCACCCTAAGATGGCAAGAGAACATGGAAGCAAAGAATATGTTTGTGAAATTAGTAACTGGGGAACCTGCCCCTCCTTTTTTTTTTTTTTTTTCTTTCGGAGCTGGGGACTGAACCCAGGGCCTTGCGCTTGTTAGGCAAGCGCTCTACCACTGAGCTAAATCCCTAACCCCGAACCTGCCCCTCCTAAACACGTCTCTGTGCACAGCTTCAAACCTTCCCCTCTCCAGAAAGCCGAACTTGGAAAGAGCAAGGGGGAAAGGGCTCGGGTCTGTGAGGCTGTACTCTGTGAGGCTGCTTGTAAGCATCGTACCTCATGTGATGCTCACCATAGCTTTCATCGTGGCCCTACTACCGTTCTCCAGAGGAAGAAGCGGGCTGAGAAAAGGGAAGTGGCCCACACAAGTCTACAAGCTGACAGATAACAGAGCTAAGATCTTTTCCAACTCACTCCCTACCCCTTCCCCGTATACAGACTCACTTTACAAAGAGGGAAGTGGAGTTGGTCTCTTCTGAGACTTACTCTGTTGGCCAGTGTGACCTGTCACATCTCTCATGACACAGAGGGGAAACTGAGGCTGAAGGTGGAGTAGCGCTTACTCTGCAAAGAAGGGTAGCTCCAATGGTTTCTAGAAGACCTAGCAACTGAGGCTGTTGACAGTTACCAGACCTAGTGACACAGACCTAGGACTCTAAAGGTTCTTCGTTCCACAGTTGGTGAGGTAAGATGCAGGTCTGAATAACCGAGATGTTTCTTTTGGGATGGAGTTATCCTCCCTGGAATATTTGGTACCCTGTAGAGATACTCTTGGTGGCCACATCTGAGAGGCTCCTTCTGGAAACTAGTAGAGACTGTGGGTGCTAGTAACCATCCTGCAGACGCAAGACAGTCGGCCCCACTACAATAGCTACCCAAGCATCAGTAGGGCTAAGGGGAAGGGGCCCCTGGATTGCACACACAGACGCAGTACTTTGGAGCAGATTCAGGATAATCTAGTGCCCTCTTCTGGCCCCCGGATACACACAGTACCCGCACTTACATTCAGGCAAACACTTCTATGCATAAGGTGGAAATAAATAAATCTTTATATAATGAACCAAATGGAGAACCTCATACGGGAGCAGATTTTGATACTAAGCTGTGATGTTGAGCAAGCCCTCAGGGCAACAGCGTTTCCCCCAGATGCAGTGTGGGACCCAGACTGGATGATGCTATGGTTTCTTCTAGTCCCAGTTCCGTGATTCCATATCAAGATGCTCTTGGTCTTCCATGAAACCCTTGCTCTCTTGCTGCTCACCCCCTGTCCCTCCCCCTTTGGCTTTTCAGGGCTCCCAGAGGCTAGGACGGACACAGCCATGTCAGAGCTGGTGCCCGAGCCCAGGCCTAAGCCGGCGGTGCCCATGAAGCCGGTCAGCATTAACTCCAACCTACTAGGCTACGTTGGCATTGACACCATTATCGAACAGATGCGCAGGAAGACCATGAAGACTGGTTTTGACTTCAACATCATGGTCGTTGGTATGGAAAGCCATGGGGTCACTGAAGGCCTAGTGGTGGGCAGAGTCCAGGATCCCATTTCTTTCCCCAGAAATGGCCTGGTTTCTCTAGGGTGAGCTCTTTCTAGGAGAGATTTCAACACTCGGACCACAAGGGTCTGATCCCCTCCTCCTAACCTGCTGGGTGGATGGCCAGCCTAGCTTCCCCACTAGCTGAGTGTAGACAGGCAGCCTCTTGGTCACGGGCTTTTAGGTTTGTGGAATGGGATAGCCTTTTCCCACCCCCAAGGGCCGTGAGAGGACTGGGAGAGAGATGGTCTTACTGTTCATGTTTTGTAGAACAGTAAAGCTTCAAAATTTTCCAGGGTCTTGGTCACTAAGCATTAGTGAGTCACAGAAAGTAGCAGAAAGGGGCATTTGTCTAATGTGAGCTGTTCCCTGAGTGTGCAAACAGGAAGTGAGGCATTCCCCCTCCCTCCCTCTTCTCCCAGTCCCATCAACGAGCCCTGTCCCTTTAACCTTGTAAAGGTCTCCTAAGTGTGTCGGCTTCTGCCCATCCCTCCATCACTACCTTAGGCCAAGCTAGGGTCTCACCTGGATTACTGCAGCTACCTGACCCAGTGTTGCTCACAGAGCGCTGGGCTGGAGCAGGATAAGAACCATGGCTAGGGTAGAAATCACCCCCAATGGTTTGCTACAAATCCACCAGCTGAGCTGACAGTGTGCTCTCTGAGGCAGATGTTTAACTTAGTACCAAAGCCTTAGCTTAAGAACCAGAGGCAGTTGGTTCATAGACACTTACTGCTGGGCTGTGGGACGGCTGGGATGACCTCGACCTTCCTGGTCTCCCTTCCTCTCCACTAGCATCCCCATGGCTCTTCCAACCTGCAGAACTCATTGAACCATCCATTCTAATTCCATAACTCTCTTTTAACCTCAGGATAAATTTAGACTTCTATCCCGACTGGGAGCTGCTCCAAGTCAGCTCTTACCAATTCCCCTCTACATGCCGCTCTGCACACAGAGGCCCTCGACTTGCCACGCTCTTTCCTGTAGAGCCTTTAGTACAAGATGGTTTAAGTGGCTTTTGCCAACTCCCCAGGTGGAATGAGAAAATGCATCTGCTTGCCACTCCTAGTCTCTGCTGTCTTCTTCCTTATCTGTAAAGAGACAGCGGGGATCACATGACAAGCCCAAACAGTGAGAACACCTCAGTTGGTGTCTAGAACCCCCTCTGCCTGGTCACCTCCCCGCTCCCCAATATTCTACACCCATGCATTAGACCAGCCCTTCTTGGACTTTATTGTCCAGTTAATTCCTCGTAAAGCCCAGCTAAGCCACGGGTTCTGAGCTGTGGCTCTGAGGTGGAACTTCTGCAAACATCTGGGCAAATGGTAGCATTGGTCACCAGCTAGGAGGCGGGCGTTCTGGGTAATTCTCGTGCATGAGAACTACTGCTCAGACCTGTGGTTCTTGAGCGCACTTTCACTTGGAGGCCCTCTTGAAAGAGCTATACAACTAACACAGGTGGAAAGGGAGCCATCGTGGAGGAGGGTGCTGTGGTTCTGCCTGTCCAACCTGTCCTCTTCTCCTAGTACTTCCTCCAAAAGGCCATTTAGGCCTTCTCCAAACACAATTTAAAAAGTAGTGGGGGTCGGAACATTGGCTCAATAAGTAAGAACACGGGGTTGGGGATTTAGCTTAGTGGTAGAGCGCTTGCCTAGCAAACGCAAGGCCCTGGGTTCGGTCCCCAGCTCCGGAAGTAAGAATACCGGATGCATGAGGAACTGTGTTTAAATCTCTGGCATCTGCATAAAAAGCTAAGTACAGCCAGCCACACTTGACCTACAGCCCTGGTGCAGTGGTGAACAGAGACAGGAAGCTCACTGGACCTTGCTGGTCACCAGCCTAACTCCAGGCTCAATCAGAAATCTCATCTCAAAGGAATAAGGTGGGGAGTGGTAGGGCAGCACACTCAGTGTCCTCTCCTGGCTTCTGCAAGCACACGCACTGGTACACATACATGAGCATACAACACACATACACCACCACCACCCACATATACATACATATACATATAACATACATACATATACACACTCACACATACACATGTTAAACACACATACATATAGCATGCACACACACATATGTATGTGAGCATATGTCACACACTGCATATATACTATGTACACATATCACACAATCACACATACCAGATAGATACACATACACATACTTAGGTACACATACATACATAGCATATAACACAATACATACATAGGTCTTAATACACAATCAGATATACACAGACATAGAACCCATACCACACACACATGCATACACATGCAACATGAGCATATAACACATACATGTACACAGAATACATATGTGAATATATACATATGCATATACGTGTGTATGTTTGTTGTGTGGTTCTTGGGGTCTGAGCCCTGGCCTTGCCTTCACTAGCTGTGATGCCTCATCCATGATACATTACACGAGGTTTCTAGGGCCATCTCAGCTAGGCAGATAACTCTGCTATGAGATACACAGGGATGGCATAGAGAATGATTTTAGTTCTGTGTTCGAGAGCCTGACTGTCAGCACAGTGCCCTGGTTTTCAGTCCCCAGCACCAGTGTGTATTGGGGTGTAAAAAGGCCAATTTCATTAACAGATGTGGAAAAGCTCAGGTACTGTGTGCAGGATCTGAAGGTAAAGTGAGTCTTCTATTCTCACGTTTACTGTTATTAAATACAGAAAAGTAGGCTGGGCCTAACCACAAGGCAAACCAAACCAGAAAACTACACCACACGCAAACCACCCAGATGCACGAGCTGTGCTTTCTCCTAGTTTCCTGTAGTTCATGAAGGGACATGGAATCCAACTGTCATTTCCTGAGGCCCCTCTCCTACCTTCCCAAGAGACACCAATTCCTACCTGATGCTCATTCCTCAAGTTCAAATAAGGCTTGGCCTGGACCACAGCTCTGGAGTTCTATAAGCTCACAGGAGGGCTCTGCAGCTCAAGAGGCAGATGTGGGTCTGTCTCCCTTTCTCTGTCTCCCCTTCCCGTGCTGTAGGCCAGAGTGGACTGGGCAAGTCGACGCTGGTCAACACACTGTTCAAGTCCCAAGTGAGCCGGAAGGCCTCCAGCTGGAACCGGGAGGAGAAGATCCCGAAGACAGTGGAGATCAAAGCTATTGGGCATGGTGAGGACTAGGCCAGGATCCTCTGTGAGCATCATTTGGAGGGGGTGGGACTGTGCCAAGCAAGAGGAAGGAAGGTGGCTTATTGGGGACTAAGATAATGGAAGGTAACTGCAATGTGGAATTGAGCTCCGGATTTGTTGGAGCAAACTCCGTAGGGTGCTAAGCCTAGACAGTGAGGTAGGAATGGAGAGTGTCTGTGTATTGAAGGGTATAGACATGAAAGAGGTGGTTCTTGAACTCTGGGAGAAAGCCCGGGAAAGATTTAGACAAGTAGGAACAGGAAGAAGCCGGGCACGGTCTCCTAGGCGTGTTGAATAGCATTCGTAAAAGTGCTGAGTGGGAGAAGTGTGTAACCTTGGCTTTGCAAACAGCTGTGTCTAAGAAGCATGGGTATGGCTGGTCAGCGGGCTGCAGAGCCCCTGGGGTCAGCCGTAGGAGTGACCTCTCTGGTGCTTTCTGTTCTCTCTAGTGATAGAGGAAGGTGGTGTCAAAATGAAGCTGACGGTCATCGACACGCCAGGCTTTGGAGACCAGATCAACAATGAAAACTGGTACTTGCCTGTCTCTGAGATTTATTTATGCTCTGCTACAGACTCAGTCCCATTGAGAACGACCAGCATCCTCCACGGGCAAGAAGCTTGGTCCCCCGGGAGCTACTCTTGCTGACCATCCATGGGAAGCCATCAGTTGAGGCTGAGCTGGCCATTGGGTTGAGAAAGGAGGGAGGTGAGGGGATTGCACCCCGACTGTGTCCCAGAGGCATGCTGGAGTTTTGTCCTTTGGATGGATCCCATCTGTCTTAGGGTTTTACTGCTGTGAACAGACACCGTGACCAAGGCAACTCTTGTAAGGACAACATTTCACAGGGACTGGCTTATAGGTCCATTATCATCCAGGCAGGAGCATGGCAGTATCCAGGCGGACATAGGGCTGGAGGAGCTGTGAGTTCCACTTCTGGTTCCAAAGGCAGCAAGCAGAAGCAAGCTGGCTTCCAGGCAGCTAGGAGGATGAGGGTCCTATCAAAACCCACACCCACAGTGATACACCTACTCCACCAAGGCCACAGCTCCTAATAGTGCCACTCCTTGGGCTGAGCATATACAAACCATCACACTTCTCTTTTTCCTGCCCCTCAGCTGGGAGCCCATTGAGAAGTACATCAATGAACAGTATGAAAAGTTCCTGAAAGAGGAGGTTAATATCGCCAGGAAGAAGCGCATCCCTGACACCCGGGTCCACTGCTGCCTCTACTTCATCTCCCCAACGGGACACTCGTACGTAAACAGACCTACTACTCCTGGCTCCAGTTTGTGTCATCTGGGCCATGGACTGGAGACTCCGTACCTGGTTTAGCTGGGGAGAGCCAGATGGCTGGAAGGTCATGGCCCTGGAACCTTAGGGCTCCTCAGACTTTCTATAGGAAAGAGAGTAAAACCGGCCATCCCTGCCTTCTATACTGTTCCCTGGTGTCTCCGTACAGCCAGCCCAACTACACCAGAAGAGAGAACTTAAGCAGAGGGGCACCTCGTTTGTTCAGTAGATACTTGCTTTGGACAAGGCTCGGGGTTTGGGGGTGGCAAGAAAGGCAAAGCAGAGAGAATCGGGGATCCTGGATTGGGGCTGGTATTTAGGCAAGATATGGAACTTGTGGGTTGGGGATTTAGCTCAGTGGTAGAGCGCTTGCCTAGGAAGCGCAAGGCCCTGGGTTCAGTCCCCAGCTCCGAAAAAAAGAACCAAAAAAAAAAAAAAAAAAAAAGATATGGAACTTGTCTGTGGGAATCTAGAGAGTGGCCACCCGAGCAGGGGAGCCAGACGTACAGCGATGAAGTCTATGCCACGTGATTTGTAAGCAGCAGATGGGCCCCATGGTAGGGAGTGGGAACAGACAGAGGTCAGACATCTCGCTGGTGTTCCCTGCAGGGCAGTGTGTACCTCTAAGCCCCTCTAAGCTTTTGAGAGGATGTAGACCTTGAAGTTGAACGTGCCAGGGGTACCTGGGCGGTGTTGAGTTATAGAGTTTGTTTGATCCAATAACCCTGGATCAGATCTAGGACTTCAATAAGATGAGGGCTTTTAAATTTTTTTTGTTTTGTTTTTTAAGAGTGGGTACTAGGGATTGAACTCAGGGCCTCACACATGCTAGGTAAGCACTGTACCATTGAGCTACATGTCAGCCCTCTTTTTACCTCCTCCTCTTCCTCTTATTCCTCCTCCTTCTCCTCATACTTATTCATTTATGATAATCATTTATGGTTTCTTTGGTTTTTTTGTTTGTTTGTTTGTTTTTGAGATAAGGTTTCTCTGTGTAGCCCTGGCTGTGTTGGAACTGGCTTCATAGACCAGGCTGGCCTCAAACTCAGAGATCTGCCTGCCTCTGCCTCCCAAGTGAGGACATGTGCCACCATGCCTAACCCTCCTTTTACTTGGTTGTCCAAAATTACCTTGAACTTATTCTGTAGCCCGGACTTGCCTTGAAGTTGAGATCTTCTAGTTTTAGCTCTTCCCAGACCTCAGTCCACAGTTAGTGGAAACTATCAGACAGTCTGACTAATGGGTTCCCAGATTGCAAACTAGAGTCGCACTGGGGCACTAGAGCTTGGCTCTACGGCATGAGCTGTGGGGGCTGACAGGAGGCCATTGGGAAGTTCAGTTGGTGATGACCACCCATGCTTGTCCCCCCAAAAAAGAAATTCTTGGGTCAGAAAAGGTGTCCTGGGTGGTTTGAGAGGGTTTAAGGAGAGGGATGCTTTGTGTGGAAACTGAGGAGGATAAAAGGGAGCTTGAGTCTGAGGACAACGTTGGGGACATGCAGCAGGTGCTGAAGCAGTACATGTGCAGCTGCATGGCGTCAGCCAGGTTCCCCGGCCAGTTGGCTCCCCTGGTGGCAGTGGCTGAGTCAGGAAGGGGATGTGGCTCTGATCTTCCTGCCTTCTCTGGGCCCCAGCTTACGACCACTCGATCTTGAGTTCATGAAACACCTCAGCAAAGTGGTGAACGTCATTCCTGTCATTGCCAAGGCTGACACCATGACCCTGGAGGAGAAGTCTGAATTCAAGCAGAGGGTGAGCTGGGGTCTCTTTGTCCTTTCCCTACCTCCAGTGCTGCCTTCCCCTCCTCTGGGTCAGGACCATTTCCTACCTGCCATGCCTTCCACTTCCCCCATACTCCACTTCTCCACCCTAACCCCCTCCTACTTCACCATCTGAGGCAAGGGATAGACATTCCTGGGACCAGAGCTGAGGCCACCAGTTCCAGACTGTCTTTCCCTCCCGCTCCACACTTGGTCCGGTAAAGGCTCCGGCTCCCAGATAAACTCATCACTGTGAACCGATCCAATGTTAGGTTACTCAAAAAGAGTATGCTAATCGGTAACCAAGCTTCACTAGTTCCCACTGGGTGAAAAGAAAAAGAAAGGAACCAAAAAGAACACTGAAGAGATCCTGGAGGAAGAGACTTAAGTCTTGAAAGAGGCGGTTTTTATCTCCTTTCCCAGTCAGCTGAAACCCCAGGGGCGGAGCCTGAGCTCACAGTCTCCTCCCCTCTTCTCTCCCAGACCTGGGCCTTTTCTTGGGGTCTTCCTGCCGCCCAGGTCTTGGAGAGGAGAGACCGAGAGACCAGACAGATTATCAACGCCTTACTACCTTGCCTCTCTAGGTTCGCAAAGAGCTTGAAGTAAACGGCATTGAGTTCTACCCTCAGAAGGAGTTTGATGAGGATTTGGAGGACAAGACAGAGAATGACAAAATCCGGGTAGGTGCATGGGGCTCTCTTTGTCACCAGATGCTCCCTCGGTGCCTCTGGGGGTTGCCATCAGGCCTTTCCTCCATGTTCTTCCCTTACCATGACCCGTTGTCACTTCACCTAACCTAGACCACAGGAGGTATGGATGTCAGTGACCCTCACGAGGACTGTGAACTCACAGAGGGGCTTCCTATGCTCAGGAAACTAGTCCCTTCCATCACCAGACATTAGGAGAGCCTCACCTTCCTTCCAAGAATCTGGCAAAATCATTGTCAGATGATGGGACATTGAGCTAATGCCCAGAGGAATCTATAGTTAGAGTCTGCCTCAGTTTCTCCCTCTACAATACAGAGGCTGGACTAGTGAGTGGCTTATAGGCTTTCTCTGACTTTAGAAGAATGATTTAAAAAATAAACATGGGCTAATGAAAATTGCTTAATGCGTAAGGGTACTTGCTGTCAGCCTGATGAATTGGGTCACCAGGATCCATGTGGCATAAGGAACGAATTAACTCCCAAAAGTTGTTCCCTGATCTCTGTATATACTTGAGAGAGACACACATAGATATACACACACAGAGACCAGGATTCTCAAGGTAAAAGAAGTATGACTTTCAACACACACACACACACACACACACACACACATGCACACATACAGAAAAACACACAGACAAAGACAGACACACATACAGATAAACACACACAGACACACTCATAGACACACACAGATATATAGACACACACATAGATATATACACATACAGACCAGAGACATAGATATATACAGACACACACAGACACACATAGACATACACATAGTTATACACACAGAGAGACCAGAGACATAGACACACACAGACACACACACAAACACACATACACACACACACACACACACACACACACACATTTTGTGCAGTGCTCAGGATTGAACCCAGGGCCTTGGGTCTGCTAGGCAAGAGCTCTATCACTAACCTGTACCCTCAGCCCAAGTCCACTCTTTTTTTTTTTCTTTTTCTTTTCTTTTTTTTTTTTTTTGAGCTGGGGACCCAACCCAGGGCCTTTGCGCTTGCATAGGGCAAGTGCTCTACCACTGAGCTAAATCCCTAACCCCCCAAGTCCACTCTTAATGCCAAAGCACTGCACTTACATCATCTGTCTGCACACTTGGCTTAATATTCAGAGGCCAGCTCTACACATATGTGACCTCCTTTACACACACACACACGTATGTGACCTCAGTTTACACACACATATGTATGTGTCCTCAGTTTACATACACACATATGTGTCCTCAGTTTACACACACATGTATGTATCCTCAGTTTACACACACATGTATGTGTCCTCAGTTTACCCATGTATGTGTCCTCAGTTAACACACACACACACACACACACATACACACACATGTATGTGTCCTCAGTTTATACCCACACATGTATGTGTCCTCAGTTTGCATACTGTATCCACATGCTGCATGTGGAGATTGTGGCCAGCGAGGGGCACATAGGACACTGTTTCCCTGCAATCCTATCATCTGGTATCATAGTTTGCATACTTCTATGCTAATTTGAGTTCACCCCGTGGCGTAGTCTCCCATGATCTTTTCCTGAACTTACTCTGTCATTAAGCGGCATGTGACTCTTTCGTCCAGTGACAATAACATCCAGGCAGGTCCATTTAGGTGCTTGCCCTGATGGAACAGAGCAGCCCCATCTCAGAGCAGAGCCCTGAAAGTTCAGTACCTGGGCATCTGCCAGTAGGTTCCATGGGAGCCACAGTACACATCTCGGAGTCCGGCTGACGCCTGGGTAGGTGCTGTTTGTCAGAGTCTGTGCTAGCTAGCTCCCAGAGTGGTTCCAAATCAAATGAAAATATGTACTCAAGCACAATGAACTGTTCAAAGTGCTCTCTCATTGAAGGAACGCCAACTTACTGTGGGTAGCCAGTCAGACAACAGTGTAGTTGGGCCCAGGCCTTGAATCTCAGCTGTCTTTACAAGCGTCAGAGCGCTGTTGCTCTCAACACCAGTAGCGTCATTGAGGGAGCCAGGGAATAAGATGTGAAAGGCTGTCCTGCCCTGGACACTGAGTTTGGAGCCGAGGACTGAGCATGTGTGTCTGGTTGTGCTTTCCCCCTCTGCAGCAGGAGAGCATGCCCTTCGCGGTGGTGGGGAGTGACAAGGAGTACCAAGTGAATGGCAAGAGGGTCCTCGGGAGAAAAACACCCTGGGGGATCATCGAAGGTAATCCAGTGCATCTCCCAGGAGGAGTGGCCGTCCAGACAGCGGCTATTAAATACCAAGACGTCAAAGTGTCAGGAGCTAGGATACTACGATATTATTATCAGCTGGCTGCTGCCCTTAAGGAACTTAGAGTTTGAGATGCCAGTCACAGGCAGGGAACCATGACACCATTTAACATGTGGCCAGATGGCAATGACTTGGCCTGTCAAATGAATATAGGACACAGACAAACTTTTTTTTTTTTTTTTAAAGATTTCTTTATGTGCGAGTACACTGTCGCTGTCTTCAGACACAGGAGAAGAGGACATCAGATTCCATTACAGATGGTTGTGAGACACCATGTGTTTGCTGGGATTTGAACTCAGGACCTCTGGAAGAGCTGTCAGTGCTCTTAACTGCTAAGCCATCTCTCTAGCCCCCAGACAAACTCTTGAGGGGTGGAAAAACCAGAGAAAGAGTTTCATGTATGACCTGACAAGGTGCCAAAGGGTGAATCACATGTCGCCTTAGTCAGTGATTTATTATGAGTGGATGTGACCTTGGGTGGGACACAGTGATTCTGAAAGCTTTCAAGAAGTTACTTCAGGGGTCTCACTGGGAACTGGAGAGGTAGTTTCACTTGCTTAGTATGTGCAGGGTCCTGGGTTCGATCCCCTGCACAACACGCACAAAACCAAACCAAGAAAACAATTATGGTAACCCTGTAAGGGGTACAGGGCAGATGGTCCCATCTTCAGAATATGAGTCTCAGATAAGTGAGATGCTTTGCTTTGCTTTGCAAAGGTCATACAGGTCCCACCCACAAGGAGCACCCACCAGTGGTGCTGGAGATTAAACCCAGAGGTTTTCATGTGCTAGTAAAACTTGAACTTCACATTTGCATAATTTGATTCCCAAACCAGGATTTACTCTACTGCTTTGAGTAATTTTAATTTTTTTTAATTATTGATAATTTTTGAGGACCCGGTAGTAGAACTCAGGGTCTTAATGCGCTGAACAAGTGCTCTACCATTGAGCTAAATCCTTAACTAATGTTTTTTTTTTTTTGAGACAGTTTTTTTTATAAAAAGAATTATTTATTTAATGTATATAAGTACACTGTAAACACCAGAAGAAGACATTGTATACCATTACGGATGGTTGTGAGCCACCATGTGGTTGCTGGGACTTGAACTCAGGACCTCTGGAAGAGCAGTCAGTGCTCTTAACCACTGAGCCATCCCTCCAGCCCTGATCTTGAATTCATGACCTTTCTGTTTCTAACTCCCAAATGCTGGGATGACAGTGGTGGGCCACCACCTTTTCCACATTCAGTACCTTGGGATTTTATTTTTTTATTTGCCTTAAAATAGAATAATTCGTGAGAGTGTTATGTGCGCATCGTTAAGACCAGAGAGTCATGTCTTATCCTCCTCTGTTCCCACAGTTTTTGGTGAGCGGTTTGCAGACAGCAGTCACCCCGTCTCTGTCAACTGATTTACTGTATAGAATGTGACCCTTGGAAGCTGGGCCAGTCATTGGGTCCTATGTGTTTTATCTTCCTCTAATCTTTGTCCTATCTTTAGAAAAGGAACTGTAGCAGGCCTTCACAAGTTTCTTTTTTTTTTTTTTTTTTTTTGGTTCTTTTTTTTTTTTTTTCAGCTGGGGATCGAACCCAGGCCTTGCGCTTCCTAGGTAAGCGCCTACCGCTGAGCTAAATCCCCAGCCCCCTTCCTTCACTAAGTTTTTAAACTCCCACATTAATTTTTGTAAAATGGGGACAAAACCAACCCATATTATGATTCATTCTACAGGGCTGGAGAGATGGCTCAGTGGTTAAGAGCACTGTCTGCTCTTCCAGAGGTCCTGAGTTCAATTCCCAGCAACCACATGGTGGCTCACGACCATCTGCAATGGGATCCCATACCCATAAAAGGGATTCATTCTACAGTGTCTAGAATGGTGCTGTGTCCATTATACCTGATTTAAAAGTATTTGCTCAGTTTTGAGAAAAGAAAAGGAAGAGAAAGAAAGGAAGGAAGGGAACCAGTACACTAGTGAACAAACCTCAGGCAAGTCTACGTAAGAACCCCCCTCGTGCTGTGTTAAAGCATTGTTAAAATGGCCTCCCTGCTGGGCCGACACTAGTGAACTGGCTACCTGTTTTCTTCTGTTTTGTCCATAGTCGAAAACCTCAACCACTGTGAGTTTGCCCTGCTTCGAGACTTCGTCATCAGGTACGATGTACCCCCACATTAATAAATACCCCAGATGGCATGTTTAATTATGTGATCAAAGATCATCTGCTCAGATTCACTTCCTGAGTGTCTACCCTTTCTAACAGAGCTCTCTGTCCCTGTTCTAGCCCCGGTCTCAAAGGGGTTGTAGGACTGACATCGGTCCTCAAGGGTGGGTCCCAGTCATTGGGTTCAGTCTACCAAGGAGATGTGTTAGCCTCAGAGCTGGACCACCTTCTGCTCTTCTGACCCTTAACTGTATCTTCTTCTCTTTTCTTACCCTGTGCCCCTTCAGGACTCACCTCCAGGACCTCAAAGAAGTAACACACAACATCCACTATGAAACTTACAGGGCCAAGAGGCTCAATGACAATGGAGGCCTCCCTCCGGTGAGCGTGGACACAGAGGAAAGCCACGACAGTAACCCGTGATGAGCCCTTCTCTGTGTTACCATACATATCCCCCTTCTCCAAACACACACACCCCCCAGATACCACCTCCAGCCACCTCCTCCTTTCAGCTGTCCTACAGGCCTGTCTGGCATTTGTGCAGTATTTTGTCTGGTGTGTGTGTGTGTGTGTGTGTGTGTGTGTGTGTGTGTGTGTGTGTGTGTGTGATGGAGAATGCCTGTGTGTCATGTGTTTGTGTGTGTTGCCCGTGCCTGTGCGTGTGCATGCCTGTGCGTGTGCGTGTGTGTGCGTGTGTGTACGCGTGTGCTCAGGGGTGAGGTATTTTCATTGCCCTCTCTGGAAAGTCCTTTGTAAGTCTGCTTTCTCCATGACTCTCCATTCTGTCTCCTTTTTTCTTGTGCTCCAGAACAAAAAGCTGTGCGCCTCACTCAGGAGGTTTGGGGAAGGTTTTATTTTAAAATGCTGGGAGCAGGTGAGCCACAGGCAACTCTTTCTTACTTCTGACCCGCCCACAGCCTGGGGATGCAGGTATTCATGGACTGGTGACCGAGTTAGCCTCTGGTGGGCTGTGGGAGCACAGAACCACTTTTCACTGTAAGTTGAGGTAATCTGGACTGAGACTAGGACTTCTTGGGAAGATGGAGAGAAACGTCACAGGGTGCAAAGAAGAAAGCTGAGGGGGCTCCTGCAGAATTGGTGTCTGGAAATGGAGCTCCACACTTGTGTCTAGGTTGAGGTCACTGTCAAACAGCAGGTCATCACCACTGCTAACCACTGCTTCCTGTGCTCGCCCTCCCCATATTTCCAGGCTGGTTAGTTCCCTCCTCTTCCTGATTTCTCTTTCCCCTCCCCAGCTTCCTTTGCTTCCTTTCTTCGTACATTCATATATTCACACACTCGCCCCTTTCCTGCCTGTCTCTGACCTTTTATCTCCTGTTAGAGTAATCTATGTTAGCTTCCTTTCTGCATTTAGAAATCAGGCCCGGCCTGCTTCCTACATTGACTTTCTACTGCCCTTAGATTGAATCACAGCTAGGAGCCGGAGAGATAATGGCTCTGTGCTCAGTATCATCTTTCACTCTTGCAGTGGACCCAGGCTCAGTTCCCAGCACTTTCCTGGTGGCTTACAGTTATCTGTGACTCCGGTTCCAGAGGATATGACGCCCCCTTTTAGCCTCCATGAGCATGGTGTACATACACACACACACACACAGACAAGCACTCATATGCATAAGGTAAAAATTAATAAACCTTAAAAAGAATAAGATCAGAAGTAAAAGCACGTGGTAGTACATGCTAAGACTGCAAGAGGATTTCAAGTCTAGAGAAGACTAGGAAAGCCAGGTTCGGCGACCGACCCCTGAAATTCGCTCTGACTTGGGAGTAGCCTGGAGAAATGGGAGAACTTGGTAGCTTGGGCTGCACCTGGTGTCCTGTTCAAGGAAGTACGTGTTATTGGTCAAATGAGGCAACCGTTAGGCGGAGGGAATTACATTTGAGAATTCTGAAGTATCGGAAAAAATATCCAGAGTTTCTGAGGTGGCTGGACTTCTGAGAGAAATTTTAACACGTTTCCCTTTCTCGAGTAGCCTTCTGTCTGTGTTAAGCTGGCTTCTCTGCGGCTTTGTTCTGTACAAACTCTCTGTTCTCATTTGTCTGTCTTCCTCGGCTTCTCCCCTCCCCGAATTCTCTCACCGTCCGACCCTGTAGACGTTCCCAGGAGCACCCATAGCTGTACATTTATTGCCTTCTCGGGAGCCCCGTATTTATTAATGCACACTTTTACTGTTCCTTGCACATCCAAGTTATTCTTTTGTTCCTGTAGTTTCTAAGGCTGCTTTAAGCAAAGCCATTTAGCCTTAGGAAAGGGAAGACACCATGTGATTCTGTTTACAACTGATCTATTCACTATCCCACCTCCCGGTCCAGCCTGGGTGTTGAACTGGTCCTCCCTGAATGCCAGCATTTTTGACCTATATTACCCAGTCACTAAAGAGAGAGAGAGAGAGAGAGAGAGAGAGAGAGAGAGAGAGAGAGAGATGGAAGACCCAGAATTCAGTGGACCAAGTGGAAGAGAAGGAAATGATCAGATCATGTGACCCTAATCCTATGGTCTTAGCCTTTCCTGAGAACTGCTCTATCTCTAGACCTCATCCCTCATCCCCCCTTTTCCCATAACATTACTAAAGAATAGTCAGCTGTCAGGCTAGAACGGTAGCAACATTATAGAGCTGGCTGGCTGCTCCACTGAGCTGCTCTGTATAGTGAATGGGATTGGACAACTAAGGCCAGCAGGTGCTAAGGACGGTGGGCATTGGAGATGCTAAGTAGGAGAATGCTGCCTGTCTCCCCTAAGCTGTGGTCTCACTGTCCCTGGAGAGGCTGTGTTATGTGTCTGCTGCCAGCTGCCAGTCTCCACACCCTCAACCATTCTCAACTCCCCCTGCAGGGAGAAGGCCTCCTGGGCACTGTCCTTCCACCTGTGCCAGCCACCCCCTGCCCCACTGCTGAATGAAGGCCATTTCAAGTGCTGCTTCTCCCTCATCCCTCCCAGCTGTTATTGCTGCAGGGCCACGCCCCCTTTAGTGCCGTGCTTGTCCAGCCCACCAGCACAGCCCCTCTCAGCCCTCGGCCAGTGGGAGGGGCTAGCTGCGTCTCTAGGACAGTTGCTTCCTCCGTTTAGCCAAACTACTCCTCTCCTCCCCCACGGAATGGAGTTCCCGCCAGCACCACCCTGCTCTACCATCTATGTTCAGCAGCCCCAGCCCTTGTGTAGGCAGGAGGAACTCACGGAGAGCTTCTCCTGCCCTTGCAAGCGCACACCAGCGACTGGTAACTGTCTCCAAGGGAACCGGCATTGCTCCCTAGCCATTCATCTGCATGAGTACTTTCTTGGCTACCGTAACCGGTCAAGAAAGCAGCTTTCCTGCTTGTCAGAGTCACTGAGGTCAGCCGTGTGAGCCCCTGTGTGGGACAAGGGTGTCTCCTTCATTGCTTCAAAGTATTTATAAGGGTGATTGATTATACATGTTGGGGAGCCAGATGACTAGCGTCACTTTAAAAAAAAATCACCGCTGGTGGCTGGCCCAGTGAGTATGTGTGTAGACAACCTGTTTACCCCAAAATATGGCCATCCGGGAAGTGGTTTTGCTGAAAAGAGGTTGCTGGAGTTGACTTCCCTATCCCCAAACTTTAAAAGAAAGGGAATTAAACACACACACGGACTACTCCAAACCCACAAGCTATACACTCTAGGAAGAAAAAATAGCACCCTTTTGTACATTTAGCAATAAGAGGGATCTCTTCCCACCTACCCTGACTATTCCTGCTCCCATCCTCCACCCTGTTAATGTGAGCGATGCATTAGCCTGACCACAGGTGGTCGCTATAGGCTAATGGAAAATACCCAACGGAGGGCAAAGCCCCCCTCAGATGCATGAATGTTTGCGGACGGCTGCCACTGCCCCATACACTGTGTCTTTATAGGACCCTCCCTCAGCCACCCCACCTGCCATCTCCACCTGGACACAACTTGCTCAAAGGCTGGTGACTTGTGGGCCATTCATCTACAAGTCCTGATGGAACAAGGCCCAAGCCTAGGGGATGCAAGAACGACCCATTTTTAAGACGTTACTAGTCCCAGCCAATGTTTTGGTGATATTCCAGTTTAGTTTCCCAGTTGAAAACAAGCCAACAGACACTCAGACTGGTCGTGTAAATGTTGCTAGCCTCTGTTGTACAACTAAACATTACTGTTTGAACAATAATGGCCTGGTCTTTATCTTATTCGTGTTTCTTGCTCCTTGATAAAAATCAGGTGTGAACGACACCATCTCACTGGGTGTGAGCCAGGGCAAGGTGAGCTCTTGGCAAGGTGTGGAGTAGCCACAGATACTAGATAGTGAACACGTGGCATCTATTCAGTTTTTGGTGATGTGAGGCCATACCCCAGTCATTCCCTGGAATTTTGTAACCCCAGTGAGCAGGAGAGTTGACTGTGTTTTTCCAGGAAGTATTTAGTCCCAATTACTTAACTTCTTAGCATCTCTCCCACCTTCAAGGCATAAGGACTAAGTCTATAAATGAAAGCCTAGTCTAGCTTAGAAAGCTATTTTACTGTGAATATAATAAGAATACAAAGGGGCCCGTGAGATAGCTTGTCTGGGAAGAACACTTACTATCAAAGGCTGACAGTCTGAGTGGAAACCCTGGCTCCTACAGGGTGGAAGGAAAGAACCAACGTCCATGAATTGTCCTTTGACCTCCACATGTTCTCACAATCACATGCGCGCATGGGCACGCAAACACATACACACACAATTTAAGAAGCAACGGGGAGATGGCTCTGCTGGTAAGTGTGATGGCCACACCAGCAGGAAGACCTGCGTTCAGATCCCTAGCACCCACATAAAACTATATCTGCACCCAGAGGCCTGCCATGTGGGTGGACAGCCACAGGGGCCCGGGTGCCGGTGATGAGCAAGGGTGTGGTGGAGAGATGGGAGGGAAACAGAGGTGGAATGGTTTGCATGCCATGAAAAGAGGCAGAATTGGAGACTGCAGGGTAGTGAGGAACAGCCTGATGCGAGGGGCCTGCGATTCCACCGAAGGCCACGGCTCGAGCTGTCGCTGAGGACCACGTCTGTGTCCGAGGTCCTGCAGCAGTAGAGGTCTGTGGCCCATGTTACTAACAAAGGCCATGCAGATGTCCCTGGTCTGGGGCTGCTGCCTGGGGCCATGTTGATGTCTGAGGAGCTGGCCCTGCTCCTCGCCCAGGCAGCTTGGGCGAGCTGGACCTGGGGATATGGCTGTGGAAGAGCTGACCCTCAGGGCGTTAGAGCAGGAGGCCTGGCCTCACCCTTTGCCAGGGCAGTGCTGGAGAGCTGCCCCCAAGGGCATAAAAGTGAGAGTGCCTTGCACCTCTTATGGGCAGACAGTGGAGCTGGCCCTGGTGCTGTGGGCTCAGACGAGTCAGCCCTAAGGGTGTGAGTTCGGGAGAGCTGGCCTTGGTGCATGGATGCAGGAGAACTACCGGGCTAACCTAGTCAGGTGCCATGTAGGCCCAGATGCTGGGCTTTGAGTTGGCCCACTCTAACATCTACCTAATCTCTGAACTGCTGGAGCGTGTGAAGGGGTCAGCCTGCAGAGCCAAAGCTGCAGGATCTCCACGGCACAGGGCAACGACAGGATATCCGAGAGGAGTCCTGGTGAGGACCCGGTATTGATAGAGTAGCAGAAGCCAGAGGCTTTGAACCAGACCAATGACTCATTTGTAAATAAAGCTGTTATACTGTGTGACAAACCATGGCACACCACAGCTTCCCCGGCAAGATGGGTTTTTAAAATACATTATATATAAAATCTTTACTCATTAAGCAATATAGTATATTGAATTTAATAGTTTATATTCAATTTGTATTATTTCATTATATATTTATCTTAAATATAAAAGATGAATATTTTATATTCAATTTAGATTTAACAATATATTTTTTAAAAAAAATATAGTTTTCTTTTAATGGGAGGAAGGTCGCAAGGGCAGAGGGTGGCTATGGAGGGATGGGGAGATGTGTGAGTCTGGGGTGCATGATGTGAAATTCACAACGACTCAATACGAAGTTAAAAAACAAACCAGGTACGGGGCCATGCTTACCTGGGGCTTGCTGGCCAACCAGTCTGTTTCCATGCTCAGTGAAATATTCTTTCTTGAGGCAAGAGGGGAGGGTGATAGGATATGTGGCATCCTCTTCTGGCTTGTTCATGTGCACACAGGCATGCACAGCCAACACGCAGAGCGCACACACACACTTCTACAGGGAGGAGGGTGCACAGCAGCTTACACAGCAGCGCTCTCTCAGATCGAGGACCACCCTTGCCCTCGTTTGCAGCTCAGTGAGCATCACAACTCCCACCTGCTTGTTAGTCCCTGAGTTTTAATGGGAACTTTAAGCACTTATTTGGGACCTTGACTGTTGTTTCTAACAAAATCTCAGACATTCGATTTTGCCAATAAAGACGCAGGAGGCAGATGCTGGGGCGAAAGCCGATTAGCTTGGAGAGGCAGAGAAAGCATCCAGCATATCTTCCTCCTCAGCCCATGTCCTAAAGGAAGAGTTCTGCTTCTCCACACTGTCTCCCAACCACCTCCAACTGAACATCCATCCCTTCTACCTCCTGTCCTCCTGACTCCCCCCTTTTTTTTTTTTTTTTTTTTTTTTTTTTAGCTGGGGACCGAAACCCAGGGCCTTGCGCTTGCTAGGCAAGCGCTCTACCATTGAGCTAAATCCCCAACCCCCTCCTGACTCCCTCTTACTCGGTCTTTTTCCTATGTTCCCACCCCACCACTGCCTGCTTGCTCCGCCTCTTGACCTATGGTTGATTTTATTTAATCCTGTTTACAATAAACAGAAGGCTCTCGGGGTTCACAATGTGATCAAACCCTGCAAATATCCTGCAACACTTGACTTTCTGTGAGGTGAACCTAAGGTACAAATGAATGAAGAGAGAGTTTGGAGGGGCCAGAATGGAAGATGAATCAAGAGGCTCTTGAAACCGTGCAGGTAAAATGAGGAAGATACCAACACAACGAACGCAGATGAAGGGAAGTGACATGTGAAAGACACAGCTGTTTGGTGGACACCAACCATCACAGCCACAATAAGCCTGTACACTAACGTTCAAGTGTGGAAGGACAATCTTCTTGTCCAAGGCTTCATTGACCAGGAGAGGCTAGATCTCGATGTTTGCTGCTGTATACTATTCCTATTAAGTTCGATTCCTAATTCTAGTAAGTCTTGTAAAAATTGTCTGGGCTAGGAGTAGTGGCCCATGCCTTTAAACCCAGCACTTGGGAGGCAGAGGCAGGAGGGTCTCTGAGAGTTTGAGGTCCACCTGGTCTACGTAGTGAGTTCCAGAACAGTCAGGGCTATATAGAGAGACCCTGTTCACAAAAACAAAAACAACAACAAAAATCTGAAATCTGGACAGGTCTTACAATGATACTACGATTATTTGGACATTTTCATTTGTTCACTGGGACATTAACACTCTAGAGTGTCTTGAGCAATAGATTGAGCAATAGAAAGGCTCAATGGATCCAAGAATCGGACCTACTGAAGGTTGAAATTCACTGTCCACTTCCTGATCTAGCTTACCTTTTCTGGGTATTCTCTCACAAGACCATAGGTTCTATCCTAGGCCCTCTTTGATGGAAGGAAGCTCTGGTTTTAAAAGAGTGGAGGATATGTAGACCCTCAATCTGGGTTGGTTTGGCATAATCTGGACTGAGATTTTTGGTTAATGGCTACTTTTTAAACCACTAGCCCCTAGCAAGACCAAGGCTGGCTGTAGGCCTAACGTGACAGAGGCTAGTCACCCATCCTTCAGCTCCTCCCTGTTCTAGAGGTGAAGCCAGCTCCACGAACACGCCCCTTTTCCTCACCCAGGCTCTCCTCCCCTGACCTGTGACAGCTCCTCTTGTGACAGCTGCCCACTCAACTCCAGGGTTTCTGCGCCATAATCTCCGCCCTCTCCTCAGGGCCCCGCCCCTACCTTGCAGGCCCCGCCCCTCCCATTTGAAGAGCCGGCGGCGGCGGGAGGGGACCAAGGGCAAGATGGCAGTGAACCAGAACCATACGGTGGACCGCCGTGGGGCCGCCATCCCGCATGGCGAAAGGTGCCTGAGGGAACTTCCGGGCTGCTGTCGAGAAGGGAGGAGATGCTCAGGGTAGACATGCCCTCTAGAAAGCCCTCTGCGAATTGAGGGCTTTCCCGCCCTTTTCGAGCTTCTTAGGCACTCTTCCACTGACGTTTGAGCGCATGCGTCAATGAGGGTGGTCCAGGAGCCTGTGGCTAGGCGCATGCAGGAGGCACGAGGGGGCGCTGGCATCCTCTGAGGGAAGGCCTGAGTGAGGACTGACTTGTGTGAAGAGTGGGTCAGCCCTTGCATTGCAGAACAGCCTCCATTGGCTACGACTTTAAGAGGGTGACAGTGGCCCTGAGGGTCCTGGGTGTGCTTCTGGTGACCAGGAACAAAGGGGTAGGCGAGTTGGAAGAAGGATGTGGAGTGTAGGTAACTAATGTGGTGCTGTCACAAGCCATCCTCCAAAATCCCCCAGAAATTCCCTTTCCTGGTTGCTTCAGTCTAGAACATTACTTCTCCACTTTTACTGCAAAGATTGGGGACAGTAGTACGGGTGCCCAGGAAGAATGGCATTCCCAGTCTCTCAAGAAGCCCATCTCTAGGTAAATTTTTAATGACTTTGATGCAGTCCCCTCCTTAATCCCCTCACCCACTTTGCTCAGCCTCTTCCGGATTATGCCCTTTCTCTGTTGACTTTCTTTTATGTCCCACTTAGCTGTGAGACTCATTCAACGATGAGCTCAAATAGAACTCTGAGGTCAGTTTGAGGCCAGCCTGATCAACAAAGCGAGTTCCAGGGCAGCCAGAGTGATATTGTAAAAAGAAAAATCCTGATTTTTACCCCCTCTTCTTGTTCCTTTAAAATGTTAGGATCCGTGCTCTTGGATCTGTACCAATAGTTTTCATTGTTCAGCTAAGCACGGCAGCCTTGTTGTGTCTTTATAACTGCTCCGTCTGCAGTGAGCAATTTCCCTCACTGCACAGGTAGGAGTACAAGAAATCATTTGCTCAAAATCATTTTCCGTGCACATGGGAAAGCCTGGGCCTAGGTTTGAAATTACATGCTGTGCATCCACTTCTCTTGCCTGTCTTTAGAAACCGTGTTATTTCCAGCTTCTTCTTCTTCTTCATCAAAGAACAATCAGTTCTCTTCGTTTCTCAGATGCAAATGACTGTAAGGAAGTAGTTTGAGGGGAGGAAAATTGATTCTATTTTTAGTTCCCTTTGTAGTTATGATACACATTTGAGAGCTCAGCTACAATCGTGGTGTTTGAATGTGATGAGACTAAGTCTTGCTGTTTATTTATTTGGCTAGGGCTGGCCCTGAACTTGTGATCCTGCCTTAGTCTCCCCATGAATGTTTGTAGTAACGAAACAACTACAACAAAATATGCCAGAATATCTTAGCTTTGGGGTTGAGCAAGGATTTGTTCACACTGGAACACCAACGGTTTCAGTAATAATAATATAAATATTGACACTGAGAAGCATCCCCAGTGTTATTGATAAATGAGGAAATAGGGGTTGGGGATTTAGCTCAGTGATAGAGTGCTTGCCTAGCAAGTGCAAGGCCCTGGGTTCGGTCCTTAGCTCTGGGGGAAAAAAAAAGATAAATGAGGAAATAAGTTGGGAAGAGGTTGGGAAACATATATTTCAGCGGTGAGGAATAATTTAGTGACTCAGGTTGGAGGTGAAGTGTCTTGTTTCTACCTTGTCTTAGCAAGGACATGTGGAACATTCCTAATCTAAAAACCCAAAAGGCTCCCCTGAAGCCAGATGTGACAGTGAAAGTCTGCTGGGAATACAGATGCATGGCTCCCTGTGTGGCTTGTAGAGAACTCATTGTCGCGGCTGAGAGGTCAGAAACGTATGGGCCGTGCCGCGTTGTAAAAGTGGAAAAGACTGAATCGTTTTTTTTCTTTTCTTTTATTCATTATTTAAAATTGTGCAGATACTTGATGTCACAGTTGGAAAATTGGGAAAAATTGATTACCCAAATTCCAACGTTCAGTAGCTTTTGCAGCTTGGTATGCCTTTTCTGCACTTTTTTCTTATGGAAACGTACGCTTGTTTCCACCCCCTTACCAGCGGCTTTGTATCTAGTTTACATTTGCTAATGTATTAGGACAGTTTCCAGGACCTGTGTCTGTATTATTGCTGACAATGGCTGATACTCCAGTGCTCATACATCTAACCTTAATTCTCGACACGAGATATTCTGAGGCTGTCCCCTCATTTATAAGCATTACTGTTTAGAATTTAAAAAAAAAATGTGTGTGTGTGTGTGTGTGTGTGTGTGTGTGTGTGTGTGTGTGTGCATGAGCTCATGCCACAGCACTTTGCATCCCAGGGATCGAACTCAGATCGCCAGGCTCAGTGACAAGTGCCTTTATTAATGGAGCTATCTTGCCAGGCCCTGCTTGAAAACTTTTGAACGCATATCTTTCTTTCCTCATCTATCAAAATGTGTCTTTGAGGCTGGTACCACCTGGTTCTCTGCCTTCCTTACCTGTGACACCAAGGATGCTGTGGGAGGCAAGGAGAATCCAGGTTGAGCCTCTCTTCTGCTACGAAAAAGACAGGAGTGACTTGGTTTCCAGTAATAACACACGTATGCACCCATCTTGCCCTGGGTATCTTTCATGTGTGGTAAACTGTGAAGGTCACCGCATTGAAACACAAAGGTACCGAGCGTTGTGAAGGAGTTGCGTTTATCTAACTTTGGATAAAAGTCGCAGCAGGGCCATGGACAAATCGTCTGGTGGCGAGCTGAAGGTGAGCACTGCTGTCCACAGAAGAATGGCTGAGCTCATCCTCGTAAGGTGAAACTACCTTGACAATGAGTTAGGGACTGTGCAAGAAGGAGAGCTTCGAGGTATTTCTGTCCCAGAAATACGCTTGGAGCATTTTAGCACCCAGAAAGACAGAAATGAAACCAGAGAAGTTGATGTGCTAAGTCAGGCCAAGGCAACCCAACAAACGATGATGACCGGAAAATCAGGGCAAGGTCCCTCCCTGTCAGATTCAAGATGCCCAAGGGTAAAGGAAGACCTTAGGGTCTGGTGTTGTAATTACGTTAGTGTCGTTAAAATAAAGATCTTGTGAAGTTTGCACTCCAAATTACAAGTTTCAAGAGCAAACTTTGTTTGCTGGGCTGGAAACTTAAGATTACTTTTAGTACCTGAGCATAAGAACACCTACTACCAAATAGGTTTTTAAATAACAAAAATAGTTCATAGGAAAACTTTTGACAGTTGGTAGTGTTATGTTTCTATCTTGTCTTCACCCAGACAAGGTTGAACAACTCTGATCTGAAAATCTAAAAATCTAAAATGCCCCCACTGAATTCAGGTGTGGTAGGGTTGGAGCAATGGCACATCTATTAAGAGCGTATCCTGTTCTGCTAAAGGACCCACGTTCAGGTCCCAGACCCTGTGGTGAATGGCACCCAGCTCAGGTTGGTGCAAGAGGGTTGTAAGTTCTAGGCCAGCCTGGGCTATATAGCAAGACCCTATCTCAAAAACGAAAGAACCCTTGAGTGCCAACAAATACCTTATCTGGAAAAATGCCACCCCATGATACTCTGTTTTCGGCATAACATTGCTTAAAATATTATAGACTTAAATATAAATATATAGCTTCAGGTTCTATGCGTAAGATATATATGAAAAAATTGAATGTCATTTCGACTTGGGTCTCATCCCCCAAATTTCTTGTATATGCAAGCATTCCAAGGTCTAAAACTGTTCAGAGACTAAATATTTCATTAAGAGATACTCAAGTTATACTAAAAATCAGGATTCAAGTAATTAATCTTGAATTAATTTTAATAAAAGTAGGAAAGTAGGATCACTAGTCTCACACTGTCATTGTTATCCCATCATAAAAGCTTTATTCATGCCTGGTTGGTTTATGTGAGATTTCACTTTGTGTTTTGTGGTGGTTTGAATGAAAATGTTCCCCATAGACTCAGAGAGTGGGCACTCTTAGGAGATGTGGCCTTGTTGGAGTGGATGTGGCCTTGTTGAAGAAAGTGTGTCACAGTGGGGCGGGCTTTAGGGTTTCAAGTGCTCAAGCCAGGCCTAGTGTTTCTTTCTTCCTGCTGCCTGCCAATCCAGATGTAGAACTCCCAGCTCCTTCTCCAGCACCAGCCTGTGAGCTGCCCTGCTTCCCCCCTTAATGATAATGGACTAAACCTCCAAACTGTAAGCCAGCCCCAGTTGAATGTTTTCCTTTATTATTTTATTATATGGGTGTTTTGCTAGCATGTATGTTGTGTACTGTGTGTGTAATGCCTGTGGAGGGGGAACTATAGTTACAGGGGATTGCGAGTCATCAGGCAGGTGCTGGGAATTGAACCCGAGTTCTCTCTAAGAGCAGTCAGTGTTCTCTTAACAACTGAGCCATCTCTGCAGTCCTGCTGTCTGTCTGTTTTGAGACAGGATGTCACTACAGAGTCCAGCAGATCATCATATAAGCCCAGGATGTAAGCCTGGAGTTCTATGCATGTGCGTGAAGGGTGTGCGCTGTGAGTGTTGTGGATTTACATGGGCATAAGCTTTTGAGGCGTGCATTTGTCCTATACAGCCCTGCTCACGCCCAAAACTTCACTGTCAGAACGTATAGTTTTATATATTATCACTACCTCTACAAGTGTATAATTATTCTTTCATCCCAGGATCTTAAACAGATACTTCTGCTCTATCACTCTTGCTAGCACCTCTTCCTCAGTTGTGTAACTTCCATGCCGAAAGACCCAGAGCTTGCTGTTTTTTTTTACCGGTCCAGCAGTGAGTTCCCCGGGCTCAAGTCCCAGACAGTTTCCCAGCTTGATCTTGCTACTCTTCCTAACGTTACTCATGCTAAGCCTTGCTTCTTCCAGATCGCCAATCTTCTCCCACGCAGGCATTCTGCTTCCTGTTATCTGCATCTTCATCTCCTTTAATGCTGATAACCACCCCCACCTCCCCATCCCCCGTCTGGATTGTCCCGTATATCCTTACCTCTGCCTATTTAAATGCTACCCATTAAGAGTCACCTCCAGCCACATCCTTTCCATGAGGTCTTTCACAATTGTTTCCACCATAAATAATCCCTCCTGCTAAATGACTGGGACGTTTTTTGTGCCATTTACATGACACATGTCTCTGATTACTTGCATGATGTTCTCTGTTCATGCTTCCTTTTCTTTCTTTCTTTCTTTCTTTCTTTCTTTCTTTCTTTCTTTCTTTCTTTCTTTCTTCCTTCCTTCCTTCCTTCCTTCCTTCCTTCTTTCCTTCCTTTCTTCCTTTCTAAATGAATGTTTAGGGCCTTACCCTTTGTCAGAGCCACAGCAGTGACAGAGGAAGTTGTTATTTCTAATAATCAGGGAGGCACTGAACAAATAAACTTAAAAAAAAAAAAACAAAAGAAGAGAAAGAAATTAGAAAGTGAGTGAAGAGAGCATGCATGAGTTGTCCTCATCAGAGAGAAGCTGGGCTAATGTGCTGGGGGTGTGCGAGCTCCTGTGCCCGGCCATCCCAGAGCCCAGTTCTTCTCAGTTCTTCCCAGTTCTTCCCCAAGAAATTTAAGAATTAGTGACAGACATTGGGAATAGATATAAGTTTGAAAAGATAAAAAAAAAACAAAAAACAAAACCATCGATGTAAAAGGGAGAGGAGATCTGTCTCTCACTGCCTGAGTGTGGGGATCAAAGGTGTGCACCCCCACCCCGGCTCATTTCATGTACATCCTAACGTGTGCTGCTCGCCTTGCCTCTCTGCAGTCTCCTGAAGAAATGTTCAGATGTGGACCTCTCCTTCCCCCAGCCACGGCCAGGCTCCAACCTCTTCAGTGGTACAAAGAGAGGGACTGTGTTTCTCACCTCCTACCGGGTAATCTATGCTTTCCTTTTGATTGGCTCATTAGTTCACGCTGATTTGTTCCTAACGCTCAAAAAAAAAAAAAAAAAAAAAACCATTGGTTTTGGTTCTTTTTTTTTTTTTTTCCCCCGGAGCTGGGGACCCGAACCCAGGGCCTTGCGCTTCCTAGGTAAGCACTCTACCGCTGAGCTAAATCCCCAGCCCCTAACCATTGGTTTTGAAGGTGGTTAAAAACATTTTTACTTTGAGACTTCCATTTCGCAGGAGGATGGAAGGAAAGAGAGGATGTTTCTCAATTAGGCCACAGTGCCCAAGTGACCTTGAGCTTGCCTTTGCAAGTCTTTCCATGGACAAATTCTGTATTCCTTTCCCAAAGTTTCCTTCCTCACTCAGGTGATTTTTGTGACTTCACGTTCAGACAACGATCCCATGTTGTCTTTTACGATGCCGTTTCATCTAATGAATAACTGCACCATTGAACAGCCCATCTTTGGTGCAAACTACATTAAAGGGACAATTCAGGCAGCTCCAGATGGTAAGTTTTTTTTTCTCCCCTCTAAGACCCAGAAAAGATGCTAGAAGATGTAAGACTTAGTTCACGTTAGAACTCAAACAAAAGCTGACCTGCGTGTTTGAGAGCGTGTTCCTTGGTGTCGGTAAGCATTTGCCCCTTCTCCCTCCAGGTGGCTGGGAAGGTTCTGCTACTTTTAAAATAGTCTTCAGGAAAGGAGGTGCAATCGACTTTGCCCAGTTGATGGCCAAAGCTGCCTCTGCTGGTGAGTGATAAAACCAGTAAAGGCCTTAGGGGTTAAGGAGTTGAAACAGGACTATGACTCGACAGAGAGTGGCTGGCCCGGTGTCAGACGTTTGGTATTTCTATATGAATTAATTCAAGCATTTCTGAGTTTACCTATCGTCTTAGTCAGGGTTCCTATTCCTGCACAAACATTAGGACCAAGAAGCAAGTTGGAGAGGGAAAGGGTTTATTCAGCTTACACTTCCACATTGCTGTTCATCACCAAAGGAAGTCAGGACTGGAACTCAAGCAGGTCAGGAAGTAGGAGCTGATGCAGAGGCCACGGAGGGATGTTATTTACTGGCTTGCTTTCCCCTGGCTTGCTCAGCTTGCTTTCTTATAGAACCCAAGACCACCAGCCCAGGGATGGCACCACCCACAATGGGCCTCCCCACCCTTGATCACTAATTGAGAAAATGCCTTATAGCTGGATCTCATGGAGGCATTTGCTCAAGGGAGGCTCCTTTCTCTGTGGTAACTCCAGCTTGTGTTAAGTTGACATGCAAAACCAGTCAGTACACCTATTGCGTGTCAAATCCCACACTGCAGCTCCTGTGGTCAGACATCTACATGTGTAAAACTGCTGGTCTTGTGTGCCACATCCTGCACACCTGGATACCTGACTGGAGCGGCTTGGGGATGAGCAAACACCTCTGTGTACAGGATAGCTGGATAGGGTGGGTTTGCTCGCCGGGGTTGGGCAGCCCAGAAAGCCACAAGTGTTGCTAGGAACAGCACAGACAGAAAGGTCAGGTCTCCTCAGTAGAGGACTGTGTGGGAGCAGTCTCAGGCTGGGAACAGCCAACAGTGTCTGTGAGCTCTGTCAATATTTGTGCATGGATTACAGGAAGACTGCCAATTCCCTGAGCCTGGCCTGGGGAAGGCTTTGCTATGTGCATTTTGATCTCCTCGCCTTGGCCTTGGCCTTGTTTGCTTTTGCCATTTATAAGAGGGGACTAGGGACACCTACTGTCCTGCACTACTCACCTCATGGCTTTCTGTGACTGGTGAAATACTCTTCTACGTTTTTATCCAACCTGGCTTCACGCCACCCACGATCCAATCAAGCGGCGCTTTGTGCCTTATCCGCTCTCTTCTCCGGGTTGCCATTTTGTTCTGTCAGAAAAAGCTTTTTCTCTTGCTTTTTTTTTCTGTCCACCTTAAACTCCCATCTAGATGTTAACGGTCTAGTGAAGATGGACATTCTTGGACACATACATGTTTGCTTGAACAGAGGCATGGATACGGTGCCGCAGATAAAATGGTGAAAGGGTATAATGTGTCCGAGTTACTCTAGTGAGTGAACTTTGATGCTGGGGTCATGGTCAAAACTGGTAATCAGGGTAAGTCTGAGAGGAGGAGTTCAACTTAAAGACAAGTAATCTAGCTGGCGCTTTTTAAATGTTGACTATACTGGGCAGTAGTCTAAGCCCTTTACAAGGTCAGCTTGATGCTCATAAAGCCTTAGGGTAAAGAAACTGATACTATGCTCCCTCACTTGATAAATGGGGAAACAAGTTAAGGGATGGTTACATAGTAAATGCTGTTAGCCGCTAAATAACCACAGGCAATGAGACAAAGTTGCTATTAAGTATGCCCATTAAGAAAAGGGCCACGTGGATTTTACCTGGCACCACTAGCCTGTTTATTGTTGACTCCCCTGTAAGGTTGTTCAGTTCCTAGCCGAAATAGAAAGAGTTCTAATTTCGCCAAATTGTCTTCTCAGCTGCCCAAGGAGTTCCACTGAGAGTTGCAAGCTTCTGGATGGGCCCTCTAGGAATTTATGTCATCACTGGAGAGAGGAACATTTATGCCCCACAGGCATACCAAGGTGAGGCGTGGGGAGAGGTGGCCCTAGGAAGTGGAGAAGTATGCCAGACCCCTGACAGTTCACCACAACCTTCCTTCAGGGTTTGGGGCTCTCTTGGCTTTGTTTCCTGGTTGAAACCTAATGCTGAGTAAGCAAATAACCGGACTGGCATTTCAGATCACATCCTGCTTGTTTGCCTGGAAGTCTGCGTGTTTGACAGAGGGCTGGCCTGGAATTCGCTGTACACCTTCAGCCCGCTGAGCACTGACGTTTTGTGTGCAGGTTGCAGACTTACTCTGGTCATGGTGCCTAGGGGGCACCTGTCAGTGAGGAGCTCGCTTCCTATGCCAGCCTGAACAGAAAACAATGCTCTGCCAACCTCACCTCCTGTGTTACACTACCATGGTCACCAAGGCTGCCAAGCCCTCCAGCCACACCCTAAGCTTCATGGTCCGGGCCTTTTCACATCCACCATCCAAGATGGAGAGAGTTTCAGGCTTCCATGGACTCCTGGCTTGCTCAGTAGGATATGACTGAGGCACCATTGCATTTATTCATAGTATTTTTGAGATCAATGTTAGATGATCTCGTTTTGAAATCCATGTCCCAGGAGTTTCTCACTAGGCTGGAGATGCCTGTCAGCAGGTTTCAGCACTCGAAGGCTGACTTGACACTAAAGGAGACTGCAGAGTATCCGAGGGATTAACAGTGCCCAGCGACAGGAACATGAGCTAGCGGTAGTGTCAAGATAGGCCTCACGGAGGCTGGAGAGGGGCTCAGTTGTGAACAGTCCCTTCTGCTCATCCAGGTACTGACGTTCAGTTGTCAGCACCCACACTGAGTGGTTCACAACTACTGGACCCAGCCCCAGGGATCTGATCTCATACCCTCTCCAGACAGGCATACCCATGGCACAGACACACAGACACATAAATAAAAATAAAACGTGGGGTATGGTGGCATACACCTTTAGTCCCAGCACTCAAACTCCAGAGGCAGAGGTAGGTGGATCTCTTCAAGTTCAAGGCCAGTCTGGTCTCCATAGTGAGTTTCAGGACAGCCAGAAAGACAGAGAGAGACCCTGTTTCTGATGATGATGATGATGAAGGTGATGATGATGGTGATGGTGATGATGGTGATGATGATGATGACGATGGTGGTGGTGGTGGTGGTGGTGATGGTGGTGGTGGTGGTGGTGGTGATGATGATGATGATGATGATGATGATAGGTGGTGGTGGTGATGATGGTGATGATGATGATGACGATGGTGGTGCTGGTGGTGTTGGTGATGGTGGTGGTGGTGGTGATGGTGGTGGTGATGATGATGGTGGTGGTGATGGTGGTGGTGGTGATGATGATGATGATGGTGGTCGTAATGATGGTGATGATGCTTTTTGTTTTTCAAAGGAAGAGCTTCTGATGTCAGACCCAAACAGCACTTTAGGGTACAGGAAAACAAATTGTTGATTCTTTCCCAGGGTTCCCAGCTCTCTGTGTTAGATTTCTGCTACTGAGATAATTTTTAGGTTTTGTTGTTGTTTTGAGATGGGTCTCAGGTAGCTCAGGCCGATCTCCACCTTACTGTGTATTTGGGGATGCCCTTGAACGTCTGATACCCCTGCCCCCACCTCCCAAGCGCTGTCCAGTACCAAACCTAGTTTTAACGACAAGGTCTCCCACTGTGGTTTAGTCCGGCCTGGAATTTATTCTGTAAGCCATGCTGGCCTTGAACTGTGGCAATCCTTGCCTCAACCTTACCTGGTGCTCGGGGTATAGGTGTGAGGCTGCTGTTGTTTGTTTGTTTTGCTTTTTCTGTGCAGGCTCTAGCATTCATGTGGAGGTCAGAGGACAGCCTGTGGAAGTCGTGGCTCCCAGGGACTGAGCATGCATTGAAGGCTTGGTGCCGGCCTTTATCTACGGAGCCATCTTGCTGGCCCTTTCTTTTTATTTTTGTGGTTAGTTGGATTTCTGTCGCTGCTGTTGTTTTCTTTCTGAGACAGGCTCTCATCATATAGCCCGGGCTGACCTGGAACTTACTATTGATGTAAAAATAAAAAAAGTGCGGAATGGCTCCCTGGAGTACCGTGGCGGTTGTGCTCTTGCTAGCTTATGCTCCAGCAGGTCATCGGAACTAGTGCTGATTTACCTCAGCAGCTCCACGCTGCTCCAAGTACTCTCTGACCCAGGTAGCCATCTTTCTACCCATCTAGTTCCCAAGGCGGGTCTCTGCCACGCCAGTTTCAGACAGAGACCGGCTATCTCGAGTTGAGGCTCTCGTACTGTGGACTCTGCTCACATTTCTAGCATCCACCCCCTGGACCGAGTGGTGGCTACCCACTCCTAGTCCTTTGTCGCTGTTCTGTTTACACTCCCAGCATTCGCCCCCTAATAGTTAGGGTATAAACTCCCAACAACCCGTTAAAACCAAAACTCAACAAACCGCAACCCAACACTCAGATTTATATGCTAAATTCTCAGTCCACACTACATCCACACAATAAACCTACAACCAATTGATAAGGATATAAACCGCCCACCTAGAGAAGATAAATTTGCCTACAGAAATCCATCCCAACTAGGTTGGCAATTCAAGACCACCCCATCTGGGTCGTCCTTCTCTGCCTCCATCTTGATTCTCCTTCCTCCTCCTTCTCTCCCGCCTTACAAAGGCTTTGTCCCTGCCTTACCTTTTTACTGTTCAGTCATGGCCTTGACCTAACTTGTGCTCGCCCCCAGCCCCTAGGGTCTCTGTGTAGCCCTGGCTATCCAGTACCTGCTCTGTAGAACAGACTGGCCTTGAACTTCGAGATCTGCCTGCCTCCCCCTCCCAAGTGCTGGGATTAAAGGTGGGTGACCACCAGCTGGCTGGTTTCCAGGCTCCCAACCTGGTCTGCCCTAGATATCGGACATGTGAGACGACCTTGATCTTATGCCCTTCTGTTGTTCGTCTGGCTTGTTGACTTAAAAGGCAAGAGTGTGCCATGACCAAGGACATCGGACATCATTCTAGGTTTTTTTTTTCTTTTTTTCTTTTCTTTTTTTTTTTCCGGAGCTGGGGACCAAACACAGGGCCTTGCGATTGCTAGGCAAGCGCTCTACCACTGAGTTAAATCCCCAACCCCTCATTGTAGGTTTTTTAAATTATAGTTTTATTATTTGTCTTACTGAGGGCTTCCATTGCTGTAAAGAGAAACCATGACCAAGGCAACTCTTATAAAGGACATTTAATTGGGGCTGGCTTACAGGTTCAGAGGGTCAGTCCATTATCATCATGGCGGGAGCATGGCAGCATGCAGGGAGGCATGGCGCTGGAGGACTTGAGACTTCTACATCTTGTTTTGAACAGAAGACAGGCTCCCATGTTGCTAGGAGGAACGTTTCAAAGCCCCCCCCCCCACAGTGACACACTTCCTCCAACAAGGCCACACCTCCCGATAGTGCCACTCCCTGGGCCAAGCTTATTCAAACCACAACATTATTTTAAATTACAATGTAATTATGTCCCTTTTCTTCTTTAAACCCTCCCATTTTCTCTCTCTGTCTCTCTCTGTCTCTCTCTCTCTCTCTCTCTCTCTCTCTCTCTCTCTCTCTCTCTCTCTGTCTCTCTCTGTCTCTCTGTCTCTCTCTCTCTCTCTCTCTCTCTCTCACACACACACACACACACACACACACACACACACAGCTCTATTTCAAACTCATGGCCTCTTTTTCTTTAATTGTATGTGTATGCGTGTGTCTGTGTGTCTGTGTGTGCATGCGTGTGTGTATGTGTGTGTGTGTATGTGTGTGTGTGTATTCCTAAATATAACCTGCTGAGTCTATATAATATCATTTATATATAAATGTGTTCAGGGCTGACCATTTGGTACTGGATAATCTATTCGTGTGGTCTTTTCTGGGGAACACTATTTCTTCCACTCAGAGCATTCCTTTGTTGCCTGTAGTTTTTTGGCCTAGGGTTGAAACTTTATGGGTTTTCCCCTTCCAGAGCACCATGTCTATCGGTGTCTTCCTCCTTAGTCATGTTTAGGCAGCCATGCTGGTGAGACCTCATGAGTTAGCTTCTCTGACTGTTTTGGGGGACAATACTGGAGGAGAAAGGTAATCATCAGCGTCCCCCAGCTACACACCCTGTGATCTATAACAGCAATCTATCTACACCATGTACTAATACCGCACAGATGTTACGGGAGGAACCAGCCAGTCTCTACTGGATTTAGGGCCCACTCCATTAAGGAACCCTTACCTGACACTGCTAAAATGGCCTAGAACCTGCGACTAGATAGATCACCAGCCTAGGGGGAAAACTAATACTGTTATTCTGCTAAAGGAACACAGCATTAAAACGTTTCATAATGACATACCCATTGATTAGCGTGTCACTCCGTCCTCATCAGAGAAGCTGCTTGTTCCAGGGGGTGGTAATTAACACAGGAACCCCCAACGAGACAACTGCAGAGAGAGAGAGACCCCAGACCACTCAGCCCTAAATGGGATATTTTCACCAATCCTGTCTTTCTTTTCTATGAAAGGACACCACGATCCAGGCCATTTGTAAAACCAAGCATGTAACTGAAGGATTGCTTACTTAGCGCTCCTGAGGGCAAGTCCATGACTGTCATGGCGAGGAGCACGGTGGCAGGCAGGTGGGCCTGGTGCTGGAGCGGGGCTGAGCTTTTATCTTATAAAGAAAGCAGACAAAGTTAAGTCTGGGCTTGGTATGGGCCTCTGAAACCTCAAAGCCACCCCAGTCAACCACCTCTTTCAACAAGACCACAGCTCCTAACCCTTCCTCAACAGTTCACCGCCTGGAACCCAGCATCCAGATACAAGAGCCCGTGGGAACCATTCTCATTCAGACCACCACAAAGAACCCTCCCCTAAAGGCCCAGGGATCCATGCAGAAGATGAGGCAGAAAGATTCTAGGAGTCAGAGGTGACAGATAACTCCAAGGATCCAGTGTCTTCTAGACACAACAGGACTGATGCATATGACTCACAGTCACTGACAGCACATAAAGACCTTCACAAGTTCCAAACAGCAAAAATCCCCTGATCTAGAAGAGGGGAGGGGTGGACACAAAGTAGCTAATCTGTAATTGATACCCCTGGGAAAGGGAAAATCAGTTTCCCAGATGCAGTGTCACTGGGTATATTAATCACACTCCAGGGCAGACCCTATGCCTAAGAGAGCTGGCCACCACAAAATGGTTTTGTTCCCATCTTTGTTTTGTTTTAAGGTTTAGGGAGATAGAGAGAGAAAGAGAGAACATGAGGTAGGGAGGGGAGATGGGAAGACGGGGAGGAATTTGGGGAGTTATAAATGGTTGTGCCATGTGGGAACTGGGTAATTGAACCCAAGCCTTCTGAAAGAGCAGCCAGTGTTTTTAACTACTGAGCCATCTCGCCAGGGCCACCCTTCCCCTAAAGTGATCTTGCCCATCCTAGTTTCCAAATTATACTCCTCACTGAGGGTGCTTCTCGTTTCATAACCACGACGAACATTACCAGATAAAACGCGTATGTGCATGACTCTCAGTTATGACCGATGTAACGAGAAGGCTATTTCCAGTTCATTCAGATCACCTCACTAAAAGATACACCATCTCCCCCGAGTAACGGCTAAAGATTTTCCCCTTCGTTTTGCCATTCTCAGTTGCCTATGGAGCCCCACACGCCGGGTACGGAGTTCCACCCTCGGGATACGGAGTCCCACCTGCTGGGTACGGAGCCCCACCTCCCAGATACGATGTCCTACCTTCTGGATACGGAGCTGCGAGATATGGATCCCCTCCTCCTCTATACGTAGCTACCCCTATGGGCTATGGAGTCCCACCTCCTGGGTATGGACCCCTACCTGTGAGATACGGATCCCCACCTCCTGGATACGAAGCCCCCACTATGCAGTATGGCGCCCCACCTCCTACTTACGTAACTACACCTATGGAATCCGGTTCCCCACCTCCCGGATATGAAGCCCCGCCTATTGGGTATGGAACCCCTCTCTCAGGGAGTGAGGCCATACCTTCTGGATCCACATCCCTGCCTGTCGCACAGGAAGCACTACCTGCTGGGTCTGAAGCAGGCCATCCCACGTCTGTGGCAGCCCAGAATCCTGAATTGCAGGCATCTTTTCCCTCTACCTCGTCGTCATAGTCCCATTCTCCCCCCTCTAAGATGTAAACCTTGAAGTTTCACCAAGCAAAACTGCACTCTAGCATTGAAGTTAAGACAGCACAGAGCACTTAGGTGTCTGATCACAGACCCATACTAGGTATCTGTCTCCCTCCTTGGGAGTTCAGTCATAGGGTGGAACCAAGCATTACCTCCAGGCCTTGATTTTAGAAGCAGTGGCAACTCTTGGTTAGCTGGATAAAGAAGGAACAGCATCAGAGGGTCAGTCCCCTAATGACTTGCTCGACATAGGATGCATTTAAAACGTACCTTGATGTGAGTTTGCAAAAAAGCCTCCTGCTCTCATCTGTGCTCGAACACTCTATCCTACTCTATTTGGTAGACACTAAGACCTGCTAAGATGCCATGTCGAGAGCTGGGCCTGGTGGTCCAGGCCTGGAATCCCAGCTGCCAGAGAGTCACAAGGATGGCGAGATCAAGTCAAAGTCCCCCTAGGCAGCTTGGTGAGATCCTGTCTCAAAAACTATAAAAAGGGGCCAGGGACAGAGCTCGGTTGTGTGCTTGCCTAGTATGTTGATGGGTGTAGGTTTAATCCCCATTGATTTATTAAATATTCAGGTGCCAGGCACAGGTGCACACACCTGTAATCCCACAGCACTTGTGAGGCAGAGGCAGGAGGCTCAGAAGTTCAAGGTCATCTTTGGTTATGTAGGGAGTTAACTGTCAGCGTGGGCTACCTTAGAACTGTCTCAAAAGGAAAATCCAGCCTGCATCACACTGAACACAGCTGCTCCACACAGTGCTCTTTACATTAGTGAAAATAGGACACCCTTACCTTCCAGTGAGAGAGGATCTTATAGATTACAGCATATACATACAATAGAACAGTATGTAGATGTGGGAAATGTAGAGAAGGCAGCCTCTAAAAAGACCAAAAACAAAGCAGTAAGGGGGGAAATCCCAGGTCCAAAACAACGGACTAGGGTAGTACTCTCCAGCATGTGCCTTAACAAACTGTAGTCAGGATACGTGAAGAGCTGGGAAGAGAGACGTGGGGTCAGAGAGATGGTCAGTTGCTCCTGTCGGAAGCATAAGGGCCTGACTTTGATCACCGGTACTTGTATGAAGCCAGACTTGGCTGCACAAACCTGTAATTCCTGTTCTGTGGGTGGGAATCCTTAGGGCTTGCCAGCCAGCTGAATCAGTGAGTTAGCCAGTCAGCCTGAATCAGGTAGCCCCGGATTTTGAGAGTTTGTTTCAGTTAGGAGACCTTGTTTCAGATAGGGTGGAGAGCAATCACACCCAAACTTGACCTCTGATGTCTTCAAGCCAAGGTACATGCATGCGTGCACACCTACATAAACATTTCTAACATTAAAAAGGAAAGAAATGGACACGTGAGAAAATATGTACATTGCCCGTTAACAATGGAGGCACCAGCATTAACAGAGGCAGTAACATTTATGACCGTACTTAAAGGAATGCCAACTCAAATAGTGCTGGGGCACTTTGACTCCAAATGAGAAGACATTTCCACATATTGAATGGCTTTGCTCCTGCACTGCTGAGGACTGAGCCCAGGGCGGGCCACACACTGGCTGCTCTACCACTGGGCTGCCTTCGCCAGCTGTAGCAGTTTCAAATGTCAGTATCCCCCACTACGGGATGCAGGCACATGCCCTCAAAGATGCATATGGAAAGGGTCTGTTGCATTCTTTGTTTTGAATAGCACAAAAGTAGAAATAACTTACACGATGGCTTCTCCTGTCAACTTGATGGGACTGAGGAACACTTGAGCATAGTGGGACACTCCTCTGGGTGAGTCTTCGAGGCTGTTTCTAGGGTTTAACTGAAAAATCACCCTGAATGCATGTAGGCAACACTTCCTTATGTGCCGGGGACCTCGGTGGAATAGAAAGGGATTCAAGGAGAAAGGGCAAGTGGGCGGATCTTCCCCCTTTCTCCGCTTCCTGAATAGTGCTGTGGACCCAGACAGTCCTACCACGTGTCTCCCGTATGAGGATGTGCTGTGAGTCTTTGAACTGTGAGCCCCAGACACCCTTTCTCCCAGAAGTTGCTGTTGATAGATTATTTGGTCACAGAAGTGACAAAAGTAATTAAAATGCATGCCCATTAATATGAAATCTAGAAGCTGGTACACCCGTGCTGAGATGCCAGCCATTTCTAAGACTTATCAAATGAGAAAAGCAAGTTGGAGGAAGTGTGTCACAGTCTTCACCCCATAGGAACAAAGCCCTTCCATAGAGTATTTGTAGCAAATAATCTTTTAAACTGTGAACAGTGGTACTCACTTGTAATCCCAAGGTTTGGTGACTGAGGAGGGAGTCACAGATTCAAGGTCTACAGGGGCTACACTGAAACTTTATCTTAAGAAAACAGGCATATTTACATGTAATAAATATTTTGTAAATGCCATGCATAGACAATAGTTTCACATGATTCCACACAATTTCAATTAAAATTATTGATACCATGAATGCCATATAAGGAGGGTATAGTAGTAGCTATTAGTCAAAATTTAAGGTTTTGGTTTCTGTGTGGGTATATGAGTGTATGAGTATATGAGTGTGTGTGTGTGCGCGCGCTTGGTGCCTGTGGAGGCAAGAGCTCAGATGACTTGAAACTCATACAGGTTCATTCTTTGTATGACTTGATTCTATTTATTTATTTATTTATTTATTTATTTATTTATTTATTTATTTATTGAGAACATTTACCTTGTGTCATTATGTTGGAAGCATGTGACTTTGATTTTATAGGAGTTTGTAATTAAGAAAGTAGACTTTTAAAAAAAGATTTATTTATTGTATATAATTACACTATAGCTGTCTTCAGACGCACCAGAAGAGGGCATCAGATCCCATTACAGATGGTTGTGAGCCACCATGTAGTTGCTGGGATTTGAACTCAGGACCTCTGGAAGAGCAGTCAGTGCTTTTAACCACTGAGTCATCTCTCCATCCTGAAAGTGGACTTTTAAAATGTTAGAATTGAACTTTTATTTTGAGACAAGTTTTCTTCTGTATGTCTTGGAACTTGCTCTGCAGACCAGACTGGCCTCTGTCTTCCAAGTGCTGGAATTAAAGATATGTGCCACCACTGCCTTGCTTGACTCTGGGAACTTTTAAAGTTGAACTGATTCATGCCAGCCCTTGAGAGGAAGAGGCAGGGAGATCTCTATGAGTTTGTACTGAGTCTTGCCTTGCCATAGCATGGATGGTGTGACATGGTTCACATCCCCTGGAAAAGAGCCAGCAGGTTGTGTACCTCCACAATGTATATATTACGTCACATTCCTCCTTCAGGAAATATTCTCCCTGCTAAGGTTATTGGGAAATGTAACTCCCACAGATAATCAGAGACAGCACAAGTCTGGGAGGTGAAGCAATGTCTCAACAAAATGCTAGATTACTTTAACTTTCAGGGCAGCCCTTAAGGCTGTGGGAAACAATGCTGAAAACATGAGTTCAAAAATAGATAATTTCTCAACTACACAAAATGTAAGGGTGCAATATGAATTGTATGAGGAGCTTCACAGACCTAAAAGAACAGAGGGAGCTACACTATGAAGGAAGGAAATAAAGAGATTTGGGAAGTGGTGATTGCAGGGAAAGATCCAACCCAGCTAAGTTTTTTGTTTGTTTGTTTGTTTGTTTATGCTTACAAAGGCAGGCAGATTCTTGAGTTGAAGATCAGCCTGGGACAGAGGGGGTTTGAGACCAGGCTCAGGTGTGGTTGAAATGGGATCCCACCAGCTATCTTATTGTCTGTGCTTGGACTTGCTATCTCTTTCTGAGAATCAAGGGGCTGGAGTCATGAGGTACTGATTCATGGGATGAGCAAAAGGGAACCTGGGGTAATGACTGAACTGATATGTAAATAAAAGAATGGGCTTTTTGATCTGTAAGAGAGTTTTTAGAATAGCAAAAGAAACCTATCTCAAGCTCATTACACACACACACACAGAGAGAGAGAGAGAGAGAGAGAGAGAGAGAGAGAGAGAGAGAGAGGAGAGGGATCTGGAAACTGTCTTGAGCAGAACATAGGTTATGAGCTTGTAATCCACAATTTGACTTCCAGTTATTTGTTTAGCTGCTCCCAGATACCCCTTCCTAAGAACCCCTCTCCAAGCCTATCAGAAACCCTTTCCAAGCCGAGACTGTTCCTTCTCAAGTTTGGGTCCAGTCTGGTCTATATAGTGAGACCCTGTCTCAAAAAAATTATATCAGATCAGATTAAACACATTTTACATTATAAAAGTCATGAGTATGGAGACAAAGGTACAAAGGTTATGGCTTAAAAGTGATGTGTTTTGCAAAATGTGGTAGTATATACCTTTAGTCACAGCACATGGAAGCAGGGGCATTTGGATCTCTGTGAGTTCAAGGCCAGTCTGGTGCACATAGGGAGCTCCAAGCTAGCTAGGGCTACATAGTGTCTTAGTAGCATACTGTTATAGATGAAATACAATGACCAAAACAACTTGGTCAGGAAAGGGTTTATTTGGCTTTCACTTCCATATCACTGTCCATCATCAAAGGAAGTCAGGACAGGAATTCAAGCAGGGTAGGAACCTGGAGGCAGAAGCTGATCACAGAGGCCATGGAGGGATGCTGCTTACTGGCTTGCTCAACCCGTTTTCTTATAGAGCCCAAGACCACAAGACCAAGGATGACACCATTGAAAATGGCCCTCTCCCATCAATCACTAAGAAAATATTCTACAAACATATCCCCACCCTTCATCCCCAGAGACAGGGTTTCTTTGTGTAATGTTGGCAGTCTTGGCTGTTACATAACTAGCTCTGTAGACCAAGCTACAAGAGATCCAACTCCCTCTGACTCCCAAGTGTTGGGATTAAAGGTATTACCAGGCCTCACATCCTGGTCTGCAAAGAGAAGGCAAAGTGAATGAGAGACAGAGGGAATGGTGTGAGTCATTTTGAAACCTCAAAACCCATCCCTAGTAACACACCTCTTCCCATAAGGCCATCTTAGCTTCATAGTGAGTTCACGCCAATTTGGGTAACAAGAGATTTGTCAAAAAAAAAAAAAAAAGAAAAGAAAGAAAGGAAGGAAATAAAGAAAGGAAGGAAGGGGGAAAGAAGAAAGAAAACACTGGTGTTGAACTGTGGATCTTACCCGCTGAGTTCTCTAAAGAATGAATACTTAGCAAAGATTCTGAAACTCAGATTAAAAAGAAAAGTAAAACCCGAATTTCTCCTCTGTTCTTCTGTGTAGTTAGTTGTACCAAGTAGGTTTGAAGCAAGGTCCAGTTGTCTGGAAAGGATAGGATGCCAGGTCTCCTGAAGGTGGGTGTCTATTACTCTTCCCCCACAAAAGGTATCTGTTTTCTTTTTTTTTTTTTTTTTTTTGGTTCTTTTTTTTTTGGAGCTGGGGACCAACCCAGGGCCTTGCGCTTCCTAGGTGGCGCTCTACCACTGAGCTAAATCCCAGCCCGATATCTGTTTTCTTGATCTACTAAGCCATCCCAACACACTGACATTGTGCTATGTAGCAACTGTTTTATTCCATTGCCTGTTGTGATTACTATTGATACATTAATAAAATAATTGTGTGTGTTTGTGCCATGGCTTACGTGTGGAGGTCAGAGGACAACTTCTGCAACTCAGTTCTTTCCTTCACCATACGAGTTCCAGAGATCAAGCTTAAGTCATGAGGCTTGGTTGTGCCAAGTGCTTTACCTGAATGAGCAATTTCACTGGCCCTTGCATGGTGTCATTGTTCCTAAGACTTCTACATCCTGGGGTTGGAAAGATGGCTCGGGTTAAGAGCATTGGCTGCTCTTTCAGATTACCCAGGTTCAGTTCCACATGGCAGTGTGTAGCTATCAATGTAACTCTAGTTCCAGGGGAACACACATACACACACACACACACACACACACACACACACACACACACACACACACACACACACACACGCCCAGGAAAGATTCATGCAAAACAATGCATATAATAAACAAATAAACAAATGAACTACTTCCCAGGGTTGGAGAAATGGCTCAGTGGTTAAGAGAACTAGCTGCACTTTCAGAAGACTTGGTTATTTCCCAACACATAATGGCTCCCCAGCCATCAGAAACAGTTCCAGGGAATCCAACCCCGTCTTCTGATCTCTGTACACAGCAGGTAAACAGATGTACTGAAAGATCCTAGCTCGAGTCTCAGGATGGTGCGCCCCAGGAAACACCGATCCCGGACGAGCCCCCAGATGAAAGATCCCCGAAGAGAGACCCTTTCTAAAGTCGCGGGAAATCGAGGACCCCAGACACAGAGAGACCATTTTGGATGTAATAAGCAAAGGCGTGGTTTATTACGGAGATCTATTACGGGGATCTCCGGGTTGACACATATCCTGCGCAGGAGACAGAGGTGTCGACCCTGAAGCTCAAAAGTCAGGGGTTTATATAGGGAAGGCTAGGGGGTTTGGCGAGGTTACACACAATTGGATAATTTCTGGCGCGACTATAAGTGATTGGCTCATTTAAACATGGCAGTGAGATTACAGCACAACAGGAGAGTACGTATTGACTGGAGCATACAGGATTTTAGGAGCTAGGGGCATATCAGGGTTTGAAGGACATCTGGTTAAGGTGTGACTCTGAGTAAGCTGGGGGAGGTGCCCTTCTGCCAGATGGTTTGGGTCAGTCCTGATAACTCGGGCTGGTTCCTGCATTCCTTTTCTTTATCTTTATGGTCTGTTAGTCCTAGCGGCAGGGCGGGGCTGCCTGGACTTGCTTTTCACAGTGTTTAGCCCTGAGTTTGTGAAGTTTGAAACTTACTCTTTTAACTTCATATTTTTAAACCTTAAATCTGTATAATTTTCCTTTCAGTACACATACATACAGGCATCCAAATACATACACAAAATAATTAAAGTTCTTTAGGTCTAAAAAGAAAGATTACTTGCTATGATTTATTTTTGGTACTCTGTGTATACAAAGTAACCATTTACTCTAGACAAATCCAGTAAGAATTTAGCTGGGCCTACTGCATACTCAAAGCACTTGGGCTGGGTCCTGCAGCCGCCCACTACACTGGAGACACTTCCTGTGTTATCAGACTCCGCTCCCCTTCCTAGCTCTTTCTTACCTTCCATACAGAGGTTATGGTCTACTCATTCATCTAGTATGAAGGGATGGAAAGAACTCCTTTAGGCTGTCAGAGCGGACTTACAAAATGGACCCCAACGTGTTCCTCTCTGTGGGTTCGTACGTGCCCAACAGCCTATCAGAGCCTTCCTTTGTCAAGTGAAGGGATGTATAGGCTGTATAGTGTGTGTTCAAGTCACAGATTAAGATACAGAAGCAATAGTAAATGTCTCTGTTTCTTTAAAGTTCATTATGTTGCTGAGGTTCTGCCCAATCAGTCTAGTTGATGTGTTTTCTCCAGGTCGGGCAAAAGTATCTAAATGTCAGATTGCTACTCTGGTCTTGCCGCTCCTCAAGTCCGAGCACTTGGGACCCTGGGATATGTGTGTGTGTGTGGGGGGCTTTAAACCAGTGTCAGAGATTCGACCTTATGCCCTATCGCCTACTCCTCAAGAGACCTACAGTTTTCTCCCCAAACACCCAGATCCCCCTCTCTCAGTTGCTATGGACCCGCATCCTCCCTCCTCCTCCTGAGCACACCCTGGCTATAAGCTTAGGATCTGAGCTCCACAGAACACGAGGGTGGGCCTTTGCCTTCACACTGACTTGTCTTTCCTTGTTCAGGACCTGCCTGGTTGTTTGAAAATCCTGTATGTGTTGAGTATCTTCAAAACAGAGACAAAATCCAGAATATTATTGCAAAAAAAAAAAAAATCACTCTGCTAAAGAGGTTACTTAGACACTGGGCGTCACATGGGCTGTGTAGCACCTGTCCTGACCTTTCCCTGGAGGAAATTCTGGGGTGTGGAAGGGTAGGACATGATCATCCCATACTGCTGGAGTACAGACTCTTTCAAAGTCGCTGAATGGAGTGAAGGACTGATTCCAGGCTACACTCATGATCAGGAGTTTCTTCTGACCTCCAAGCCTCTATCTGTCAATCCTGGTGATTAGTGCGGGTTCCCAGCTTCTTCCTAACACCCAGAACCCTCTATACTTCCAATGTTCCCTGTCTTAGGGTTTTATTGCTGCAAAGAGACTCCATGACCATGACAGCTCTTATAAAGAACAGCATTTAATTGGGGCTGGCTTACAGTTCAGAGGTTCAGTCCACTCTGGGCATGCCAGGAACCATGGTGGCACGCAGACACACGTGGTGCTGAAGGATGCTGAGAGTTCTACACCTTGATCAGTAGGAAGCAGAAGGAGAGGGTGTCACATGAGTGTAGCTTGGGCATAAGAGATCTCAAAGCCCTCCAAGGCCACACCCCCTAATAGTGCCACTTCCTATGGCACAACACATGAGTGCCACAACACTATGGCCCAAGCACATGAGTCTATGGGGGACATTCCTAGTCACACCACCTCACCATCCATCCTTGTCTCCTCACTTGTAATCTAGCTCTCTTTTTGAAAGATTTATTTTATGTATGTGAATACACCGTCACTGTCTCCAGACACACCAGAAGAGGGCATCAGATCTCTTTACAGATGGTTGTGAGCCACCATGTGGTTGCTGGGACTTGAACTTAGGACCTCTGGAAGAGCAGTCAGTGCTCTTAACCACTGAGACATCTCTGCAGCCCTGTAACCTGTTTCTTGATCCAGTGTTTGTTGCCACTGGTGCCCTAGGTCCAATCTGTTCTAAAGGATCCAGCTGAAAGGCAGGCAGGTACTTTCTGACATGCTAATCTCTCTCTCTCTCTCTCTCTCTCTCTCTCTCTCTCTCTCTCTCTCTCTCTCTCTCTGTGTGTGTGTGTGTGTGTGTGTGTACAAACACACACACATCTATATATATATCAATATATATCTATATATATCAATCTCTCTCTCTCTCTCTCTCTCTCTCTCTCTCTCTCTCTCTCTCTCAGCTATTAGAAAATTTCCCAAATAATGTGGGTAGGCACAGGGCACAATGGGAATTTTTCTTTCCTACTATGATGAGGGTCACCAAGATTAAAGTCAGATCCTCAGGCTTGGCGGCAGGTGCCATGGCACTCTGAGTCCTTTTGCCAGCATTTGGGAGGCAAGAGTAAAAGGCCTCAGTTGGAGGACAGTCTGAGATGTATGGTGAGACCCTGTTACAAGAAAAAAGAGCATCAACCAACCAACAACGGTTTACCCTCCAAAACACAATAAGTGAAAGAGCGAGTCCCAGTTCACCCCACTGACTTCAGCACTCTTACATATGTGGTAGTTGAGCAGACCTCAGGGATAGCCTTAGACAGTGTAAACCGGTTGCTCCTGGCTGGAGAGCTTCGTGACTTGGGGAAAAGGCT